>NC_056513.1:1047891-1050084 GCF_014905685.2 Nematolebias whitei | reverse complement strand
GCTTCATTTACAACTCAAACTGCTTCATTTACATCTCAAACTGCTTCGTCTACATCTCAAACTGCTTCGTTTACATCTCAAACTGCTTCGTCTACATCTCAAACTGCTTCTTTTACATCTCAAACTGCTTCGTTTACATCTCAAACTGCTTCATTTACATCTCAAACTGCTTCATTTACATCTCAAACTGCTTCGTTTACATCTCAAACTGCTTCATTTACAACTCAAACTGCTTCATTTACATCTCAAACTGCTTCATTTACATCTCAAACTGCTTCATTTACATCTCAAACTGCTTCATTTACAACTCAAACTGCTTCATTTGCAACAAGTTGTAGCTGAATGACTCTGACTGCATCCTTTCAAAAGCTGCAGCAAACATCTGTAATTTGTCAATTCAGTTTATCTCTAAAGCTCCAAGTCACAACAGAATCGTCTCAGGGACTGAACAGAAATACTCATGTATAAAATAATAATTGAACAGAAACATTCATGTATAAAATAATAATTGAACAGAAACATTCATCTATAAAATAATAATTGAACAGAAATACTCATGTATAAAATAATAATTGAACAGAAACATTCATGTATAAAATAATAATTGAACAGAAACATTCATCTATAAAATAATAATTGAATAGAAACATCATGTATAAAATAATAATCTAACAATATTTATCTGAGGAGCAGCTTTGAGTTTAACTCCATCACTGAACTCTCATCTTGAACAAGCATGAAGGCGACAGTGGAAAGAAAAACTCCCTCATGAGGAAGAAACCTTTAGCAGAACCAGGATCAGGACTAGAGGACCATCTGCTTCGACCGGCTGGGTTTGGTAGGAATAGATACACAATGGCAGGTCAAGAATCACATGTTAAGATAGAAATAGTATCAAATGAGAACTATTCAATTTTAACAATTGATTTAAGAACATGAGGTCAGTTTGTCCTCTAGTAGTCTAAGTCTATAGCAACATAACAAGCCGACCCTAACTATAGGATTTATCAGAAAGGATAAGCCCAGATACCTAATGGAAGCATATACAAGGTAAAGAGTACTGGTCCAAGCACTGAACCTTGAGGAACTCCATGACTAACTTTAGTGTATGATGAAGATTCATTATTTATATTTACAAACTGGAATATATCAGATAAATGTGATTTAAACCAATTTAGAGCCGTTTCTGTAATCCCAAGATCATATTCAAGCCTCTGTAGTAAAATATTGTGATGAACTGTATGAAATGCAGCACTGAGGTCTAACAGGACCAGTAGAGACACCTGTCCATTGTCAGAGACCATGAGAATATTCAAGGATTTTTATTGTCCTACCAGCTCAACATCTGCATGTTTATAGCAGCTTCAGTAAGAAGGTCCAGACTTCCCTCTCCCCAGCCACTTGGTCCAGCTCCTCCGGGGGAGTCCCGAGGTGTTCCCAGACCAGCCGAGAAACATAGTCCCTCCAGCGTGTCCTGGGTCTTCCTCTGGGTCTCCTCCCAGAATATATATATATATATATATATATATATATATATATAAATGTTTTCAAAGCTCACGCAGTAAGGACAGTGTGACCTGGAGGGGAATGATTGGGAGGCACGGCCTCTCTGACCTGAACCCGAGCGTGTTCTGTTGTTGGACTTGAGTGCTGCTCACAGTTTGTCCATCACAAACACCACGTTCAAACATCAGGGTGTCCATCTGTGCACGTGGCACCAGGACGCTCTGGGTCATAGATCGATGATCGACTCTGTAGTCGTGTCATCTGATTTTCTGCTGTTTGTTTTGGACCCTCGGGTGAAGAGAGGAGCTGTCAGCTGATCACCTGTAGTGACTTGGGTCAGATGGAGGAGAAGATGCTGGACAGACCCAGTAGACCCAGACGTGTAGTGAGGGTTTGCTGGGAACGCACTTCACCCCCTTGTTACTCACACATGAAGTGTTTAAAAGTAAACTATGAATATAAACTGGCTCAAGTGGTGATTTCAAGTGAAAATGAAAGAAATTAGAAAATGTTTCTCGTGTGTCCCTTCCACTAATTTCACTTTAGTTTGTGTCAGTAGGTCACATGACAGGACCGGAACGTTATTTTGTATCTCGGGTGTTGGTAATTTACTGACAGTCCCTAAAGGAAGCAGCAGGAGGGGCAGCCTGAGGAGGACCTCTGGTCCGGATCAGGGCAGCCTGAGGA
>NC_056513.1:1046996-1047881 GCF_014905685.2 Nematolebias whitei | reverse complement strand
GGGCAGCCTGAGGAGGACCTCTGGTCCGGATCAGGGCAGCCTGAGGAGGACCTCTGGTCCGGATCAGCTGCCTCGACTGAAGGAGAGGAAGACTCCGCTGATGAAGACTCGGCTGATGTTCATGGAGGTCAGTACCTTTGCGCTTGGTCAGGATGGAGATGGACGGGATGTCCGGTCTGTCTGAGAACACCTCGGGGTGGTTGGACAGAGCGTCCCTCACTACGTCATATCCGTTCAGCACGACCACCAGCTGACTCCCCACGAACAGGCTGAATATGTCACCGTGCAGCGCCGCCAGTGACGTCAGAGCCTCCATGACGCTCGTGCCGTCGTGCAGTCCAAATGTCTTCCTGAAAGATGGAGGGACGAGAAACCCGCCGAAGTTGCCCACCAGGGGCCACGGCCTCGGTCCTGGGGGGATGTTGTGGAGCGTGGCCGCCTGCCTCCGGTAAACGGTCAGCAGGTACAGGGCCAGCAGCAGGGCCGTTACCGGAACCACGTTTGAAGGCGACAGAACCAAGCTGCTGGCGAGTTGGAGCCATGACTCCATGACGTCACTGTCAGAAGACCGTGTCCTGCTAACGAACTCTGGACATCTGTCCAGGTGTCACCACAGCTGCGATGACAGCTCAGCTCCTGTGTTGTGTAAACTCTGTAACGGGAGGATTACTCTGTAACTGGGGGATTACTCAGATGCTGCATTCTTATTGGTTGCTGCCGCTAGAACCCGCTTTGATTGGTCGGCTGAGTATCCGGGTTTTTACCGCCCTGAGCCTTGTCTGGCAGGCGTCAACTAAATCTATCTATCTATCTATCTATCTATCTATCTATCTATCTATCTATCTATCTATCTATCTATCTATCTATCTATCTATCTATCTATCT
>NC_056513.1:1042798-1046986 GCF_014905685.2 Nematolebias whitei | reverse complement strand
TCTATCTATCTATCTATCTATCTATCTATCTATCTATCTATCTATCTGTCTGTCTGTCTGTCTGTCTGTCTGTCTGTCTGTCTGTCTGTCTGTCTGTATGTCTGTCTGTCTGTCTGTCTGTATGTCTGTATGTCTGTCCGTCCGTCCGTCCGTCCGTCCGTCCTTCAGCATTTGCCTTTCTAACATCCTTCTTCTAATTTACCCACTGTCCCTCCTCTGGACATACCATACCACTTTATTTATAAAGCACTTAAAACAGCTACAAGGCCAACCAAAGTGCTGTACAGACAGAACAACAGGTAACACACAAAGCAAAATACAAAATGAGGTAAATCAGAATATAGACATAAAAACGATGCAGATAATGACGACAAACCAGTGTGGAGCATACAGGATCAAACACAGATCATCTGGTGTTGAAAGATACTGAATAGTAGAGAGTTTTTAAACAGGACTTGAAAACAGAGAGGGAGGGGCCTGTCTGACAAGCAGAGGTAACTCGTTCCAAAGTCTTGGTCCTGCTACAGAGAAGGGCATGTCCACTGTCCCTCCTCTGGACATGTCCAAACCACTGTCCCTCCTCTGGACATGTCCAAACCATCTCAGTGTGTCCTCTCTAACTTTATCTCCCAGTTGTTCAACCTGTGCTGTACCTCTGATGATCTCATTCCTGATCTTCTCCATCTTGTCTCTCCTAAGAAGAACCTCAACATCTTCATTTCTTCACTTCCAGTTCTGTCTCCTGTCTTTTTGTCCATGTCTCTGTCTCTAGACCATACAACATAGCTGGTCTCACCACTGTCTTGTAAACTTTTCCTTTGACCTTTGCTGACACCCTTTGGCCACAAATCACTCCTGAAACTTTTCTCCATCACTCCATCCTGCCTGGACTCTCTTCTTCACCTCTTCACCACATTCTCCATTTTAGAATAGAATAGAATAGAATAGAATAGAATAGAATAGAAACAGCCTTTATTGTCCCACGGATGGGAAATTCAAGTGTAACAGCAGCAACAGATGAAAAGATTCACACAAAAGTTCATAAATGTTAAAAACAATATATAAAGAAATAAGATAAAAATATAAATAATAATGGATTGGAACATTGATAAGGACAGACTATTGGCAGTACGGTATTATAGGCAGAGTGTGTGTTTTAGCAGAGGTCAGCATGGATTTATGGAGTCCTCTGTAGCACCTCTCACACGTGGAATACCTCAGGGATCTGTACTTGGCCCCTTCTGTTTTCCCTTTACTACCTCTGGGATATATTCTCCGGAAACATGGTATTTCATTTCATTTTTACGCCGATGACAGACAAATTTATGTTCCTTTGAAACAAGATAAACAGTATGTCTTGAACCAACTCCTGGAATGTATGGCAGAAGTCAGAGCATGGATGTCACAGAACTTTTTACACTTTAATGAGAAAAAGACGGAGGTCTTGTTGTTTAAGCCCAGTGATGGTTCTAAAGTCCATGTTGATCTGGGTCATTTAACAAAACATCTGACTGAGACAGCAACCAACCTGGGTGTGAGGCTGGACAGTGATTTTAAACTGGATGCTCAGATTAAATCTGTGGTCAAGTCCAGCTTTTATCACCTGAGACAACTGGCCAAGGTGAAACCATCAGTTAGAGATTTTAATCCAGGCTTTCATCACAACTCGTCTGGACTAATGTAATCCACTTTATGTGGGTCTGAGCCAGTCGTTACTGACTCGACTTCAGCTGGTTCAGAACGCTGCTGCTCGTCTTTTAACTGGCACCAGAAAATGAGAGCACATCACCCCTGTCCTAAAATCACTACACTGGCTCCCAGTTAGTTTCTGGATTAATTTTAAGGTTCTTTGGTTTGTATTCAAATGTCTTCATGGTCTCGCCCCACAGTATCTGTCTGACCTTCTCCAGCCGTTCAATCCCTCACGCTCTCTCAGATCAGCTGATCAGCTGCTGTTGTCCATCCCAAAGTCCAACAGGAGGCTGAGAGGTGACCGAGCGTTCTCAGTCGCTGCCCTGAACTGTGGAACGAGCTGCCTCTGCACGTCAGACAAGCTGACTCACTTCCTGTTTTTAAATCTGCTCTGAAGACTTTTTTTCCTCTGTGGCTTTTAACGCAGCTTGAAATGTTGGTTTTACTGTTTTAAGTTATTTGTTTTATTGTTGTTACTGTTTGCTGCTTTATGATTAGGTAGTTCATTACTTTATGGTATTTGTTGAGTTCATAGTTTTTATGCTTGTATGTGTTAGTGTACAGCACTTTGGCCAGCGGAGTTGTTTTAAAGTGCTTTATAAATAAAGTTGTATTGTATTTAATCCTTATTGAGTTTGTTGGGAGCAGTGATGGTAGTAGAGTCTAGGGGGCGTCCAAGCACCGAGCTGGCCTTCTTGATGGTCTTATCTAGCTGCTTCTTCTCAGCTGATGATAAGCTGCTGCTCCAACACACAACACCATAGAAGATGGCTGATGCCACTACCGAGTCAAAGAAGGTCTTCAGGAGCACCCCCTGCACTCCAAAACACCTCAGTCTCCTCAGCAGGTAGAGTCTGCTCTGACTCTTCCTGTAAAGTGCATCAGTGTTGTGAGACCAGTCCAGTTTATTGTTCAGGTGAACACCCAGGTACTTGTAAGAGTCCATGATCTCAATGTTCACACCCTGGATGTTCACCGGGGTCAGTGAGGTGGACCTGTGCCTGTGGAAATCCACCACCAGCTCCTTAGTTTTAGCAGCGTTGATCAGGAGCTGGTTCTGCTGGCACCAGTTCACCAAGTCTGTCTGTACTCTGAGTCGTCCTCACCTGTGATGAGGCCGACTGTGGCAGAGTCAGAGAACTTTTGCAGATGGCAGTGTGGGGAGTCGATGGTGAAGTCTGCAGTGTAGAGGGTGAAGAGGAACGGTGCCAGCACAGTTCCCTGTGGGACCCCCGTACTGCAGACCAGCCTGTCAGAGACACAGCCCTGTGTCCTCACATACTGTGGGTGTCCAGTGAGGTAATCCAGTATCCACTGGGACATGTGGTGATCCACTCCTGATAACTCCAGCTTGTCCTGCAGAAGTCCTGGCTGGATGGTGTTGAAAGCACTGGAGAAATCAAAGAACATGATCCTCATGGGGCTTCCAGGTTTCTCCAGGTGGGTCAGAGCTTGGTGCCTGAGGTAGATGATGGCATCATCCACCCCTATGCCAGGCCAGTAGGCAAATAGCAATAGATCCAACGAAGACCTCACCAGGTGGTGCAAATGGTTGAGGACCAGCCTCTCGAGTGTCTTCATCAGATGTGAGGTCAGAGCCACCGGCCTGTAGTTGCTGAGGTCCTTTGGATGTTTGGTTTTTGCTACCGGTACCACACAGGAGGTCTTCCACAGTTGTGGTACTTTCTCCAGCTTCAGGCTCAGATCGAACATAAATCCCATGATGCCACACAGTTGATCTGAGCAGCACCTCAGGAGCCTGGAGCTGATTCCATCTGGACCTGCAGCTTTACGCACCTTGAGTTTTCACAGCTCATTCCTCCCCTGAAGAGTTGAGAGGGACAGGATGGAGGTGGGGGAGGGGGCTGTGAGATGGAGTCTTCTGGAATGAAGGTGGTGGCTAATGGCTGAGAAGAGAAGTTGGCAGTCATTAAGGGTGATGGGGTTGACAGCAGGGGGGACAGGGCTGGAGTAGGTGTGGGGGTAATTGGCTGATCAAATCTGTTAAAGAACTGGTTCAAGTCGTTCACCCCCCCTGGACAGTGGACCCCAAGTCCTCGATGTCCTGCACCTTTGTGACCTCTGCTCCTTGTAGCCTCACTGTTCCATCTCCTCCCTTTCATTTACACACATGGACTCTGTCTTACTACGACTGACTTTCATTCCTCTTTCAAGTGCATACCTCCACCTCTCCAAGTTCTCTTTCACCTGTTCCCTGTTCTCACCACAGATCACAACGTCATCTGCAAACATCATAGTCCACAGAGATTCCTGTCTGACCTCATCTGTTGGTCGGTCCATCACCAGAGCAAACAAGAAGGGGCTCAGAGCTGATCCTTGATGCACTCCCACCTCCACCTTGAAGCTGTCTGTCACTCCTACAACACATCTCACCACTGTCCTGCTGTCCTCATACATGTCCTGCTGTCCTCATACATGTCCAGTACCAGTCTAACATGTCCTGCTGTCCTCATCTTTCACCACTTGCTCTAGATG
>NC_056513.1:1037264-1042698 GCF_014905685.2 Nematolebias whitei | reverse complement strand
TGGTCCCTCAACTCAATTTACAACATTTCTTCAAGAGAAGACAGGCTTTAGGCGAGCTGATTTGCCCTGTTGGCACACACGCAGCTGGACATCTCATCGACTGGAAGACTTAATGATGTGTCTCTCTCTGCTGCCATCTGTGGATTTTAAGGACGCATATTTAATTGGATTTTCGATAACTGGTTCCTGCTTTTTGAATTCAGCTGGTTGCTGGTTTATCTACAATCAAGGAAGTCATCAGCAGCAAATTTGGACCTGATCATGCTGCTTGCCTTTTTGATGGCTTGGTTTGTGCCTCGAGTACCCAGACTCAAATGCTTTGGGCTGAATGGATCAGATCTTGGGGATTTTACTCAGTCACGTTCCATCGGTGTGGCCATGTTATTTTGGACATTTCAGAACCAAGTTGACCAACACAGACTCAAGGTAGATGTCATTAAGTTCTTCCTGTCCCCAAAACAACTGTGTGTTTATCTGAATTTGGCTCCCTTGGCTGGTCTTGAAGGCCATCTTATCTGAATTCTCCTGGAGAACATGTGATCTGACGCTCACCACCCCCTCCATGAGGAATTTCCAACTGATAACCAGATGAACCAGCTGAATAAACTTTGTGTCATCATTTCAGGACTCTTGGATTCTCATAGATGTTATTCTTGGCCATTCCTCGACATACCTCGAGAATGTTTATGGATCTCACCGGAGGACATTAACTGATTATTCCATCCTTATCAGAACTCTTACAGTGCCCTCAAGAGCATCTATGAACATGCTGACTGCTCTCGCTTTCCCCTCTGCAGAATGTCTACGTCACTATGTGCTTGTTTGTGCGAGGTGTTTTTTTAATATTAGAGGAGTTTTTTTCTCAGGCAAGAAAAAACAAGTCTGATAGGAATTTTTTTCGCCTCCAACTCCTCCATGTGTCCAGTTAACCGCTGTTTATGTCTGTCCAAGCAGGTCTCACTTGTAAATGAGTCTTTGAGGCTCAATGTGATTTATCTGTTTAAATAAAGGTTGAATGAATGAATGAATGAATGAAAATACACGTCCTGCTGTCCTCATGCACGTCCTGCTGTCATATGATTTTTTTTTCCAAAGACACAATGGAGTTCTTTCTGACCTTCTCCATCATCATCCTCAAATCAAAGATGGCGTCTGTGGTGCTCTTTCTTGGCATGAAACCATCACTGTCCACAAAGGGTGAGCTGCTCAGTGGGACTTATAAAGTTTAGTTAACAGTATTCTGGTTAGGTGGAGTTAAAAACACAAAAATTTGGTTGAATTTATCATTTACCGGAATAAAAACGACACACTGAAGCTCGACTTTGATTTATTTAATTGTTATAATGTCGAATTTGAATTCAAGGTCACTACAATGAGTACAAAATGATTATAAAGAACATAAAAACACGAACACAAGCACTGACATCTCTGGGGCCTCCACGGCTATTTAACACACTAAGGCACCTTGTGGCTTAAAGTTCACTGATGTATCGAGGTAAGAAGAAGAATCCATGGAGGAGCTGCTGATCCAAGATCAACATCAAGTAAAAGCAACAAACCTGGAAGTGTGCAGGAAAAAAAGCCCTTCATGAAAAACTTACAGAAAAACGGAACAACTCACTGTTTGGTTTCATAAATAAATCACAAGGCAACGCAGATATGCATTAAGTGGCTTTTGGTTCCAGCACAAGAAAACCCACATTAGTGGATTCTGCAGCCTCGTGCTCACTCGTCTCGTGTGCTCTGCACCATCGAGTACGTCTTGCAGGGGCTCTTCAGGCAGCTGGGAGGCCAAGTGATGGGCCACGAGTAGGAGCACTGCACCGACGTTTGGACGTTCCTCTCAAACAAGGTGAACACAGGGTTCCACCAAGTGTTGGTCAGGTAGTTGTTGGGCGAGCACTTCAGGGTCTGTCGAGATGAATTGTTGGAATCAAATGTCAAAACGACTTCTAACGACGGAGCTTTACTAACATCCACAATAAAATGAGCACAGTCTTTTAAAAATACAATAAAAATAAACGCTGATATTCTGTTGGACCTTCACTTAATTAAGACGATGAGCTCATCGTCACAAGCTTTCTGTTCGTGGCGCTGCATGAATATCTTGTAAACTTGTGTTTAGTCGTTTCTGCCAAATGTCACATCGTTTTTCATGACGTGTCTGGACTCGTGTAACTAAAGAGAAGCTAGAGTAGAACCTCATGAGCGCCACCTAGCGGCTGTCTACAGTACAAGGTTTAGGTCCCGCCCCATCATAAACATTTTCTGGCTATTAATAATAATAATAATCAGGATTATGTTTCCAGGTGTTTTGCTCTGCTCCATGTTTAAATAAGATGTTTTTTTCTTTCAGTCTCTTATTTGAGACTTCAAAGTGCCGTGTCGTTCTGTGATTGACAGCCTGTTTGTGAGGTGGATCATGTGTAGGGCGGGACTTTTAGCCTCACTTCCCTAGAGAGCAGACTGTGGTACCAAAAACCAAAAACACAACACCCCAAACAACCCTGACATGTGGCTTCAGCCTGGCCCAGTGACAGTGACCTCGTCCGTTTGTCTGGACTCTGATGCTCCTGCAACTTTTGGAGCAGGTGGTGTCTGGAGGAAGGCAGCAGCGTCTGGTCCTGTTCACCCCGAGCCACTCGCTCATTGTTGGAGCTCAGTCAGTCATGGAATAAACGTGTTGATGGCATCATGGGTTTGTGCCATCAAGGAGGAAAGAGATGTCCGATAAACGTCAGGTCATTACGCCTGATGAGAAGGAGCAACAGTTTGTCTGCAGCTCTCCTCCTCATGGCTTCAGTGTGTAACTGAAAGTTATTGACCTTTTATTGATCAGCACTTCTGTCTTTCTGCTCCTAGAATAAACTGAAGTCTTTGTTTTTTGCTGACGAGCAGTTTTTTAGCTGCAAAGTGAAAACTCGTTCATGGATACCAACCTGACTGTGGCTCCACCTCAAGCTCATCAGGTTTAAGAACAGGTTGCACTCTTTACTCTCACTTTTAGCATTTTAACACAAACGTTCTGTTTTTTTAGGTCGACCATGTTGAGACATTTCTGAAAGATAATGTCCATAATCAGCACTGAATGTGTCTTCTAACAGAAATGGCCAATCAATAATGGGTTAGAGCTGGATATGTCGGTGCAGACACACCATGAACTGCTCGTAAACGACGTGATGTTTTATTTAGTTTCTCTGCTCATCTACTCGTTCTTCAGTCTGAACCCGTCTGTTCACGTTGGACACACCGGAGGGGACAAACAGCAGTTTGATATAAAACCAGAGTTTAGGGTTTGAACGTGTTCCTGTGAGGAAGTTCTGTCTCTGTGGTCTCACCTGTAGGTTGGCCATGGTGTGGTACCACCAGAACAGGCGGGAGGTGATAAAATAAGCCACGACCACGTCCACGGTGTAGTGTTCGTGTGCCACCAGGATGCAGACCACGCCCACAGCGCTGAGCAGCCAGCACAGCAGGTGGTACCACCAGAACGAGCGGGGGGAGTCTGAGGGACACGATCACAAGCTGCTGGTAATCAGTTCAGTGAAGTACGACACAAGAGACAGGAAAACTTCTTATACGTCCTCTTTCAGTAAGATGTTTCCAGACAAATGTTCAGCATGAAGCATTTCCAACACTAATAATCAAACGAGTCTAATCTGAAACGTTTGAGCAGTCTGTGGAACAAACACGTGCACAAAGAGAAGAAAAGCACCGTGGATGAAATGTGTCCAGACGAGCACTCACACTCTTTGATGAACAGGTACGTGAGCGTGAGCATCACTGTGTGTCCACTGTACAGGAAGTCTCCACACAGCAGGTGGGAGTTGGTCATGGAGAGGCCCCCGCCTGAAATCAGCCGCAGGACTCGCTGCAGTTTGGCCTGGGTGTCTCCCTGAAGCTGCGAGACGACAGGAAGCAGCGTCATCAAATCACCTTTTGATCTTTCATGTCATCGATGTGTTGTCTGCACGTCTGTTTGATGTGAACTCATGAGGACGACAGGAGCAGCAAACATGGACAGCGTTTCACAGTCCAGTCCTCGGTGCTGCTGGTCCAGCTGGGTGGCTTCTGCTGGAGACTCAACAAGTCCCAGAGTCCAGGATTTCATTTGCTACTCACCTTAGGAGCACAGTTCATGTGCATGCCAGGCACAGGCAACGTGGTGACATACATGGTCACACAGCGGTACAGGTACAGGGTGCCGATGAGGAAGAAGAACCGTCTGATGACGATGGACCTGTGGACAGGAAGCAGTCGTGTTGGACAAGAGGCTGAGCTGTGGATCGCTCTTTGAGCAACCAGTCAGGAGAAATACATTAATTAGATTTTTATTTGATGGTCAAACTGATAGTTAGTCGTCTCCTAATATTCCCATTGATTAATCCCAACATGTTTTATAATCATAACTTTAACATTACACAAGAACCAACACAAAAAACTATTTTTTTCACTTCCCATATATTTGACAAGATTTGTGCACGTTCAGGAAGGTGCACCTGTCACCCACTGTCTGACGACGCTGCTGTTTCAACAAGAAGACTGACAGTTCACAAACGTTCTGAAATTTTCACAGAACTCCTCCTGAACGCTGCTGAATGCTACTGAAGTCGGCTGAACTCGGCTGAACACTACTGAATGCTGCTGAACGCTAATGAACGCTGCTGAACTCTGCTGAATGCTACTGAACACTACTGAACACTACTGAACACTGCTGAATGCTGCTGAAGTCGGCTGAACTCGGCTGAACACTACTGAACGCTGCTGAACACTAATGAACGCTGCTGAACTCTGCTGAATGCTACTGAACGCTGCTGAACGCTGCTGAACGCTGATGAACTCTGCTGAATGCTGCTGAATGCTGCTGAACTCTGCTAAACTCTGCTGAACTCTGCTGAACTCTGCTGAATTCTGCTGAATTCTGCTGAACGCTCTGAATGCTACTGAACGCTGCTGAACGCTGCTGAACTCTGCTGAACTCTGTTGAACTCTGCTGAATGCTACTGAACGCTGCTGAATGCTGCTGAACGCTGCTAAACTCTGCTAAACTCTGCTGAATGCTGCTGAACGCTGCTGAACTCTGCTAACGCTACTGAATGTGGCAGAATGCTGCTGAACGCTGCTGAACACTGCTGAACCTTACTGAATGTTGCTGAACCCTACTGAATGCTGCTGAACACTACTGAATGCTGCTGAACGCTGCTGAACTATGCTGAACCCTACTGAATGATGCTGAACGCTGCTGAACTTTGCTGAACCATACTGAACGCTGCTGAATGATGCTAAACTCTGCTGAACCCTACTGAATGCTGCTGAACCCTACTGAACGTTGCTGAATGATGCTAAACTCTGCTGAACCCTACTGGACGCTGCTGAATGATGCTAAACTGCTGAACGCTGCTGAACGCTGCTGAACGCTGCTGAACGCTGCTGA
>NC_056513.1:1025192-1037164 GCF_014905685.2 Nematolebias whitei | reverse complement strand
TGCTGAACGCTGCTGAACGCTGCTGAACGCTGCTGAACGCTGCTGAATGATGCTAAACTCTGCTGAACACTACTGAACCCTACTGAACTCTACTGAACGCTGCTGAACTCTGCTGAACCATACTGAACACTGCTGAATGATGCTAAACTCTGTTGAACCATACTGAATGCTGCTGAACACTGCTGAACCATACTGAACGCTGCTGAACCATACTGAATGCTGCTGAATGATGCTAAACTCTGCTGAACCCTACTGAACACTGCTGAACTCTGCTGAATGCTGTTGAACTCTGTTGAACTCTGCTGAACTCTGCTGAACCATACTGAACGCTGCTGAATGATGCTAAACTCTGCTGAACCCTACTGAACGCTGCTGAATTCTGCTGAACGCTGCTGAACTCTGTTGAATTCTGCTAAACTCTGCTGAACGTTGCTGGACTCTGCTGAACTCTGCTGTCATCACTGAGGGACACCAAATATGTTTTAAATATAGAAAATACTGAGAACTGGACCTGAACCGGTTTTGATCAACTTTTTGCCCAACTTGAATCAGTTTAGCTACAAAAACTAATCACATGTTGCTTACCTGTTGTTAGACATGATGCAACAGACATGACCAAACGAAGACTTGGATGACAAAAGTGGAAACATTAAAAATAAATTCTAAGTGAATGTCTCATTTTATTGGCTGCTCTATTGTTGTGTGCCTGTTCATATTGTTGTGTGTCTGTTAATATTGTTGTGTGTCTGTTCATACTGTTGTGTGTCTGTTAATATTGTTGTGTGTCTGTTAATATTGTTGTGTGTCTGTTCATACTGTTGTGTGCCTGTTCATGTTGTGTGCCTGTTCATATTGTTTTTGTGTCTGTTCATATTGTTGTGTGTCTGTTCATATTGTTGTGTGTCTGTTCATATTGTTGTGTTTCTGTTCATGTTGTTGTGTGCCTGTTCATATTGTTGTGTGCCTGTTCATATTGTTGTGTGTCTGTTCATATTGTTGTGTGTCTGTTCATGTTGTTGTTTGTCTGTTCATATTGTTGTGTGTCTGTTCATGAAGCGTTCACACAATCATGTCATCCATTTTTCTTCTGTACATTTTTCAGCTGGATTCTCGTCCGGCAGTTTTATTTCATCAAATCATGAATCAAAACGTTCGGCTCTTTCAGGACAATCCTGCTGTGACTTTTGGTGTTGGTGCAACTTTAGCTTTTTGAAATATTTAGCCTTTTCTGACATTTTGTTCTCATAGAAAATGAACTTAGCTCATTTTACATCTTTCACATCTTTAGATGTGTTTACAACCTTTTACTGCTCCTTTCACATTTTGTTCTGCTTCAGCTTCTTTCAGCTTCCTGCTGAAAATTTAAACTTTTTTCGGCTAATTTCAGCTGTTTTTTCAGCTGTTTTGTGCTTCTTCTAACTTCTTTCTTCTAATTTCAGCTTGTTGTGCTCCTTTCAGATTTTTTCCACTAGTTTCAGCGTTTCTGCTATTTCAGATACTATTTAGTTTTTTTATGCTACTTTTAGATTTTTTCAGCTAATTCCACATTTTTGGCACCCAGTTTAACTTTTTTCAGCCTAATTCAGCAAAAATGTGCTCTCTCCACAACCCTCAGCTAATTTAAGCTTCTTTTTGCCTTTTAGCTACTTTTATGCTGTTTCTTTTTTGCTTATTTCCACTTTTTTGTGCTCCTTTCTGCTTCTTTCAGCCAACATGTTCTTTTTGCTTTTTTCTGCTAATTTATGCTTGTCCTAACTGTTCAGTTACTTTTATTAGCATTTTAAGATCATTTCAGCTTTTTTGCTTCCTTCTGGGAGTTTTTTCAGCTACTTTTTTTCCAGTTTCATCTTTTTAGTTAGTTTTCTAACTTTTGTGTTCATTTCTGCTCATTTCAACTTAATTCAGTAAGTACATGTTCTTTCTGCTTTCTTCTGCTAATTTAGGCTTGTTTCATTTCAGCTACATTTCAGCTGTTTTTAACTAACTTCAGTTTTTTCCAGCAAGTTCTTCAGCAATGAGCATTCACACTCCATTTTCACAGGAAATGCAACTTGTGAAGTTGACTTTAATGTACGGAGAAGTCTCGTTGTAGAAATAAACAGTTTGATCGCAGCCAAACGAACTCCTTGAACTTTTGTGTAAACTGGAAACAGAAGTCAAACTCTCTCCTGTCATGCACCTGCACAAAGACAGATTGTATCCCGACCAACTTGATCTTTCCTGCACTGAGATTAAACGTTTGAACGTCATCACATTTCACAAATGATAAAGCTGTGGTAAAATCATGGCACAGAAACTACAGAAGGTGAACACATTCCTCTGAAATGAAAGCACTTGCACGTCTTGTAAGAAGCAGAACAGATGTTCTTACCTGTACTTAAAGAAGAGCAACTGGATCAACCAAATGGTCAGCAACACTATGCCGTTGATCTCGGTGACTGTGAACGCCCACTGGACTCTGTCAATGTAGTCAAAGAACTTATCAGGAAGAGGCGGGTAGCTCTCTTTGGGAGGAACCCTCTCGTGCACCATTGTGATGACGATGGTCGTCAGGACCAAGTTAAAAGCAGCATAAAAGAAAGCGATCACTGTCTTCCACCACTCTGAGGGCAAAAGGTTCACTTGGGACTCCGGTACGGGGATCTCTACATAGTCATTATGCTGGTTTATGCCTTTTTGAAAACCTCTTGTCGAATCTGGATTATGGACGGGACAGGTTTTAACGGTGCTGGGAATAAAAGCACCCTCCATTCCTGAATGTAGATGGTCAACTGTGCAGTCACCACTGTCTGGATGCTCCCCTGACGCCATGGGACACCACCTAAGCACCAACAGGAGTGGAGCTTTTAGCTGCCAAGAAAGAAAACAAGACAGTTAGGTTGGAGCCACCAAGCTGTAGTGATAACTGAAATAACGGTTACAAATAGGCCTGTCATGATAACAAATTTTGCTGGACGACTGTCTCAGAAATTATTGAGATAAATGATAATATTGTTTGAAATTTGACATTAGTAATTATTGTCAAATTTAAGAAGAAAAGTAGGTTAATTTCTGTTTAGTACCTAATTTTGACCACTGGATGGCAGTATAAGACCGTTTGAACCGAAGGATGGATAGTGAGGGAGCGAGCAGCGTGTCTCTTTAAGAAAAATTGGAGGGAGGCCCTTTGACATGACATGGGCTGTCTCTTGTTCTTGTTTTTTGGTTCTCAAAATGGCGGACGCTCGGTGTGGTTTGAGCTCTTTAGCATTTGTCACTTAAAACTTTTAATAAAAATCAGTAAACAAGTTCTCAGCTTCTTTTTGCAGAGAAAAACAGCTTTTTAGACTTAAGCCCTGTTCGCACAGGATTAGGGACCACATGCTATTTGTAATAATTACGATGAGTGTCTGTGTTGTTAATCCCGTGCGAATCGGCCATGTGAGTAATTTGTAAAGTACAAATTACTCGCACATTACCGACTATATGTTGCTGAACTTTGAGGTCCAGAGATAAAACTAATCTAATGTGAATAGACATCTCTGTAAATTGGACAGAAATGCACAGGATCCGACACGTAATGAGGCGGTTTTTGTTTCTTCATCCATCCATTTTCTTCTGCTTATCTGGGGTCGGGTCGCGGGGGTAGCAGCCTAAGTAGGGAGGCCCAGACTTCCGTCTCCCCAGCCACTTGGGCCAGCTCCTCCGGGGGAATCCCGAGGCGTTCCCAGGCCAGCCGAGAAACATAGTCCCTCCAGCGTGTCCTGGGTCTTCCTCTGGGTCTCCTCCCGGTGGGACGTGTCCGGAACACCTCACCAGGGAGGCGTCCAGGAGGCATCCTAACCAGAAGCCTGAGTGTCCAGGAGGCATCCTAACCAGATGCCTGAGTGTCCAGGAGGCATCCTAACCAGATGCCAGAACCACCTCAACTGGCTCCTCTCGACGTGGAGAAGCAGCGGCTCTACTCTGAGTCCCTCCCGGATGACCGAGCTTCTCACCCTGTCTCTAAGGGAGAGCCCAGACACCCTGCGGAGAAAACTCATTTTGGCCGCTTGTATTAGAGATCTCGTTCTTTCGGTCACAACCCAAAGCTCGTGACCATAGATGAGGGTAGGAACGTAGATCGATCGGTAAATTGAGAGCTTTCACTTTTGACTCAGCTCTCTCTTCACCACGACAGACCGGTACAGCACCTTTTTGTTTCTGTTTAAGCAAAATCATTTTGGAAAAATACAGAACAAGGTTATTTTAAATGAACGCAGTGCTCGCTGCGGCTTTTTTTAATGTTTTTTTTGCTTCAGCTGTTATGCTGCTACTTCTTTCACCGCAGACGACAGAAGGTGTGCAGACCCAAAGAAACAATAAAGCCGATAAATGAAAATGAAGTAGATAATTTTCTTTTATAATGTGATTAATTGATTTATTGTTTATCGCGACATGCCTAAGCAGGACATGTTAGACTGGTACAGGACATGTATGAGGACAGCAGGACATGTATGAGGACAGCAGGACATGTATGAGGACAGCAGGACAGTGGTGAGATGTGCTGTATGAGTGACAGATAGCTTCAAGGTGGAGGTGGGAGTGCATCAAGGATCAGCTCCGAGCCCCTTCATGTTTGCTCTGGTGATGGACCAACTAACAGATGAGGTCAGGCAGGAACCCCCGTGGACGATGATGTTTGCAGATGACGTTGTGATCTGTGGTGAGAACAGGGAACAGGTGGAAGAGAACTTGGAGAGGTGGAGGTATGCACTTGAAAGAAGAGGAATGAAAGTCAGCCGTAGTAAGACAGAGTCCATGTGTGTGAGTGAGAGGGAGGAGGTGGAACAGTGAGGCTAGAAGGAGCTGAGGTCACAAAGGTGAAGTTCTTAGGAGTGACAAGGATGGAGAAGATTATGAATGAGATCATCAGAGGTACAGCACAGGTTGAACTGGGAGATGAAGTTAGAGAGGACACACTGAGATGGTTTGGACATGTCCAGAGGAGGGACAGTGGTTTGGACATGTCCAGAGGAGAGACAGTGGGTATATTGGTAGAAGGATGTTAGAAATGCAGCTGCAGGAAAAAGACAAAGAGGAGACATATGGATGCAGTTAGAGAGGACATGGAGGTAGTTGGAGTGAGGACAGAGGACACAGGGGACAGAGGTGGAGGAGGACTCACTGTGGAGACCCCTGTAAAGGGAACAGCCAAAAGAAAAAGTTTTCATGTTAGAAAATGTATGATGATCCTGAAGGATGTCCACCAGACTGCATGTTCTACTGCTAGCTGCTAACTAGCATTAACTGCTAACAGGGATTACAAATCACCAAAGAATTCAATATAATAATAAAAATAAAAATAATAAACTTTATTTCTATAGCACCTTCCAACAACGCCTTGCATTGACCAAGGTGCTTCACAAGACAAAACAAGATTAAAAACAGGACACAATAAATCAGTGCACATTAAAAACACAGCAAGAATAAAAGAAGGTAAAAGAGATTAAAAAAAAAAAAAAAAAACTAAACTACTAAAAGTTAAACATTAAAAGCCCTTTTAAATAAGTATGTTTCCAGTTTGGCTTTGAACAGAACCAGATCAGAGATGCTCATGGGGAAGAGTATTCCAGGCTGTTGGACCTGCAACAGAAAAGGACCAGTCCCCCCATTGTTTGCACCTTGAGCAAGGCACCTCCAGCAGATTTTGACCAGCAGATTGTAAAGCTCTGCTGGGCTGGTGGACTTTCAAAAGTTCTGAAATATAAGGTGGTGCAAGGCCATTCAAAGCTTTAAAACAAACAGCAGCAGCTTGAACTGTGTTGTAAACTGAACTGGGAACCAGTGTAAAGAAGAAAGGACAGGAGTGATGTGTTCATATTTACATGTGTTAGTCAACAAGCAGCAGAGTTTTGTACAAGCTGTAAACTGGAGATAGAAGATTGATTAATACCGACATATAAGGCGTTACAGTAATCAAGCCTAGAGCTCACAAAGGCATGGATGGCCTTCTCCAGATCACTACGGCTAAGGAGTGATTTTACTTTGGAAAGCAGACGGAGCTGAAAGAAGCTGGTTTTCACAACAGAACTGATCTGTTTATCTAACTTTAAGTTACAGTCGAGCTCCACTCCTAGATTTTTTACCACCTGGTTGGCGTGGGGGAGCGGAAAACCTATACTGGGAGAGATGTTGCATGAATTACTGGAAGCACCAAATAAAATCCATTCAGTTTTATCGTTATTGAGGTGAAGAAAATTCTGAGACAGCCAGTGCTTAATGTCGTTTAAGCAGCTGGCAATAGAGTTTAAACTGAGAGAGGGACTGGGAGTGACCGGCAGATAGATTTGTACATCATCTGCATACAGATGAAAAGACAGACTATGGCGTGCAATGATGGGTCCTAACAGCAGCATGTAAAGTGAGAAGAGAACAGGCCCCAGAATGGATCCCTGCGGTACGCCAGAGGTCTAAAAAGAGACTGAAGAAGAGGACAGATCACCTTTCATGAGAGAAAGTTCTGTCTGTTAAATAGGACTTAAACCACTCGAGCACAACTCCCTGAAGGCCAACCTGCTGAGCCAAACGAGTGATCAGGACCTGATGGTCTACAGTATCAAAAGCTGCTGAGAGGTCCAACATCACCAGCAGAACAGGTTTTTTGGCATCGAGGGACAAAAGAACATCATTCTGTACTTTGAGTAGTGCAGATTCAGTGCTATGACCATGTAAACAACAACAACAGTGATGTCAAGGTTTTATTCATATGAACTGACAAGAAATTCCCAGATTTCTTTCGTTGTGGCAGCAATCCACTTTGGTCTTGGTTTGCTCTGACTAGCCAGTTGCTCATCAACCTGATCAGAACTAAACCCTGTTTCTCCAAACTGAGGCCATTTAAAGAGCTATCAACATGTAGCATCTTAAAAATCTATAACGTTTCCAGAGAACACGGATCAAATTTGGTCTGTAAACACATTCATGGTACTATTTTGGTGGGATGCTGTAAAACGTATTAGTGGGAGTTCTAATGGATCCCAGAAAACAAAGCAAGTTAGGAATGTTGTGCTATTATCAGTTAATGACATGAGAGAGCACTCGTGTGAGAAAGATTGAAGCTGGAAGAACTTCAGCGCCTTTAAAAGCCTCGATAATGGATTTGAGGAACGTTGCTCATGTTGGATCAGTGCATCAAAATGGATTTCCTCTGGGATTCATTGAATATAAAGTTCTACTTTAAATTAAGAAAAGAACAACAGCAACAGGAGACAAAGATCTAAAAATGCGTTGGCATAAGAGAGCTGCAGAATGTGTCAGTGTCCTAAACACAAGTTCAATGATCAGTGCAGAAGAGCAGAACGTCCCGGCTGATGGATGCACGCAGGCTTAATGGGTCATAAGATACGACGAACACACAAACACACATTACAGGCCAACCAGAAGGCTGTCCTCCGAGACGTGAACGTTTTTCATTCAACCCTTCAGGCACGTATTGATCCTTTATGTGCGACACTTTTAAAGCTTCACTACAGATGTGGTGCTTTCTTTTGCATGTGACTATTTTAAATAATATATCTGGAGTCAAAGACAGAGAGGGAGTATGTGTGCAGAGCTTTCCCACAGAGCTCCAAGCCTTCAGACAGGGATGGGTGTTGTGGGAGAACTGGTTTAAAAACAGCCTTTTCCATGCAGTAACCAGTTGTAACGGAGACTCGGCTGCCTCTGCTCTGACAGGCTATTTCAGGAAAAGTCCACAGTTGCTTCCAGGGCTGTACTTTACTCTGGGAGAACCAAGTTTTCTTTTCTATTCTGGGGTCTGTATAATAACAGACTGCTTTCACCGGCCACTCGTTTTCAGTTTTACATCGTGTACGCCATCTTCATCAAGGCGAGGGATGAAAAATAAATCATGAAGGATGAAGTGAGCAGTAGTAAAAATGGTGGCGCTGCAGACTTTGAGTAAATACTTTGTTACAAGTAATTTAATTCAGTTTATTCATATAGCCATATATATATATATATATATATATATATATATATGTGTGTGTGTGTGTGTGTGTGTGTGTGTGATTGGTGTTTTTTAACCACATTAGATTCAGCTCAGTGTTTGCTCATTGAACTGAGTGTTTTGTGCTGGTTAAGGTTAACGATGGATTTAATTAAGTTCAATTCAAAAGCTAATCAGCTGAAGATGTTCAACAAGTGACTACTTTCTGATAATGTTAATTAAATATGTCCTTGCTTCAAGAAATATTTTGCTAACAGGCAGGCAGCCAAATGGTAAATTATCATTTTTCCTTTTCAATAATAAATGATCACAGATTTGAGTTTTGAAAGACATAAATCTCTTGTAGAACTTGGGTGAAGGTGAAAATAGTGAAGTGTTCTCAAAGGGGGAACAAAAATCAGGGACTTGTTGTTTTACTGGAAGATCTCATAAAATCTGAGCTCATAACATACAAAGTACCTAGACTCCAAAAACCCACAGACATGTTGAATACAAATGGAGGAAACATTCAAAAACACTTAAAACTCCCGTTCCTTAAGAGGCCTGACTAAAGATTGCTGTGAAGCCTATAACAGCCGATGGTCACCTCTTAGCAGCTAAAGGCCTCTCTTCCGCTGGCTGCTGATGACCATCAGTCCACTGACGGCCACGTTAGAGAGACACAACTCTAATTAAATATATACATTGTTGTCTTTCTATTTGTCCAAGGAGACTCTCAATTATTCAGTCATGCTAATGTTTCCATGGAAGGATTCTGAATAATTCAGAACGCAATAAACTAAATCTTTACTCGTATGGAAACTAAAATATTGTTAGAACCAAGTGACAGTTGAGAAGTTGTTTCAGCAGAAGTTTGGTGGAGACTTGAAGTGAGCGGTTCATACAAAACAGGAAACTCAGGAACAACCATGACGCTCACAGGTTGAATCAGGTCGTGTGGACGGGAAACGTTTCGTCTTTCATTCCAAAGCCTTCATGAGTCTGAGTCCTGCCACCACGAGCTGTCGTACGAACCGAAGCAAACACGGCGCTGGTCCGTACAGCCGAGCACAACAGAACCCCCAGCACTGATCTCTTCAGACCTAACGAGGTCTGGTCGTCTGCACCGATTCTTCTTCGCTGAAACGTTTTCACCTGGTTAGATTTATCCAGCTGGATTACTGAGCAGCATCAGGACAGTCTCTTCAAACGTTTGCTGCTGCCTGACATTGGTTGGAAAAAGATGCGCACGTTTTCATCTTCAGGTTGGGACCATGTGAAAATATGAGATGTCTATACAGGAACAACATCTCTGCTAAAACCAACTGAACGACTGCTGAAACTTCCTGAGAAACTGGAATGGAGTTGTCAAAGCTGAAACAAAGCAGAACACCAGCTAAAAGCTACTTTTAAAGCAAAGCTAAAAGTAGCAACAGGCTAGCTAAACCATACGGTAACAAAAAGCTAGCTAAATTAAATGCTAAAAGCAGCAAAGACCCAGAAACTGAAAGTAGTGTCAAGTCAACTAAAAGCTAAAACCAAAAAATGCTAACGGTCAGCCAGGAGTATGAAAGGACTAGCAGGAAATTAAAAGTAGCAAAATGTTAACCAAAACCTTAAACTATGAAACTGACAGCTAAAAATCAAATGTGTAAAATGTCTAGCTAGATGTTAAAAGAAGCTGAAATGCAGCTACAAACTGAAAGGATAGCGCGAGCGGAGGCTGCGCAGGAACTGTTTGCTGAAGGGCCAGTACGTGGATGTACTCAGTTAAAGTACTATGTTCTGAAAGTCCTGCACTATTTTAAAGTGCCCAGACCCAAATAGCCCAGCATGTCGGCCTCTAATCTTGTGGGTTCTGCTGTTCAACCAGATGTGGGCTGTGATGACAGGACGCTCCTGGGCCTCCTCTGTATTACAGGGTGGCACGTTTCGCCTCATCTAACGGCCTGCAGACACTTTTGAGGTTTACCTTCGGGGTGTAAGCCCAGTGGCCCCACACGCTGTTAAACAGCAGCTTCAGCTGAGGCTGGGTGGGGCAACGAGTCCTCTCGTAACCAAGCCCTATAGTTTCTTTCAGGACAAGTAACAGACAATTCCAATTAAAACAACATTTATTTAAAAAAACATGCACAGTTCTATAATTCTTAAACAGGCAACTGTTGTTTGAATTATTATAGCCACAGATTCGTAGTCATAAAGACGAGCAAATAAAACTCTCTGCTGACTCCATATAGAGCACATTTGTGAATAAGACAGAAAAAGTCGACTGTCATCATTTCTGCTCCACATTTAAGGCTGAACAGTGGTTTCAGGGAACAGAGAGTTGTCCTACCGGCCTTGGAGGGGCCTCCTGGTTGCTCTTGGTGGAGTTGCAGATGTCCGACTCCTGATGCTGATGCTGCTGCACCCTGTGTGCTCTGTGCTCCTCACAGGCTGCACTGTTACATTACACGACACAGCTGCTGGCTTTTTATGAAGCGCTCCTCCCTGACCGCCCCGCATGTTCTGAGAACCATCCAGCCTCCAGCCTCACATCCCTTCTCATCCAGAGCAACTGTCCTGTAATCAGGGCACACACATCCTGTGATGTGCTCGTGGGACAGAGCTGCTCCACACTATTCACAGCTGGGACTGTTTTCAAGAAATAAAACTTTACAAACTGAAAAAGCACAAGGTTAAAAATACAATCAGGAAATGGATACATTTCTTGATTCTATTGAAATCCAGTCATTATCAACGAGAAACTTTTTCATTTCTGATCATGGTGACGTTTTATAATGTTTTATAACGCTTAATAATGTTTGTGTGTGTGTTAAAGTGGAGTTTTCTTTTCGCCTAAGAATAAAAACATGTCAGGTCTGGTGATGCTCTGCAAACACGCACGGTCCGACAGCGCGATGGAGAAATAAAACTGACATCAGATCAGTTTCCGCTCCGACCGGAAATTACAGCGGAAATGCGTCACTTATTCGCAAGTGACGTGGCAGCTATAGAAGTGGGTGCAGTCCTTTTAAGTCAGCCGGGCAATGACAGCGATGATGAGTGGGGGAAGCGACAAGCGTTGAGTCGGCGATCCTCTGACTTTATCCATTATGTTGGGATTGTAGCAATAAAGCACTGCATCACGACATAAATCAGCTGTGTTTTATTTGCATCACTCGCGTGGTCAACGTGTCCACGAGCCACAGTATCTGCTTGAAATAGAGCGCAAACCCCGCCTACTCTGTCAACCACTTTGTCAGCCGGGTAACAAATGGAGTGCAGCTACTGCTCCTGGTCGTTGCCCAAAACCTTCTCCGGTTCCCACCGTTCAATGAAATTACCTGTCCCTGCGTTAAACGTTTATTTGCACAAATAAACACAAACTTTTCCTTTACAAACAAAATCTTCGCGTGTATGTGTTTTAAAGAGTTAGTTGTCCGTTGATTTCGCTGCAGTCAGACATGATGGAGACGCACGGAAACAAGAAACCGAAGCTGAGCAACGTCACCGAGAGCTGGGTGAGTTTTATTTCTTCAAACTGGATTTAGACGAGACGTTTAGTCTGGACCTGGATCAGAGTCTGGACCTGGATCAGAGTCTGGACCTGGATCAGATCTACACGAAACAAATTTAAAAAGCCATCGAGACGGTGGATCAGCGGCTCGTTCAGCCCTTGTTGCTAACTCGAGAGAAGCTAGGTTGAGCTAAAACATCGATCCTTTACTGATCCTTTACTGATACATCGATCCTTTACTGATGCTTTACTGATGCATCGATCCTTTACTGATACATCGATCCTTTACTGATACATCGATCCTTTCCTGATACATCGATCCTTTACTGATACTTTACTGATACATCGATCTTTACTGATACTTTACTGATACATCGATCCTTTACTGATGCTTTACTGATGCTTCGATCCTTTACTGATGCTTCGATCCTTTACTGATGCTTCGATCCTTTACTGATACATCGATCCTTTACTGATGCATCGATCCTTTACTGATACATCGATCCTTTACTGATACATCGATCC
>NC_056513.1:1023307-1024792 GCF_014905685.2 Nematolebias whitei | reverse complement strand
CTGATGCATCGATCCTTTACTGATACATCGATCCTTTACTGATACTTCGATCCTTTACTGATGCTTCGATCCTTTACTGATACTTCGATCCTTTACTGATGCATCGATCCTTTACTGATACTTCGATCCTTTACTGATGCTTCGATCCTTTACTGATGCATCGATCCTTTACTGATACTTCGATCCTTTACTGATGCATCGATCCTTTACTGATACTTCGATCCTTTACTGATACTTCGATCCTTTACTGATACATTGATTCTTGCATCACAGCGAACAAACTAAACTTGTTTTAACCCACACTGTGACTGTGAGCTGGTTTTGTTGTTGGATTCCTGAGTTAAACATAAAAATGGCCTGAACAGGATTTTTAACCATCACTGCTAATAATAATAATCTTATTTCTATTTCTTCTTTCGGTTTTCCCTCTTCAAGTGTCTGCGAGTCCTCCTCCATCTCTGTCCTCACTCTGTCCTCTCTTTGTCCTCTGTCCTCACTCCAACTACCTCCATGTCCTCTCTAACTGCATCCATACGTCTCCTCTTTGTCTTTTTCCTGCAGCTGCATTTCTAACATCCTTCTACCAATATACCCACTGTCCCTCCTCTGTACATGTCCAAACCACTGTCCCTCCTCTGGACATGTTCAAACCACTGTCCCTCCTCTGGACATGTCCAAACCATCTCAGTGTGTCCTCTCTAACTTTATCTCCCAGTTGTTCAACCTGTGCTGTACCTCTGATGATCTCATTCCTGATCTTCTCCATCCTTGTCACTCCTCAGGAGAACCTCAACATCTTCAGCTCTGACACTTCCAGTTCTGTCTCCAGTCTTTTTGTCCATGTCTCTGTCTCCAGTCTTTTTTGTCCATGTCTCTGTCTCCTGTCTTTTTGTCCATGTCTGTGTCTCCAGACCATACAACATAGCTGGTCTCACCACTGTCTTGTAAACTTTTCCTTTGACCTTTGCCCTTTGCTGACACTCTTTTGTCACAAATCACTCCTGAAACTTTTCTCCATCACTCCATCCTGCCTGGACTCTCTTCTTCACCTCTTTACCACACTCCACATGTTCCTGGACAGTGGACCCCAAGTCCTTGAAGTCCTGCACCTTTGTGACCTCTGCTCCTTGTAGCCTCACTGTTCCACCTCCTCCCTCTCACTCACACACATGGACTCTGTCTTACTACGGATGACTTTCATTCCTCTTCTTTCAAGTGCATACCTCCACCTCTCCAAGTTCTCTTCCACCTGTTCCCTGTTCTCACCACAGATCACAATGTCATCTGCAAACATCATAGTCCACAGGGATTCCTGCTTGACCTCGTCTGTTAGTCGGTCCATCTCCTGAACAAACAAGAAGGGGCTCGGAGCTGATCCTTGATGCACTCCCACCTCCACCTTGAAGCTATCTGTCACTCCTAAAGAACATCTTACCATTGTCCTGCTGTCCTCATACATGTCCTGCTGTCCTCATACATGTCCTG
>NC_056513.1:1019882-1023297 GCF_014905685.2 Nematolebias whitei | reverse complement strand
TGCTGTCCTCATACATGTCCTGCTGTCCTCATACATGTCCTGCTGTCTTCATACATGTCCTGCTGTCTTCATACATGTCCTGCTGTCTGCATACATGTCCTGCTGTCCTCATACGTGTCCTGCTGTTCTCATACATGTCCTGTAACAGTCTAACATACCACACCTCCACCCTCAGCACTCCGTCAGATGCTTTTTCTAAATCTACAAAGACACAATGGAGTTCTTTCTGACCCTCTCTGTTCTTCTCCATCATCATCCTCAAAACAAAGATGGCGTCTGTTGTGCTCTTTCTGGACATGAAACCATACTGCTGCTCACAGATAGTCACCTCTCGTCTAAGTCTTGCTTCCACAACTCTCTCCCAGATCTTCATCGTGTGACTCATCAACTTAATTCCCCTGTAGTTGCTACAACTCTGTACATCACCCTTGTTCTTCAAAATGGCCACCAGCACTTCTTCTCCATTCCGGAGGCATTTTCTCACCCTCAAATATGCCATGGAATGTTTGAGTCAAAAACCTCACTGCCATCTCTCCAAGACATTTCCAAACCTCCACTGGTCATCAGGTCCTACTGCCTTCCCCTTCATTTTTTTCAGAGCTTTCTGGACTTCACCCTCACTGATCTTTCCCACTTCCTGGTCCACAGTTTCTATGACCTCTGCTCTTCTTTCTCTTTCATTCTCTTCATTCATTAGCTCCTCAAAGTTCTCCTTCCATCTTCCCATCACACTCTTCTCACTTGTTAGATCATTACCATTCCTATCTTCAACAAGCCTAACCTGCTGCACATCCTCTCCAGCCTGATCCCTCTGTCTCTCCAATCGGTACAAGTCCTTCTCTCCCTCTTTAGTGTCCAGTCTCCCATACAACTCATCATTCATCTTCTGCTTTGTCTTAGCCACCTCCCTCTTTGCTCTACGTCCCATCTCCTTATATTCCTGTCTCCTCTCTTCAGTCCTCTCTCTGTCATATTTCTTCTTGGCTAATCTCTTTCTTTGAACATCTTCCTGCACTTCACTATTCCACCACCAGGTTTCCTGATCATCCCTTCTCTGTCCAGGTGACACACCAAGTACCTTCCTACCTGTCTCTCTAATTACTGTTGCTGTAGTAGTCCAGTCATCTGGAAGCTCTTTCTTACCACCCAGAGCCTTTAACAGCTCCTCTCTGAATTTATCACAACATTCTTCCTTCTTCATCTTCTACCATATGTTCCTCCCTCTTTTGGAAATAGGTGTTGACTACAGTCATTTCCATTCTCTTGGTCCTTCCTGGTTTCTTTCCTTGACACCAAACCTACCCATCACTTCCTCATCCTCTGTTTCCTTCACCAACATGTCCATTCAGGTCTGCTCCCATCACCACTCTCTCCTCCCTGGGAATACTCTCCATCACTTCATCCAGATCTTTACAAAATGTATCTTTCTCCTCCTCATCACATCCAACCTGTGGAGCATAACCACTGACAACATCTAGCATCAGACCTTCTACTTCTACCTTCAGACACATCACCCTATCTGACACTCGTTTCACCTCTACTACATTCTTTACCAACTCCTCCTTCAGGACCCCCCACTCCATTTCTCTTTCTATCCACACCATGGTAAAACAGTTTGAACTCTGCTCCAATGCTGCGAGTCTTGCTGCCCTTCCACTTGGTCTCTTGGACACACAAAACATCTACCTTCCTTCTCAGCATCATGTCAGCCAGCTCTCTACCTTTGCCTGTCATTGTCCCCACATTTAGAGCTGCAACCCTCAGTCCTATATTCTTCACTTTCCTCTTCTCTTCTGTTTCCTGACATGTTTCCCTCCTCGTGGGCTTCAACTAACACTAGCATAATTTCCGCCAGCACCCTGTTTGTCAACAGCACCAGTGGAGGTCGTTGTTAATCCGGGCCTCGACCATATGGTGTTGCTTAGATGAACTTGCATTATAGTTGTGGCGAAAGTGTTTTACGTTGGATGTCCTTCCTGACACAAGCCTCACCATTTACCTGGGCTTGGACCAGAACCAGAGATCCACTGGCTCGTGCTCCCTGGTGGCTGGTTTCTCTGGTAGATGGTTTATTGTCAATGAACTCTCAGTTCACTGCCAATAAGAATATTTATATTGATAAGTTTGATATTTTTAAACTTTGCTGCTTTCAGACATTTTAATTTTTTCCATATTTACAGAGACTTCACTTTCTGTTGAGAATTATTTATCAGGGTCTATTTAGATAAAAGCTTTTTAGAGATTCAAAGTTTTCTTTTCTTAACTTCAATGACCTAAAGTTCTCTTCCATTTTAGGGGATGCAACGAGCAACTAATGTCACCTACCAGGCTCATCATGTAAGCCGAAACAAGCGGGGGCAGGTGGTGGGTACAAGAGGAGGATTTAGGGGATGCGCTGTCTGGCTCACTGGTAAGAACACACTTCAGGATGCCGTTAGTTAACAGATTGTTCATAATTCATTTGCTCACTGCTGAAAGACAAATGCTGCTTGTATTGTTTTGTACATCAGTGCTTGTGTTTGTGTCTGTTACCAAAAAGATCTCATGAACCAAAGAACAAATTTGAAAACTTTCACTAAGTAATCAGTAATGCTGGAACATTGGAATAACATTTAGAGTGAACCTTTTTCAAGATGGCTGCCACAGCCAGCTGACCTTAAAACACAGAAATGACAACTCGCTCAGTTTTTCATTCATTCAACCTTTATTTCTACAGTTAGTGTCCGTGAGCCCCGAGGACGAGAGACCTGATTTAAAGAAAGCTTATAAACTGAAAAGACTAAATGAAAGAAAATGGTATTAAAAAAACAAAACAAAAACATCTCGATTATAAGACGGTGTAGAAACTAAAAACAGGAACATCTGCAGGAACTGAACAGATGTTTGAAGCCACTTAGAGAGGTCAAAGGTCGAGAGCTTCAGATCTTTTTACAAGATATTCCAGGAAACAGGAGCGGAGTAGGAGAAGGTCCTTTTGCCTAGTTCAGTCCTCACTGAGGGAACACTGCAGGTAATGATGTCCTGAGAGCGCACGCTGTAGCTGCACTCACACAGAGACATGTAGGAGGAGATGTATGAAGGCAGCAGACCAGGAAGTGATTTAAAGATGAAAATGTACCAGTGGGAGAGTCTGTGTGGAGTTAATGGTGACCAGTTAACCAGTGAATACTGGGTGCAGTGGTGGGTACGATAATCACAGCCAGTTATGAATCTTAGTGCACCATGATAGACAGCATCCAACATCTGCAGCATCCAACATCTGCAGCATCCAACATCTGCAGCATCCAACATCTGCAGCGTCCAACATCTGCAGCGTCCAACATCTGCAGCATCCAACATCTGCAGCGTCCAACATCTGCAGCGTCCAGCATCTGCAGCGTCCAACATCTGCAGCGTCCAACATCTGCAGCGTCCA
>NC_056513.1:1017853-1019872 GCF_014905685.2 Nematolebias whitei | reverse complement strand
CGTCCAACATCTGCAGCGTCCAACATCTGCAGCGTCCAACATCTGCAAGGTTCTTGTAGGAGTGTCCATGTAAATGATGTCACCGTGATCAATGGAGGGAAGGAAAGTCACAGATACAAGGTGTTCCTCAGGGTTCAGAGTTAGACAGGACCTGTTTCTGAAAACAAACCCAGTTTAACTTCCAGTTTCTTTACTGGGTTTTCCACGTGAAACTTAAAAGAGAGATGTGAGTCGACCAAGATACCCAAATATTTATAGGAATCATCAAACTCAGTGGGGACACCATTTGAGGATGAGATCAGAGGAAGAACTGCTGGGACCAACTTCCTGTTTGAAAACAACGTCTTTGGTTTTATCGGCGTTGAGGACGAGTTTGAGGTGGAACAAATGTGACAGGATGATGTTGAAAGCAGATTGTAAGAGCTGGAAGACTTTATAATGTGTAGAAGGGTTCTCCTCCTTTCTCTAGGAGTCAAGTGAAACGTACTTGTATATTTCTGAAGTCCTCATGATCTGCTACTTGTCTAGTTTTCATGACGTGTGCTGCTGCTGCCTGTTCTTGGACAGGAAGGAGGTCTTGATCTCAATGGGTTTTTATCTGGTTAAATAAAGGTTTAATAATTTTTAAAAAGTGTCGGTGTTCAAACGGAGAGGATGGTCCTCCTCTCGGAGCTGCTTCTAACTCTTGGCCTTATTAAATTAATCTAAAGTTCTTTTTCTGCCTCAAAAGTTTCCTTCTGAAAGAGAAAGTAAGACAAATGTATTATCTTAAGAGAGGATTACTCCAAACATACATTTCTCATGAATCAACATTCAAAATGGAACATGTTTGGAATGAAACTTACAACATGAACTGTTTTGACAGATGTCACTGTTCACCACAGAGCTCCTAAAAACTAATGTTCTTAGAGCTTTTTAAATTTTGTACCATCTTCCCGTAGGAACAGAAAAGTATTTGATAAGGGGAGATCTCAAACGTAACAAGTTTGAACGTTTAGAAACTCCAGGGTTTGAAGAGAAGCTCTCATTAAAACCTTCTCTCAGTTCATACACAGGCCTCGAGTCACTGACTTCATATTGTCAGGTGCCGTTAATACAATAACAGTCTGTTTTTAATTATAGCAGTCCCTCGTTTATCACGGGGGAGCCTTACCCTGAAGACCCGTGATCAGTGAAAAACCGCCAAGTAGGAATAGTAGAACAAGTAGTAGTTTATTTTATTATTTATATAAATATATATTAAGGCATTTTAAACCCTGACCACACTCTTGCAATATTCTAAACAATGTTTCTAACCTCTAAACGCTCTAAAAGAGACAGAATGTCATGACTTCAGCTCTCTGCCTCCTCTGCTCGCCTGCAAGTGTTCTTGGCCACGCCCACTTCTCCTCTCTGCACGCTGAACATCTGATCAGCTGATCAGCTGCAGCAGGAAGTTTATCCTGCAGCAGTAAGGGCTGCACAAAGCTGCAGGAGGTGCTAAATAATTAAAAATAATTTATTTTAAATAAACATTTCATGCCGATCGTGCAGCTCATCCATCCATCAATCAGTCAGTTGTGTGTCCAATCTTATTTTGAAAAACCGCGATAGAGTGAATCCACAATAAACGAACCACCAAGTACCGAGAGACTACTGTCAACTAGGAAGTTTGTGCGCTGAGACAGTATTTGCAAAATGATGTCTGTTCATTCAGAATGAACAGACATCATTTTGAACAGTTTCATCATCCCACACAGTATTATTTCTCAAGGTGAGGTGATGTCTTTCTGAGGCGAGGTGTCCCCCGACACAGTGCTTCAACAACGACGTCGTTAAGAACCTTCAGTGAAGCAGTCCTTGTGCTGTTTCCTGAAACCAGACTGATGGACAGGTGAGATGTTCCATGAGTCCAGGTAATCGACTACAGGTCAATCCCACTGAGCCTCGAGGACTCTTTTACAAGAGAGACCTCATTTCAACAAAGAATGACGACAACAGTGGACAGCAGTGGACAACAGTGGACAACAGTGGACAACA
>NC_056513.1:1013694-1017843 GCF_014905685.2 Nematolebias whitei | reverse complement strand
TGGACAGCAGTGGACAACAGTGGACAACAGTGGACAACAGTGGACAGTTATAAAAAGGCATACAGATTTATTTCTTTATTTTTACAAATAAGATGCAAGAAAAGCAACATAAAAACAGCTGGATTCTAAGGTGAATGTAGAAAACTAAGAACAGGAACATGTCTGCGTTGGTCCCTGCCAGGAGTCCAACAGGTTCTTAAAGACACTTAGAGAGGTCAAAGGTCGAGAGAAGATTAACTGAGGATTGACTTGTAGGAGGGATTTGATTTGTAGAAGTTTGGTTATTTGGGGAAGTGGTTGATTTTCCATTAGTTTGAAACAGTTCAGGATCTCGTGCTTATTTGACACAGGAACAGAGTTAACGAGAAGTTGTGATGGGAGGTCAGATGATTGGGGGGTGCCTGAGAGAGATTTGATGGTTTTCCAGAATCTGTTGGGGTCATTTAGATATTTGGAGGTCTGAGATAAGAAATAGTTGTGTTTGTGATTTTGATGGAAGTTGTGCATTTATTCCTCATCTGTCCAAAACTCAACCATCAGTGTCTGAGCCAGATTTTCTCGCTGCGGCCCAAAGCTGGTCTCTCCTGCGCAGAAGATCATCGAGCTCTGGAGTAAACCAGGGGCTGCTGTCTCGTCCCTTTATTGTGAACTGGTCAAAAAGGAGCACACAGATGTAGACCTAAAGTGAGACAGATTTCCAACACATAGTTTGAGGGGCGCCCGACTGCTCAGGGTCATTGTTAAAAATGTTTCTATAACTATTCTACTTGATCCTGTTTGTTATTGAAGTATCTCATGAGTCACTGGATGGATTTCAATGAAACTTTCAGGAAATGTTTATTGGATGCACAAGTCATCTCAATTCAAGATGGCCACCATAACTAACCAATGCTAGTTAACACAAAAACAGCTGTAGCTCAGTGTGTGTTACACAGACTGAGCTCAACTGTGACCTCTTAGTAGCCCAGAGTTACTTCCAACACATAGTTTGAGCCGGTCACATGACGTGAAACTGTGTCTAATGTTCTTTTAAGGTTTGATCTACATGTCTACAATATCACCACGTTTCATTATTAGGTCTGGCCTGAAAGACGGCGAGTGATGCGGATGTCTTCACTGAATGCTCGGCCTGTGATAAATATAGTTTGTTTCCGTTCTAAGGTTTATCCGGAGCAGGAAAGACCACGGTGAGCATGGCTCTGGAGGAGTACCTCGTGTGTCACGGTATCCCCTGTTACACGCTGGATGGGGACAACATCCGTCAGGGGCTGAACAAAAACCTGGGCTTTAGTCCTGAGGATCGTGAAGAGAACATTAGGCGCATTGCTGAGGTGGCCCGGCTCTTTGCTGATGCAGGCCTGGTCTGCATTGCCAGTTTCATTTCACCCTACAGCAGGGTGAGGAAAGAGAGAACAAGATGAAACATGGTCTTCCTCCCTGACAGGAACTTATCTTAGGAATCTTTTATTTGTATTTTCTGACAGGATCGCCTAAATGCCCGCAAGATTCACGAGGCAGCAGGCTTACCTTTCTTCGAAGTTTTTGTGGATGCCCCACTGGACGTGTGTGAGCAGAGGGATGTGAAGGGGCTGTACAAGAGAGCCAGGGCAGGCGAGATACGAGGTGAGTTACCTTTAAGGTGCGCTGGATGAGAAACCAGAAGACTTGCACTGTTTGCTGACGAGCAATGTCTCCATGTTCACATTAACTGAACAACGTCTGTGCCATGCTTCTCTACATTTCCTGCTTAATAAAGCGTCTGCACATTGTCTTCATCCGTCCGTCCGTCCATCCATCCGTCCATCCGTCTGTCCAGTTCTGAAGTCGGCTCTTCTGGGAGGACTCCAAAGTGTTCCCAGGCCAGCTGAGAGAGCCTGGGTTTTCCCCACGGTCTCCTCCCAGTCAGACATGCCCAAAGCACCTCCATAGGGAGGCGCTCAGGGAGCATCTTTACCAGATGAACCACCTCAGCTGGCTCCTCTGGATGTGGAGGAGCAGAGGTTCTCCTCTGAGTCTCTCCTGATAACTGAACTTCTCCCCCTGTCTCTAAGGAGAGTCCAGCTCTGCAGAGGAAACTCAGCTCAGCTCCCTCTTCACCTCAGCGGACCGGCACAGAGTCCACAATACTGCAGATGCTGCACCAATCCATCTGTCAATCACACGCTCCATTCTTCCTTCACTGTGAACAAAACCCTGAGATTCATTCAAGCTTTATTTCTACAAGTTAATCCCATTGAGCCTCGGGGACTCGTTTACAAGAGAGACCTGATTTAACAAAGAATGATGACAACAACGGACAATCATTAAAAAAAAGCATAAACTGAGAAGAACGAATGAAAGGAAATGGTATTAAAAAACTAAAAAACATCTAGATTATAAGGTAATGTAGAAAACTAAAAACAGGAACATGTCTGTGTTGGTTTTTATCATGAACTTATCAGATGTTTGAAGACACTTGGAGAGGTCAAGGTGGACACCTTCAGATCTTGTTGCAAGATATTCCACAAAATAGGAGCGGAGTAGGAGAAGGTGCTTTTGTCTACATACTTGTTTATTGCCTACCCCTTCTGAGATACTTGAACTCCTCCACTTGAGGCAGAACCTCACCCTCGACCTGAAGAGAACAATCCACCCTTTTCCGGTTGAGGACCATGGCCTCAGATCTGGAGGTGCAGGTTCTCATCCCAGCCGCTTCACACTCGTCTGTGAACCGCTCCAGTGAGAGCTGAAGATCACGGAACGGTGAGGACAACAGGAGCACATCATCCATCATCTGCAAAGAGCAGAGAAGAATCCTGAGGCCACCGAACCGGACTCCCTCCACCCCCTGACTGCTCATCTGTAGAGACTAATCAGAGCTTCATCACATTCAGACACTGATGGGACACACATCAGAGTCAGTGAGGGGTTCAGTGTCTTGCCCAGGGACACTTACCGGTAAGCATGGGACTGCTGGCGGAATCGAACCCACAACTCTCCCATTGGAGGACGACTGCTCTAACCACTCAGCCACAGCCGCCCCCATGAAGCTGATATCTGTTTCCTAATGGGTGCTGATTTTCTGCCTACAGCTGTTAAGTGTGTTTTGTATGAAGACTGTTCTGACAGTTGGACACGGATCAATGTTTGTGTTTTATCAGGTTTCACTGGCATTGACTCGGAGTACGAGAAGCCCGAGGCTCCAGAGCTCGTCCTGAAGACGGACTCCTGCAGCGTCAACGAGTGCATACAGCAGCTTGTTGACCTGCTTCAGGAACGTGTAAGAGACTCTAAAATAATGAGTGGCCTTTTGTTCCTCCATGTCCTCCCTAACTTGATGTGCACTGATAAAGTTCGAGCTGTGAGTTTCTGACCTAGTGCAGGGCTGTAATGTCCAACACGTGCACTGTGGGGCAGCAACGCATCATAACTGCACTCTTATTATTGTTGCTGCACTTTGGCTTTTCTCACATTACAACACTCTGTAGTAAGTTATTAATTCTCAGTGTAACATTCTTCAGGCAGAATATGCACCGGATCTTTGATACTGATTAATTTCACATGTTTCTGTTTTAATTGTGCAGGATATAGTTCCTGTTGATGCGTCGTATGAGGTGAAGGAGCTGTACGTTCAGGAGAATAAACTGGACCTGGCCAAGGCTGATGCAGAAAGTCTTCCTGCTGTTCACATTGGAAAAGTAACTAGGATCTTTTATTTTTATTAAAAAAACAATTGTCTGTCTCTACAACGCCATTATAGTTTTATTGATATAAGCTGCAGGTGCAAAACTCTACCCTCCTAGAAGAATCTGTCCAGAGGAACTGACTTAACTTTGTTAGATTTTCTACCTGGATTATGGAGCAGCATCAGGATATCTACACTTTCTGTTGTTGAATGGTGTATAATCTGTATGTGGCTGTATAATCTGTGTGTGGTTGTATAATCTGTATGTGGTTGTATAATCTGTATGTGGTTGTATAATCTGTACATGGTTGTATAATCTGTATGCGGTTGTATGATCTGTATGTGGTTTTATAATCTGTATGTGGTTGTATATTCTGTATGCGGTTGTATATTCTGTATGCGGTTGTATAATCTGTATGCGGTTGTATGATCTGTATGCGGTTGTATAATCTGTATGCGGTTGTATAATCTGTATGCGGTTGTAT
>NC_056513.1:1009489-1013684 GCF_014905685.2 Nematolebias whitei | reverse complement strand
ATCTGTATGCGGTTGTATAATCTGTATGCGGTTGTATAATCTGTATGTGGTTGTATAATCTGTACATGGTTGTATAATCTGTACATGGTTGTATAATCTGTTTGTGGTTGTATAATCTGTAGGTGGACATGCAGTGGGTCCAGGTGCTGGCTGAAGGCTGGGCCACCCCCTTGAATGGCTTTATGAGAGAGAGGGAGTATCTGCAGTGTCTTCATTTTGACTGTCTGCTGGATGGTAAGATATTTCTTTTGTTTTATTTATTTATTTATTTTAATGAAAAACTTTTCAGAGTAAAAGAAAAGGCACTAAGTGGTGTCGTGCACAAAATCTCTCATGATTTCTGTTGAATTCATTGTTTTTTTTTTTCTTCGTAAATTAAAGGCAAGTGTTTCATAACTGTGATTCTCTAACAAATGATTCTTGTTAGATTGAAATTCTTCTAAAGCTTTTGTTCTGATTTGCGTGTTCTTTCTTCCTTTCTAATGCCACCATCTCTTGCTTCTTGTATGTTTCAATAAACATTTGCACGGTTATTGAAACGATGTTAAAGTGAGGCTCAGGCACAAGAACATTTAGCTGTTTAGCTCTTTTGGACCTCCATGTGACGGAACACTGGACGACATCGTCCTCCTGGACAAAGTTTCTTGTTCATGCTTTTCTGAAGTGTTGCGGCGTGGCAGCATGAACAAGTTTCTCAGCATCTAAATTGTGAGATTTATTTATTAATTTAGCTCTTGGTCTTAAAGCACATTTGATCTTCTGGTCTCTGTAGCCATCTAAGAAAAGCGAATAATAAAATTTGAAATGGTTTTGAACCATCAAAAGGCCGGCTTTGTTTGACCAATAACCCCAAATCCTCCTGTTATTCCAAGGAAATTGCAAATGTTATTTCTCAATCTGCTTTCTGTGTTGTAGTGCCAAACATTTTGGAAACCACCGCTAAATCAAAAAGAAAGTAAACGGTGACGACTGGTGTTAATATTAAACAATGTAACGAGTTCAAAGTGACTGAGTCAGACAGCAACATACATTTAGACATGAGGTCACACGTCACTTCTCATGGAAAGAGGGAGAAGAGTCGGTCCATTGATTCTGTCCACGTGCACTTCAGCTGAACTTTCTGTCAAAGGGTCGAACACGACACACCTGTACCTGTTCAGAAGCTGAACCATGTCTGGTTTCCCTGAACAGGAAGTCAGCTGATCCAATCAGAGGCTCCCGTTCAGCTGGTGCTTTTGAGTCGATGATGAGCAGCTGTGAGCTCCTCTCTGTGACGGAAACAACCAGCAGCAACAGTCGGCGTCGCCTCCGCCGCCGCGTAATGACGTTCCTTTCATGTGAAAACTGTGGGCTGAACTTCACCTTCTGTCAGCCGGATGGAAGAATTAATAAACTCAAAGAATGTTCATCGTAAGCAGATCAAAGCAGGACACGAGGAGGAGTAAAAAAAGTCTAATTGCATCTTTGAAGACTCGCGTTGAGTTCCGCAGCACGTGAAGTGATCGTTAACACATCTGCTCAGACTTTTGTTGCTCTTTGGACTGTTTCAACCTTTTACACCGAGCCAGCAGTATTTTAATTTGTTTATAAGCAAAGAAAAATAACTATATACTTTATACCAAATTCAAACCGTAACTTAATTTACTTTGTCGCGTTACACTCGTCAAACGATCCTTTAGTCCAAAGTCCACAGTGTTTTTAGATCTGCTGAGCAGCAAAAGCATCAGAAAGGTTTTACTTCAAGTGTTTAACACGTACAGTTCTCTGACGTGCACTGAGCTCTTTTGGAGGGAATGACAAGAAAAGGATTTATTTTATGTAATGGAATAAATCATTAAAATGTTTATGAATTCTTTGAACATTCACTTTTTCTCTAAAAGGAACAATTAGAATGAAAAGTTTTTAACTATGTTTCTTTAAATGTATTTATAACAAAAGTATTTAAAAAACTGGTTTTACACGTTTCTCAGCTTTTATTACGTAGTCACATATTTATTTACATGTTTTTATATTTACCCTGTTACTGCCAGTAAACATTAATTATTAAAAATGTTGGATACGGTTTAACGACAGTCCATTTCACTTCTGACGGTTTATAGTTGACACTGAACTGGAGAAGCTGCACGTCCTGCAAATATACTGTGAACGTTTATTGCTGAAGAACTTGTTGAAAAACAGCCGAAATTAGCTCAGACATGCTGAAATGTAGCTGGACTGGAAGAACAAGCCTAAATTAGCAGAAGGAAAACATATTAGCTGAATTGTGTTTAAATAATCAGAAATGAGCACAAAAATGAGGAAATTAGCCAAAAAAATAGCTGAAAATGAGCTGAAAAGGCAGAAAGAAGCTTAAACTAGCGGAAGGAAATGGAAAGAGCTGAAATGAGCTCCAAAACATGGACTTAGCTGAAAAAGCTAAAATTAGCATTAAACTGCTAAATAGTAGCTGAAATATCAGGTAACGCTGAAACTAGCAGAAAAAAGCTGAAAGGAACATAAATAGCTGAAATTATCAGAAATAAGTTGATTAGGTTGAAAGTAGCAAAAATTACCACAAAAAAACCTTGAATTTATCTGAAAACTAAAATTCAAAATAAAAAAAAATCCATTTAATCCAAAATGCTGCTGCCAGAGTCTTAACTGGAGTTACTGGGAGAGATCATATCTCTCCAGTTTTAGCTTCTCTCCATTGGCTCCCTGTCAAATCCAGAACTGAATTCAAAATCTTACTTCTAACCTACAAAGCTGTCAACAACCTAGCTCCATCTTATATTACAGCTCTTATTGTTCCATATTTTCCTAACAGAGCACTTCACCCTCATACTGCAGGTTTACTTGTGGTTCCTAGAGTTTCCAGCAGCAGAATGGGAGGAAGATCTTTCAGTTCTCAGGCTCCTCTCTTGTGGAACCAACTTCCAGTTTGTGTCCATGAGGCTGACACATTGTCCAGTTTAAGACTTTCCTTCTTGATAAATCCTATAGTTAGGGTCGACTTGTTATGCTGCTATAGACTTAGACTACTAGAGGACAAACTGACCTCATTTCCTTAAATGAATTGTTAAAATGAATAGTTTTCATTCGATACCATTTCTATCTTAACATGTGATTCTTGACCTGCCATTGTGTATCTATTCCTACCAAACCCAGCCGGTCGAAGCAGATGGTCCTCTTGTCCTGATCCTGGTTCTGCTAAAGGTTTCTTCCTCATGAGGGAGTTTTTCTTTCCACTGTCGCCTTCATGCTTGTTCAACATGAGAGTTCAGTGATGGAGTTAAACTCAAAGCTGCTCCTCAGATAAATAATGTTCAATTATTATTTTATACATGAATGTTTCTGTTCAATTATTATTTTATACATGAATGTTTCTGTTCAATTATTATTTTATACATGAATGTTTCTGTTCAATTATTATTTTATATATTAATGTTTCTGTTCAGTCCCTGAGACGACTTCTGTTGTCACTTGGAGCTTTAGAAATAAATTGAATTGAATTGAATTGGAAACAGCTGAAATTAGCTTAAAAAAAATGCTAAAAAGGAAAAAATAAGCTGAAATTATCAGAAGAAAGCAGAAAAAAACATTTTGCCCAATTAGGCTGAAAAAAGTTTAAATGAGCACAAAAAACATCTAAAAAGTAGCTAAAACATCTGAAAAGTAGCTAAAACAGCAGAATGAAGCTCAAATTATCAGAAGGAAGAGGAGAGAGCACATTTTTACTGAATTCGGCTATAAGTGCAAAATATATGAAATTAACTGAAAAAGCTAAATTTAGCATAAAAACAGCTAAATAGTGGCTGAAAAAGCAGGAAATGCTGAAACTTACATAAATAAGCTGAAAGGAGCAGAACGAAGTTAGAAGAAGCACAAAAATGGGGAGTGGTGGCGCAGAGGTTACAGAAGATGGGCCTGTGATTGGAAAGTCGCAGGTTCAACTCCCTGGGCTGACGCCAAAATGTGGGTGAGAAAGGTGAAGCATCCACACCTGCCTCCACCCTCATTTGCCTCGCTCTGGGCCCTTGAGCAAGGCTTAACCCCCTCCATCTGTTCCCAAAAACAGGTCTCTTGAAAATGATTCCCCGTGACTCAATGAGACGACCTGGATAAATAAAGAGTAAATAAAAAAATGTTTTGGTCAGTGGAAAGAATGAGAAAGGAGCACAAACAGCTGAAAGTAGCTGAAAACAGTTTAAATTAG
>NC_056513.1:1005367-1009479 GCF_014905685.2 Nematolebias whitei | reverse complement strand
TAAATTAGCAGCAGGAAGCTGAAGCGGAACAAAAAGTGAAAGGAGCAGTAAAAGGTTGTGAGCACATCTAAAGACTTGGAGGTAAAATGAGCTCGGTTCATTTTCGATGAGAACAAAATGTCAGAAAAGGCTGAATATTTCAAGAAGCTAAAAGTTGCACCAACACCAGAAGTGGTAGCAGGATTGTCCTGAAAGAGCCGAACGTTTTGGTTCTTGATTGAAAACTTCCGGATGAGAAAGATGCTGACCAGCGTGGAGAAGGAAACTGGATGAGAACAGAGTGACGCTCCGCGAGCGTCCAGACGATGATGTTCACGTTGCTGACGCCACGTCGTGTCCCTGCAGGTGGAGTGATCAACCTGTCGGTGCCCGTGGTGCTGCCGGTGTCCACTGCAGATAAAGAGCAGTTGGAGGGCGTTACAGCCGTGGCGCTGGTGTTCGAGGGCCGCCGAGTGGCCATCCTGCGTAACCCTGAGTTTTATGAGCACAGAAAAGAAGAGCGCTGCGCTCGGCAGTGGGGCACCACCTGCAAAGACCACCCCTACATCAAGGTTAGTGCCCGAGAGTCCAGAGCTGCCTTGGCCTCACTTGACGCCGAGCCCCTCTCGCATGTGTGGCAGTAGTAAGGCAGCGCTCGCACGTGTGCACGTTTGATTTATCTTCTACAGTTTGTTTCTCGCTTGAACCAGGAAATGAGCCGTGTCTTGTTTGTGCTGTTGAGCTGTGACAACGACAAACGCGTGAAGCATCTTTCACGAGCCGACTGCGGTTGCGTCCGGCGCCGGATTGATCAGAGCGAGCAAACCAAATGTTTCTGATCACACACCTCGGCTGCTGACGGCTCGCAGCCACAACAACTGGACTGGTCCGGTTGGACGTCAGGAATACGAAAGATATTCACAAGTTGAATCGCATGTCGGTGAAATGAGAGACGTTCATGGAGCTGTTTGGTTCTGATTGTTCTTGTTATGGACAATTTCAAATAACTTCTTAGAATGATCTCACAAACGCAGCTTTTCTTCCAAAAGTTTGATTTCAAGAAGCCGTTTAGATTGAAATCGCCTGGTGCTGCAATCGTTGGATTGAAATCGCCTGGTGCTGCAATCGTTGGACCTAGAGAGGAGGACAGATCTGTTGCTCTTTTGATTTTGACCTCAACAAGAACTTCTCTTCAGCAGCTGTTTGCTCCAACAAGAGAAGAGCCGACGCTGCTGCTCGCTCCCACTTCGTTTCACGGCCTTGCAGTGAAACACGACTTCATTTGAGCATCGATCCTTCTGCACGTTGTGACTGCAGCACCTCCTGCACATACAACCATTACTATTATTACTGCAGAGCTTGGACACATCGATCACATGTCATTCTGTATGCAGCTGTTTTTAGCATTAGCTTCTACGATCCAGAATAAACCGGGCACGTAGACGGGCTCAGTATTTGTGACGAGCGCGAATTGATCCCGTTCTCTCAGTGATGTTGCACACTTTGGTCCTCCAGCCTGGATGAATGCTCAGCTTCAGCCAACAATGATCCTACAAGAGAGCGTACTTCAGCAGAGCACTGAGCTCTCTCTGTGCACGTCACATGCGCGGTGGTGATCAGGTTTTACTGAGTAGAAGTTGTATTTTAGTGCACGTGTAGGTCAGAGGTGCACAGGTGATGTCACAGACGGGGCTCCACACAAGACGAGGCTGTAATGGTGTTTCAGTCCACACGTTCCATTACTGCAGTGAAACGCTCTACATTTACTGTCGAATAGTAAAAATTCAGCTGTACTTTACTTTTCTGGTATTTGACCACAGCATGGAGCAAAACCGCTGTAACACTAGAAGTCCTTGTTTACTTGTAAAATAAATACCGGTAAATAAAAGAGCATACTAGATCCAACAGAGATCAGTCAGGTTATCTGGAAGATTTATTTTTTTGCTGAGACGTTTCGTCCTTCATCCAAAGGACTTCATCAGTCCGAGGAGCCACAAACAAACTGAGTTCCAAAAGCAGCACACTCCCATAGTGCGGAAAAAACAACCAGTTTGCTGGTGATGAGATGGTTTCTGGGGCCCACCCTCTCCCCCATCAACTTCCCGACGTAAGACTGATCACCCTCCTGACACTGAACAACATACACAACATTACTCTGTTTGTGCCGGGGGACTGGATCTTTGGGATGAACCAGTCTTTAATGTATTTTGGGGTTTAAAAGCCACTGGGACGTTATGTTTAGAAAATAAACGTCTCAGTTTCTCTGATACTCCCTCAACATATGGAATGACCACTGGTCTGGGTCTGGGTTCCTCCTTTTCACCTGTTGGCTGACTGGAGTCCTGTTTGGGTTTCTTCTCTGCTTTCAGGAAGGCCCAGTTAGGATATCCACATTGCTCTAGAGCCTGTCTTGTGTGGGATTTCTCCTTCTGCCTGGCTCCTGAGCTAGTGGGGATGCTGTCTGCTCTGTGGTACAGAGTCCTGATGACTCCTAACTTGTGCTCCAAAGGGTGATGGGAGTCAAACTGCAAATACTGGTCTGTGTGGGTGGGTTTGTGGTACACCTCAGTTTGCAAATGTCCTCTATCAGAGACTGAGACCTCACAGTCCAAGAAAGCCAACCTGCCATTTTTTACATCTTCTCGTGTGAACTTGATGTATTTATCCACAGAGTTGATGTGGTCAGTAAAATGTTGGACTTCCTGAGATTTGATTTGAACCCAGGTGTCGTCAACATACCTGAACCAATGACTTGGTGGTGTCCCTGAAAAGGACGTCAAGGCTGAGTTTGGTTTCTTTATCATTTGTGAAGTCTACCTGCTAGCCTCATACAGCAGCTGCTCCATCATTTCAGCACATTCAGCTCTTCTCTGGTTCTTTCCTGATCTTGCTCGTTGTAAAACCAAACCAACGTGTTTAAAGATGCAGCTGCACGTTTCCTAAAGTGGGAGCATGACTCCGTGTTGTCGTCAGCCAGCGCCTCAGTGCTGCTTTTATACAAACGCTGCAAGCTCTGTTTCCACTGCAGAGATGCAGTCTGATCCAGAGTGTGTGTTCAGCCTGCTCTGATTAAGGGCTCACTCATTAAAGTGTGTATATGTACACATGATGTGTATATGTACACATGATGTGTATATGTACACATGAATGTTGACTTGGTGCTCTGGAGCCAGCCTCTCCTCACAGTCACATGGTTTCTGACTCCTCTCGGCTACAAACAAGCTGCTCCACTCCACGTAATCTACTCCTTCCTGTTTACCTGTCTGTCAGTCAGAGGCCCCTTCCCCGGAAGCAACGGTGCAGCCGGCGTTTATTTGGCTAGACCCCCTTTTCTCATGTGAACGTGTGAAACGGAGCTAAAGTTTGAGCCTCCCTCCTTCGGTTTACACTTTTCCATCCAAGCAGCAGTGGACGAACAGGGTCAAATAGCATGTGGAGAAGGAATCCTAACAATATTTGAAAGTTCTCACAGCAGATGGAGCCACGTTGTTTAACCACGTCGTTTAGACGCCGCCGCTGCAGACGAGCTCCGCTTTCAATGCACTTTTCTGGATCAAAGCAAAAAAATGGACATCAAAGAGTTCACAAGAATTTTCACTACATGTTGGAGGAAAAGGTGACATTTGATTTGTCACCTGGTATCATCATTTTAATATCATGCAGGCGTGTATTTTGTGTAGCTCTAGCTGCAGTCTCTTCTGAACCACAGGAGGAGAAACTAAAGCAGCCACTTCTGGATCCTGAGGCCTGGACCGACACTTTCACTCTCTGGGGAAGTTTCTTTGCAGTGCAGTCAAGAGCGCTGCCAGCTTTGAATCTACAATACAGTTGGATCATGTTACTGTTAGACCACTGTTGTTATACTGTTGTATTAATGTTATATTACTGTTGTTAATGTTGTTATACTGTTATATTACTGTTGTTACTGTTATTATACTGTTGTATTAATGTTGTATTACTGTTGTTAATGTTGTTATACTGTTATATTACTGTTGTTACTGTTATTATACTGTTATATTACTGTTATTACTGTTAATATACTGTTATATTACTGTTATTACTGTTATTACTGTTATTATACTGTTATATTACTGTTGTTAATGTTGTTATACTGTTATATTACTGTTATTACT
>NC_056513.1:1005078-1005357 GCF_014905685.2 Nematolebias whitei | reverse complement strand
CTGTTATATTACTGTTATTACTGTTGTTATACTGTTATATTACTGTTATTACTGTTATTATACTGTTGTATTAATGTTATATTACTGTTATTAATGTTAATATACTGTTATATTACTGTTATTACTGTTATTATACTGTTATATTACTGTTATTAATGTTATTATACTTTTACATTACTGTTATTACTGTTATTATACTGTTGTATTAATGTTATATTAATGTTATTAATGTTTATACTGCTATGTTACTGTTATTAATGTTAATATACTGTTATATTA
>NC_056513.1:1004456-1005068 GCF_014905685.2 Nematolebias whitei | reverse complement strand
ATTACTGTTATTAATGTTATTATACTGTTATTAATGTTATTATACTGTTATATTACTGTTATTAATGTTATTATACTGTTATATTACTGTTATTAATGTTATTATACTGTTATATTACTGTTATTACTGTTATTATTCTGTTATATTACTGTTATTAATGTTATTATACTGTTATATTACTGTTATTAATGTTATTATACTGTTGTATTACTGTCATTAATGTTAATATACTGTTGTATTACTGTCATTAATGTTAATATACTGTTATATTACTGTCATTAATGTTATTATACTGTTATATTCAGAGTCAGAGTCAGAGTTTCTTTATTGTCATTCGCACCTCATGTGGTACATGTGGTGGAGCGAAATTATAATGTTATATTACTGTTATTACTGTTAATATTCTATTATATTACTGTTATTAATGTTATTATACTGTTATTATACTGTTATTAATGTTGTTTTACTGTTATATTACTGTTATTAATGTTAATATACTGTTATATTACTGTTATTAATGTTGTTATACTGTTATATTACTGTTATTAATGCTGTTATACTGTTATATTACTGTCATTAATGTTATTATACTGTTATAATAATGTTATATTA
>NC_056513.1:1004212-1004446 GCF_014905685.2 Nematolebias whitei | reverse complement strand
TATTACTGTCATTAATGTTATTATACTGTTATAATAATGTTATATTACTGTTATTATTCTGTTATATTACTGTTATTAATGTTATTATACTGTTATATTACTGTTATTAATGTTGTTATACTGTTATATTAATGTTATTATACTGTTTTATTAATGTTATATTAATGTTAGATTACTGTTATTATACTGTTAGATTACTGTTATTGATGTTATTATACTGTTATTACTGTTATT
>NC_056513.1:997055-1004202 GCF_014905685.2 Nematolebias whitei | reverse complement strand
TAATGGTATATTGCTGTTATTACTGTTATACTGTTATATTAATGTTAATATAATGTTGTGTTATTGTTATATTACTGTTAATAATGGTATTATACTGTTATAATAATGTTATATTACTTTATTAATGTTATACTGTTATATTAATGTTATATAATTGTTATTAATGCTATTTATACTGTTATATTAATGTTAATATACTGTTATGTTAATATTGTATTACTGTTATGAATATAACAGTATAATAATATTAATGTTTTATTACTCTTATTAATGTTATTATACTGTTGTATTAGTCACTTTTGACCTGAATCTCTGCGTTTCAGTTGAGTTTTGTGTAAAAACATCATCTAATAATCTCAGTATCTATAACAAAAAATGATTTTCCTAATTTACCTTTTAATCATTTTTCTAACAGAAATCATCGTTTGTCTTATAATTCTTTTATAAAAGTGAGAATGTTTCTGCAGCATTCACACTATTCTGATTCATTTTTCTTCCGTATATTTTTCGGCGCAGTTCTCATCCTGCAGTTTTCAGCTGTTTCATCAAAACGTTCGGCTCTTTCAGGACAATCCTGCGGTGACTTTTGGTTTTGTTGCAGCTTTAGCTTTTTGAAATATTTAGCCTTGTCTGCCATTTTCTTCTCACAGAAAATGAACTGAGCTCATTTTACCTCCTTCATATCTTTAGCTCTGTTTACAACCTTTTACTGCTGCTTTCACATTTTGTTCTGCTTCAGCTTCTTTCAGCTTCCTGCTGCTAATTTCAACTGTTTTCAGCTACTTTCAGCTGTATTCTTCAGCTGTATTGTGTTTCTTTCTGATTCTTTCTACTAACTAGAACATTTTTGTGCTTATTCTACCTTATTTCTGCTAATTTCAGCTTTTTATGCGTTTCAGCTTTTTCTATTATTTCAGCTACCATTTAGCTGTTTTATGCAAATTTGAGCTTTTTCAGCTAATTTCACAATTGTTGCACTCATTTCATATTTTTTCAGCCCAATTCAGCTAAAATGCGCTTTCTCCACTTCTGGTAATTCAAGCTTCTGCTTTTTTAGCTTCTTTTCAGCTGTTTTTTTTTTTTTGTTGTTGTTGCTAATTTTAGCTTTTTTCAGATAATTTCTACTTCTTTAGACTAATTTCTGCTTCTTTCAGCCTTATTGGGCAAAGATGTTCTTTCTACTTTCTTCCGTTAATTTAAGCTTGTTCTACCTTTTCAGCTACTTTCTTGAGTATTTTTAGATAATTTCAGCCGTTTTCTGATAAATTCAAGATTTTTGTGGTAATTTCTGCTACTTGACATTTGATGTGACTTGTCACTACATAAATAAACTGAATTGAATTGAGTTAAAATGTTTCTGCTAATTTCAGCTTGTTATGCTTCTTTCTGCAAGTTGCAGCGTTTTCTATTATTTCAGCTACTTTTTAGCTGTTTTTATGCTAATTTTAGCTTTTTCAGCTAATTCCACATTTTTTAGCTCATTTCGTCTCTTTCTGCTTCCTTCTTTAGTTTAAGCTTCTTTATGCCTTTTCAACTACTTTTTTGCTATTTTTTGCTAATTTCAGCTTTTTTTTAGCTAATTTTTGTGCTAATTTCTGCTAATTTATACCTAATTCATCAAAAATGTGTTTGTTCTGCTTTCTTCAGCTAATGAAGGCTTGTTCTTGTAACTTAGCTGCATGTCAGCATGTTTTTGGCTACTTTCAGCTGTTTTTCAGCAAGTTCTTCAGCAATAAGCATTCACACTGCATTTTTGCAGGAAATGCAACTTCTCTAGTTTCCTTTGAAATAGACCTTTTCTTGTGGCTGGCAGCCAGAATACCAGTAAATCCCTTCGTATAACATTTGACATCTTTGAATATACAGCTAGAATTGCCAATGACATCATTCTGTACAAAATAAAAACGTCTTCAAACCAGCAAAAACTGACAAATTTCAACAAACTGCATTTCATTTTGAAGCTTCTGGAAAATGTAAAACTAATAATGAAGATACGTCACTGACTCATTCTGTCAGCTGGGTCCGAATCATTCACTGGAACCTGAGCAACAAAGTTTATCTCTGCAATATGTAATACTGAGTACGTGTGGGATTCATGAACTGGTGGAAGACGTGTTCTCGTAGAGCAAACAGGAAGCTGCTGCAGGACAGGCTCGCCATGAATTCTTTTGCTTCTGTTCCAGATGGTGATGGAAAGTGGGGACTGGCTGGTCGGGGGCGACCTGCAGGTTCTGGACAGGATCTACTGGAACGATGGGCTTGACCAGTACCGACTGACACCCACTGAGCTCAAGCAGAAGTTTAAAGAAATGAACGCTGGTATGGAGACACAAGTTCCTTAATTTCTAAATGAGCACCATGAAGGTCATGTGATCTTCAACCAACGGGAAACCGAGTCACGCTTTTATAAACCGCCTCATTTTATTTTCTAGACTGAAGAAAGAAAGAGCTTGAGTGACTGTGGGGGTGTCCCAGAATAAAAAGCTAAAGTTTGGCGTTCATAATGATTCTGAGTCGGCCTTCAGCTGCGGGACGACCTTTGGGTTCAGGCCGTTTGCTTCTTCAGGCGCTGGGGAGATCGTTTTAACACCTGTTTTGTGTCGTCTGTGTTTCAGATGCTGTGTTCGCCTTTCAGCTTCGGAACCCGGTCCATAACGGCCACGCCCTCCTCATGCAGGACACCCACAAGCGTCTCATTGAGCGAGGTTACCGCCGGCCTGTCCTGCTGCTGCACCCGCTGGGGGGTTGGACCAAAGATGATGACGTGCCGCTGCACTGGAGGATGAAGCAGCACGCCGCAGTGCTGGAGGAGGGCGTTCTGGACTCGGACTCAACTATCGTGGCCATTTTCCCCTCGCCCATGATGTACGCGGGGCCGACTGAGGTAACGACGATCAGGGCTGCCGCTGAGCAAACTGAGGTGCAGCTGTGAAGCACGATGGCTGACTCAGGGCAGAAAAGTGTCTCCAACTGTCTGAAAGTCGTTGAGTGACAGTGGACAGGACAGAGACGGCTGTCCTGAGGCGCTTGTTTAGTCTGCTCCTGCCGAGCGTGCTGGTGGAACGTGGACTCAATCATTCACTTATGCTAATAGGAAAGCTGTGGTGCAAATCATTGGAAACACATTGTTGGATGTTGGGCTGTGAATGTGATCAGTTTCTAACTGGGAACGGTGGATTTAGAGCACAGCCCCTCCCCTTGTTCACCATTCACAACAATGTGCCGCTCCAGTTATACGATGATCACTTTGACACATTCATCTGAAGCAAGGCGTCGAGACTAGAATTAAAATCACTGTATTTTTTAAGTTTAATGTAACAACCAGATATCTGAAAAACAGAAATAAAGGAGCACAAACTTTTTTTGTAGATTTAACAATAATTCTTAACAGGAAAATAAAACTCCTTCGTGTTCAGGGTAAGTTAAAGTGCTGTTTTGGAGGCTTATCGGCTAACACTACGTCCTTTAGTTCTGGAAAGCTATAAAAAATTTAAAAAAATCTACAGTAGTCCCCGTTTATCATGGGGCAGCCGTACCCTGAAGCCCCGCGATAAGTGAAAAACTGCCAAGTAGGGACAGTAGTACAAATAAAGTATTAGTTTATTATGTGTTTAAAACTCTTCCCACACTCTTGAAACATTCTAAACAATGTTTCTAAACTCTAAACGCTCTAAAAGAGACAGCATGTCATGACTTCAGCTCTCTGCCTCCGCTGCTCTCAGCCACCTGCAAGCGCTCTCGGCCACGCCCACTTCTCCGCTCTGCATGGAGATCAGCTGATCAGCTGCAGGAGGAAGCTTATCCTGCATTGTGGGCTTCACAAAGGTGCAGCAGGTGCTAAATAATTTAAAATAATTGATTTAAAATAAAAATCCCATTACGATCGTGCGGCTCATCCATCAGTCAGCCAGCTGTGTGTCATGTCCAATCTTATTTAAAAACCGCGATAGAGCAAGTCTGCAAAAAACGAACCACGAAGTAGCGAGGGACTACTACAGATAACATTTTTAATTAGTTGTTTCTTAAGGATTTTGTTTTTTATTCTAGTTTACCTTATACTTTTTGTAGATTTGACCTTTTATAGGATTTTAAACTGTTACTAAGCATTACTTAAGACATGTTTGTGTTTATTGGCAAACTGCTTAAGATGCAACTGTGTCCAGATGTGTCGGTCCCAGAGTGCAGTCTGTGTTTTCTGAGGTTTGTGGCTCCACATGGTCTTCTACGATTACAGTTGTCAACTCAGGACAGATGTTAATAATCTCTGTTTTCATTTATTTCTCCATAAATTGGTCAAAAATCAGAATCTGTTGTATTTAGATTTAGTTCTAATTATCAACCGATCTAGTTAAAGTTTACATGATGAGCATTAACGCCTTGCTGGAGTGTCATTATTAGCGTTGTTGATGTTGTATGTTTCATTTCACCTTTATTTAACCAGACACAGGCACTAAGAACAGATTGTTCTTTACAGAGCTGGCCTGGCAGCACCAACAGGTCCTTGTAGGGTCATGGGAAACAATACAGTTAGGAAAAACCATGAAATATAGAAGTCCTTTACAAACAAGGAAACACAAATTAATTAAGTTCATTGTCAAAGTTACACGACAACATTACTGAGCTTGAAAACATTTACAAGTATCTTTAAAAACAACTTTTCAATAAATTTTAAAACTTTAAACTGAGACCAGTGAGGTCAGACCCAAAGTTTTTGAAGCAACTTCCAGTGAGATGGAGCAGCAGAGCCAGACTTGGTCTTTAGATCGTTAACCACAAATACTGAGAGGATCGGCTGTTGTACTTCCAAACAGGTGCCAGTTCCAGCAGATGAGTTAAATATGGAGCTGAATAACCAGCAACTGTTACCTCTTCTACAGTATCACACTTTACAGTGGTGAAGTCCACCAAGGTGGGTGTGGTTTCTCCTCCATGACCGAACAACATAAGTGTAGCTTTCTTGGCATTTAAGTACAAATATAAGTCAGAAAAGATCTGCTGGATTTCAAGAAAACCACATGCAAAGGACTTCACAACCTCATCTGGAGTAGAACCAAAATCATATAAAATATTGTCATCGGCATATAAATGGATGGAGGCCTCACTAACAGAATGTGAGCTATCAATTATAAATATGGAGAAAAGCATTGGGCCAATAATGGAGCCTTGGGGTACACCTGACATAACCAGAAGAAACTGTGAAGCATGAGAGCCAGCCTTGACCTGCTGCGACCTGTTTGAACCATGTTAGTGGCTGTCCTGACATTCTAACATGGTCAAGGTGCTTCAGTGAGATGGAAGGATCAACGGAGGCAAAAGCTTTTGCTAAATCAATGAGTATTGATCCACAGTCCTGTCTGGAGTCCAGTGCAGATGCTGGATCATGGAGAACTTTCAGAGCGGCCGTAATGCAACCATGTCCTAGATGAAAGCCAGTCTGGGTGCTGGGCAAAATATTTAAAACCTTCAAGTAATGTGTAAGGTGCAGATATGAGTCTGGAACCGTTAACATGGCTCTGACTCCCACCCCTAAAGAGAGGGCGACCAGCGGCAGCCTTCCACTCTGCAGGAATTTCAGCACTTAAGAAAGAAATGTTAAAAATATTCACTAATGGTGTCACAATAAATGGAGCCTAGTTGTAACGGAGCTGTCGGTAAGGTAAGTTCAGTCCATCTTTCGTAGTTACATCTGGTTTTTCTTCTTGCCGCAGGTCCAGTGGCACTGCAGAGCACGTATGGTGGCTGGTGCCAATTTCTATATTGTTGGTCGAGATCCTGCAGGCATGCCCCACCCTGAGACAGGAAAGGACCTCTATGAGCCCACTCATGGAGCCAAAGTCCTCACCATGGCTCCAGGTCTCATCACCCTGGAGATTGTACCCTTTAAGGTCGCTGCTTACAACAAGGTCAAAAGTGCAATGGACTTTTATGATCCCAACAAGTAAGTACTTGGTTTTAATGACTAATTTAGGTCTGGTGTGGTAAATATGTAGGAATGGCTCACAGGAAGTGCTTCCTCACACTTACTTTAAAAGTTTGTAGATTTAATCCAGGCCTCACATTTAGCCCACATGGGCCAAAGAGCTTGAACAGAAATGAAATGATCACAAAGTATTTGTCATTAGTCTTGTGTTGTTTACGACGTGGCCTCGTTATCCACTTCATGTTTCATCTGTTGGAACGGTGGAGCCACGAAACACCAAAGCTGTTGTTTTTTCTTTCTCAGTTAAAATGTTCCTCGGATCAGTTTGACCCTCGATGTTGCTCAGAATCAGAGCTGCCCTTGATTAAAGTCTGGGCGCAGCTCACGGTGACACAGAAAAATCCTGACGGTTCTTTGCTCCTCTGAGTTTGATGAAGCCACGTCTGACAGGTTACTTAACTGTCGCTGCGTTCAGCCAGAAACGTTGGACTCATCAGAAGACGAGCTTTGTTTTCCTTCATGTGTAATTATATCTAAAAATTCAAAGCTCAGTGTTGGTTAGCAATGAAAAGGTCTTTCTGTGGAAAGAAGCCTTGGTGCTGTTAGATGTTTCAAACTATTACTGGAGAAAACATCTGGATTGAATGTCATAGTTCTAATTCAATGTCAAAATATTAACGAAGGGGTTACAATAGTAGCAATATCAGTTGTTCTCATCAACTAAAGATAGTTGATGAGAACAGACAGTTATTATTGAGGAAATAAATGTGTTGTAATCGGCTGCAGTCGTTCACTTCAGGACTTCAGGGTGTTTCAGTCTGTTGGACAGTTTTCATGAGACTGCAGGAGGAACAGGATCTCAACGAGTCCTGAGCTTCATTTCAGCATAATGCTTCAAAGAACACTCACCACAGACTTTTTGAATGGAGATGGTTCACCTAACTTTATTTTTACAGCCAATAAAATTAAACATTTTCAGACATTTTTAACTAATTTAAACCAGAAAACCATCTGTTGATGAACTCCTCCACCATCTGTCCTCTGTGTCCTCTGTCCTCACTCCAACTACCTCCATGTCTCCTCTTTGTCTTTTTCCTGCAGCTGCATTTCTAACATCCTTCTACCAATATACCCACTGTCCCTCCTCTGGACATGTCCAAACCACTGTCCCTCCTCTGGACATGTCCAAACCACTGTCCCTCCTCTGGACATGTCCAAACCACTGTC
>NC_056513.1:992388-997045 GCF_014905685.2 Nematolebias whitei | reverse complement strand
CATGTCCAAACCACTGTCCCTCCTCTGGACATGTCCAAACCACTGTCACTCCTCTGGACATGTCCAAACCACTCTCACTCCTCTGGACATGTCCAAACCACTCTCACTCCTCTGGACATGTCCAAACCACTGTCCCTCCTCTGGACATGTCCAAACCGCTGTCCCTCCTCTGGACATGTCCAAACCACTGTCCCTTCTCTGGACATGTCCAAACCACTGTTCCTCCTCTGGACATGTCCAAACCACTGTCCCTCCTCTGGACATGTCCAAATCACCGTCCCTCCTCTGGACATGTCCAAACCACTGTCCCTCCTCTGGACATGTCCAAACCACTGTCCCTCCTCTGGACATGTCCAAACCACTGTCCCTCCTCTGGACATGTCCAAACCATCTCAGTGTGTCCTCTCTAACTTTATCTCCCAGTTGTTCAACCTGTGCTGTACCTCTGATCATCTCATTCCTGATCTTCTCCATCCTTGTCTCTCCTAAGGAGAACCTCAACATCTTCAGCTCTGACACTTCCAGTTCTGTCTCCTGTCTTTTTGTCCATGTCTCTGTCTACAGACCATACAACATAGCTGGTCTCACCACTGCCTTGTAAACTTTTCCTTTGACCTTTGACCTTTGCTGACACCCTTTTGTCTCAAATCACTCCTGAAACTTTTCTCCATCACTCCATCCTGCCTGGACTCTCTTCTTCACCTCTTCACCACACTCCCCATGTTCCTGGACAGTGGACCCATGTCCTTGAAGTCCTGCACCTTTGTGAGCTCTGCTCCTCGTAGCCTCCCTGCTCCACCTCCTCCCTGTTTGCTCTCCGTCCCATGTCCTGATACTCCGGTCTCCTCTCTTCAGTCACACATTCGTACAAAAGGCCAAATGACCCTGCTGCACCACAAGCAGGCAACACTGTAGCCATGAAGGACATCGTTAGCTTGAGCAAAGATGTTCCTAAAGCTATAGCTTCTTTGCTACTTTAGTTTCCTCTGATAACGATTAATTTCAGCTTGTTTAAAGTATATTAGTGACGGCATGAAACATGGGGAACAAACCATAAACGGCTCTATTGTTGTTTTAGTTTCCAGGAGCAGAAGTGCTGTTGAGCATGTCGTCGGTGTTTTGACTCTTTATCACGATACGCCCTGAGGTTTAAAAGAAATCTGCTCTTTGTAAATTGTCTTCTCAAATCTTTCTTCCTCCGACATCAAACCTGGTTTGTGTGTGACTGGGATTCGACTGGGAGGTGCAAACAAAGCAGAACGTCCCGTTGTATAAAAGTATTAGTTGTGGTGTGAACGGAGCCGGCCCCTCCACCTCAAAGCTGCCGTTTGCACCGAGGTGACGTAGAAATCACTGATCTGTTGTGGATGAGCACTTGATGATTGTACGTTAAAACCCGGTGTACCAGCAGAACCTGAACGTTGAGATGAGGGCCTTCCTGTCTCTGTCGGACCTTATCAGGTCGATGAGCAGGATCAAATTACAGCTTTCCTTTTCCTCTCTCCTTTTCAACTGCAGACATCAAGATTATGACTTCATCTCGGGGACACGCATGCGCAAGATGGCTCGAGAGGGCCAGAACCCCCCCGTGGGCTTCATGGCTCTGAAGGCCTGGGCAGTTCTGAAGGAGTACTACAAGTCTCTGGAGAAGGCCTAAAGGAGGTCTCAGACCGGACAGAAACCTGGGGACACCGTGAGAAACGTGGGACCGTCACTTCATGAGAAAATGTTTTTTATCTGTTACGTTCTAAACTGACGTGTTGATGAGGAAACTGTCCTCACAACATTTTAGTCTCTTCGATCATTTGTTCTTGATTTAACTACTTTTACTGTCATAGTGTAGGCGAGCAGCCGGAAATATACTTTTGTACGAGCACATGTGGTTCAACCACATTTTAAAAGTGGTTCCTGAAATTTAGAGACGTGTCCAAACGTAAAGCTCCGCGTCACGTTAAAGTCCTGTCCACCAGAACCCGGGGGACGACGAGAACACTCGTGACGTCCAGAGACGTGTCTGGACGTCACGTCCCAAGTGTTGACGCCTCACGTGTGACGGGCGCCACTCCAGGAACTCGCAGGACGTCTGGTTAGAACCAGCATGAACACGTGCGCTGTTTGTCCAACACGTGTCCACACTTCAGTAGCTGAAGAAGAAGTAACTCCGACCATCCTAAATTACTTGGACTCGTCTTTTCAAAGTGTTTCTAAAGTGCTGACGAAGTTCCGTGTGTCACTTTGAGCACGTTGAAGCTTCAACGTGTTTCTGTTGCTCTGAGTCGGCTTCTCGGTCCTTCTCATTTCACTCAGATGGAACTGGACCTTTTGAAGACGCTTCTCGTCAGATCAACCTGAACAGTACAAAGACAGTTTGGTGGAGCGGAACAACAGTTTTGTGACTGACTCCAGAAACGTCACGAGATGAGAAGCAACACGTCGTAACGGTGGAGGAGTGGCCTTCGGGTGAACTCGCTGAGTTAACCTTTTTATTTTCCTACGCTAGTTGATAATATTTTCCATGCGGTCATTGTTTGAGTTTGTGTAATGAGATGATTGAGGGTTGCCCAGGGATCGATCCTTTTCTAACCTTCCTTGTCCAATAAACCATTTTTAGCAAAGAACAACGTGTTTACTTTGAATCTTTCCAGTCGTTCGCCACATTAAACACAACAAAGAGCTTTAAACTCGCAGCGTGTCGTTAAAGGACGGCAGTAAATTTTACACGACGGCACCGAATGGCTCGGTCGGGGCGAGCTCATGACATGTCATCGTTCTTGGATGTTGCCGTCACACTTTGTGTTTGACAACACGTCCAGATGTTTTCATGTCATTCTGACTTCTGTGGTTTATCATCTGGATGAGCAGCTCTTCAAAAAGAAATGAGTAAAACCCGTTTGTCTGATTTCTACGAGCTGCCTGAGTTGTGATGGCCGCCCAGCTGGGCACTCAGCTGTCCGTTGAATGGATCGGGCCTTCTGGTGACCCCAATCAGACTCGGATACACCGAGCTTGTCCACAGCTGGATCCCAGCTGCAGGAGCACAGAGAGGGTTAAATCCCAACCCAGAAGGGCTGTAAGAAATACCCGTGCCTGAGTAAACGTAATAAAGAGAGCTGCCAACAACAAGTCCTTCACATGTTTTACAAGTCTTCATGTTATTTAGGCGACGACCTCGGTGCAGCTTCAAAAGAACGGCCTTTGACTTTCTGAGAAGAAGAAACGATGGAACAACATCTGGGAGGTTGCTTCGTGATTTCAGTCTGGAAGAGACTCGTGTGGTCTCCAGCTAATGATGCACGTGGATCCAAAGCCTGATGTGATCTATTTCAGTTCTGGATCAATTTTCAGCTCGTTTCCTCAATAATCACGTTTCAGTTTGAAACCTCCGGTAGAAGGTGCGTTGCTGCTCGGCACACAGCCGTGCACGAGGAGAGCTGTGCTGTTCTGACAGCTGTTTGGAGTTCCCTTCACTCGCCTCATCTGATTCTGAACAGCTGTTGTAGAAGAAATGAACCCAGAGTCTCAGCAGGTATTTAATGTTGCCTGTAAACTTCCAGAATCTGTTTTTTACACCTGGAACTACGACGAACAACAGAACTGTATTTTTCTTCTTGGAGACCAAAATACTCACGAGAAAGTGAAGTTTACTAAAACGTGACTGGTGCAAAACTGCCCCTCATCAGCATAATTAAAATTAATGGAAATATGTCATGTCAATGTTTTCTGGCGACTGAAACGTCTTGTGTTGAAAGAAAACACTGGGTTTACTGGTTCCTGAGAAAAACGAACTGAACTGGAGCGTTTCCTGCAACATGTGGCGCGTTGGTCATCGCTCCGTGTGTTTTCATGTGCACTCAACACTGAAACAGGGAGCAACGTCTAACCCTCCACGTTATCACTAGAACGTCCTAAAGCTTCAGATAATGCTGCACATCCTTTGAAGTGGACGTCGGTTTGTTCCGTGTGTTTTTTATTTGATTTGAAATAGAATTTAAAACGAAGAACAATCGATATCTTACCAGTCGTGGATGGATCTTTTCATTCTGACCACACTGATGAGCTAATGGCTAGTCTGAGTGGAGTCCGTTTTGACCCGCGTGCTTCAAGAAACCTTCACATTGTTGTGCATCACTAGAGTTTAGTTTTAGTGTTTAGATCCTATAGACTGTGTCTTTCTGTACTTTATATGTTTGATTTGTTCAGTGTAACTGGGACCCTGTGTACATGAGTTCATTCCACCTCGTGTACCACATGTGGTGGAAATGACAATAAAGTTGACTTGAACTTGAACATTGTCACTTTTGTGTTACACGATTTATTACATAAAATTCTGTGTTCATCTGTTGGAAGCAGCAGCAGCAGCTAGCTGTATCATTTATATCGCTGCCTGCAGAAGTGTACAGGAAGTTTTGATTTCTGCTACAATAACTTATTATTTTGTTTTTCCCTCTTGAGGGTCTCCACAGCGAGTCCTCCTCCACCTCACTCTGTCCTCACTCTGTCCTCTGTGTCCTCTGTCCTCACTAACAACCTCCATGTCCTCACTAACTGCATCCATCTCCTCTTTGTCTTTTTCCTGCAGCTGCATTTCTAACATCCTTCTACCAATATACCCACTGTCCCTCCTCTGGACATGTCCAAACCACTGTCCCTCCTCTGG
>NC_056513.1:985507-992378 GCF_014905685.2 Nematolebias whitei | reverse complement strand
TGTCCAAACCACTGTCCCTCCTCTGGACATGTCCAAACCACTGTCCCCTCTCTGGACATGTCCAAACCATCTCAGTGTGTCCTCTATAACTTTATCTCCCAGTTGTTCAACCTGTGCTGTACCTCTGATGATCTCATTCCTGATCTTCTCCATCTTGTCTCTCCTAAGAAGAACCTCAACATCTTCATTTCTTCACTTCCAGTTCTGTCTCCTGTCTTTTTGTCCATGTCTCTGTCTCCAGACCATACAACAGAGCTGGTCTCACCACTGTCTTGTAAACTTTTCCTTTGACCTTTGCTGACACCCTTTGGCCACAAATCACTCCTGAAACTTTTCTCCATCCACTCCATCCTGCCTGGACTCTCTTCTTCACCTCTTCACCACACTCCCCATGTTCCTGGACAGTGGACCCCAAGTCCTTGAAGTCCTGCTCCTTTGTGACCTCTGCTCCTTGTAGCCTCACTGTTCCACCTCCTCCCTCTCATTCACACTTGGACTCTGTCTTACTACGGCTGACTTTCATTCCTCTTCTTTCAAGTGCATACCTCCACCTCTCCAGGTTCTCTTCCACCTGTTCCCTGTTCTCACCACAGATCCCAATGTCATCTGCAAACATCATAGTCCACGGGGATTCCTGCCTGACCACGTCTGTTAGTCGGTCCATCTCCTGAGCAAACAAGAAGGGGCTCAGAGCAGATCCTTGATGCACTCCCACCTCCACCTTGAAGCTATCTGTCACTCCTACAGCACATCTCACCACTGTCCTGCTGTCCTCATACATGTCCTGCTGTCCTCATACATGTCCTGCTGTCCTCATCCATGTCCTGTACCAGTTTAACACACCACACCTCCACACTCAGCACTCTGTCAGATGATTTTTCTAAATCCACAAAGACACAATGGAGTTCTTTCTGACCCTCTCTGTACTTCTCCATCAGCCTCCTCAAATCAAAGATGGCATCTGTGGTGCTCTTTCTTGGCATGAAACCATCCTGCTGCTCACAGATAGTCACCTCTCATCTAAGTCTTGCTTCCACAACTCTCTCCCAGATCTTCATCATGTGATTCATCAACTTAATTCCCCTGTAGTTGCTACAACTCTGTACATCACCCTTGTTCTTAAAAATGGCCACCAGCACTTCTTCTCCATTCCTCAGACATTTTCTCACCCTCAAATATGGCATTGAATATTTGAGTCAAAAACCTCACTGCCATCTCTCCAAGACATTTGTCTAACCTCTTTCTTTGAACATCTTCCTGCACTTCACTGTTCCACCACCATGTTTCCTTATCATCCATTCTCTGTCCAGATGACACACCAAGTACCTTCCTACCTGTCTCTAATTACTGTTGCTGTAGTAGTCCAGTCATCTGGAAGCTCTTTCTTACCACCCAGAGCCTTTAACAGCTCCTCTCTGAATTTATCACAACATTCTTCCTTCTTCATCTTCCACCATTTGGTCTTCTTCTCTGATTTTACTCTTTTTCTCTTCTTCACAACAACAGTCATTCTACACACAACCATCCGATGCTGTGTGGCCATGCTCTCCCCTGCCACAACCTTACAGTCTCCAATCTCCCTCAGGTTTCCTCTTCTACACAGAATGTAGTCGACCTGCGTACTCCTTCCTCCACTCTTATAGGTCACTCTATGCTCCTCCCTCTTTTGGAAACAGGTGTTGACTACAGACATTTCTATTCTGTTGGTAAAATCCACCACCATCTGTCCTTCCTGGTTTCTTTCCTTGACACCAAACCTACCCATCACTTCCTCATCCTCTGTTTCCTTCACCAACATGTCCATTCAGGTCTGCTCCATCACCACTCTCTCCTCCCTGGGAATACTCTCTATCACTTCATCCAGATCTTTACAAAATGTATCTTTCTCCTCCTCATCACATCCAACCTGTGGAGCATAACCACTGACAACATTTAGCATCAGACCTTCTACTTCTACCTTCAGACACATCACCCTATCTGACACTCGTTTCACCTCTACTACATTCTTTACCAACTCCTCCTTCAGGACCACCCCTACTCCATTTCTCTTTCTATCCACACCATGGTAAAACAGTTTGAACCCTGTTCCAATGCTGCGAGCCTTGCTGCCCTTCCACTTGGTCTCTTGGACACATGAAACATTTACCTTCTTTCTCAGCATCATGTCAGCCAGCTCTCTACCTTTGCCTGTCATTGTCCCCACATTTAGAGCTGCAACCCTCAGTCCTACATTCTTCACTTTCCTCTTCTCTTCTGTTTCCTGACATGTTTCCCTCCTCGTGGTCTTCCACTAACAGTAGCACAATTTCTGCCGTCACCATGTTTGTCAGCACCGGTGGAGGTCGTTGTTAATCCGGGCCACGACTGATCCAGAATGGTTTCACTTTGATGAACTCGTATTATAGTTTTGGCAAAACTGTTTTGGATGTCCTTCCTGACACAATCCTCACCATTTCCCTGGGTTTGGGACCAGAACCAGTGAAACACTGACTGGTGCTCCCTGGTGTCTGGTTTGATTTCTGCTGGAATAACAACATGATCCTTAAATGGTGGTAAAGTAACGATTTATGCACGGACCACAGAGAGTCATTTTAAGATGGTAGCACTTGTCTTTGGCACCATTCAGATTAGCCGTTAGCTCATCACTTGGATTAGACTAAACTCTAAACTGAGGCAATTTAAAGAATCATCTACAACAGGTAAGACAGTAATTGTTCTGAATCTTCAGAACCCCGCTTCAAAACATCTGAACTGTCACTTTAAGTTTTAGATCAAATGTGTAACCCTTTGTTGGAAGGTGAATCTTACGTTTTCTAAACTTTTACATAAAATGATAGACCTCGTATTTTAATCTACATTAGTTTTTCAGCTTGACACAGATACCATGTATGGCTTAATGATTTACACACCCAGACTCTAAAGCTGTATCGTGTGCACACAGAAAGGACATTTAAAAAATAAGAAAGGCTTTTAAACTTTAAAATTGCACCATCAGGCATGCACCATCCCATGGTACCAGAAAGTTCTGCTTTTCCATGGAGTGCAGCTGCATTTATCTTTAATTTCCTTCCATGTGGTTTGAGTTGCGCTCCGAGCCAGTTGTGATAAAAACAGGCTTTGAAATGCGCAGCCACTCGATTAAGATTCAAGAAACGCTGCGGCTCCGTGAACGCTGCGAGAAACGTGTCTTACAAGAGCTTTCAGACGGTGCTGATGGCGCTGTCGTCCATTTTGTTGTAGGAAGTTCTAACATGTGGTTAACATATTGTTCTGACCCGAGGGCCCGGCCCACTTGTTGCTCATAAATGCTCCGGCAGATTAGAACATATTGCAAATGTTTTGATGACTGAAGCAACCGCTGCTTGATTAGAATCAAAGAAATCCACCAGGATCCTCCACACTTGATTATATCCAGCTCTCTGTCTCTCTCTGGCTCCGTCTGTCTCTCTCTGTCTGTCTTTGTCTCTCTCTGTCTGCCTGTCTCTCTCTGTCTGCCTGTCTCTCTCTCTCTTTCTGTCTCTGTCTGTCTGTGTTTTAGGCGGCCATCTTGGATCAGTCATGTAGGGATCATTCTCAGCTACCAGTGAATCAAATTTCAGCTCAGTATCTTTAAAAATGGCCGACTTATCATATTTTTCCTCTTTTAGGTAAGGTGGCCATCTTGGCTGTTTGATTTTCATCAGGAATGTATAACAAGTCACTCTCAGCTACAACTGGACTAAAATTCAGTTCAATAACTCAAAGAATGACGAGTCAGTCCATTTTGTGTTTGCTGAGGTAGCTGTGGCAGCCATCTTGAATCAAAATGGCTCCAAACGTTAATCAGGTCATGTGATGAGTACGTTCTGTGAGTGGTTTCTTCAGGGACCTCTAGAGTCTGCCAGGTGACGACAGCAGCACTTAGTGTGAGGAGTGTTCTCCAGTCATTGCCTATGGGGAAATGTCTGTTAGCAAAATATGTTGCCATGGTAACTGTGATTGCCAATAAAGGTAATGGGCTTGACATCGAGAAGGGAGCTGTCGTTTGGATACAACGTTTGTTGGGGTCCACGTTGGGGGTCGGGCCACATTGACGGAGGTAGAAACCAAGACACGGCGTCAGAGGTGCAGAACAACAGGGGCCTGCCGTGCACATGAATGGAGGCAGTGCACGGCAGGCCCCAATAAACTACAGTCAAAATGTAATTAAACTAAAAGTAGTTATAAATGTAATGAAGGACCCGTAAAAAGGTAGAACGTGTTTCCAATGCCAGTGTCATGAGTTCATGATAAACTGGAGGAAGTAGCAGAGCTTGAAGATTTAAGAACACCTGACGGTCCGTCTCTTTTCACACGTCTGCCGAGACAAAAGCAGATCCTTTGTTTGTGCAAGAGGCTCATTGTTCTGTAATTTCACAGCAAACACTTGTTGGCAGCAGAGACTCTGACAACTTGGCTTGAGCGGAGCCGAGGAGAGCCAGAGATTTCACTGATCTCATGCCAGCACCAAGAGAAACATGATCAGCCACCGGAGCAACGCTGCAAGCCTGCTCTTTCTCAACACCTTTTATTTGAAACAAGTTTAAAAAACACAAGTTCTTCCTCTTGGAGCCTTCAAAATGATGTTTACAATATTACGGGGTGATTAGAAGTTTACTTTTTAAATTGACTTGTCTTGCTCATGTTTTGTTGCTTGACTTCTTCTGGTAATGTGCTCAATTTCCAACACGTTGAACAAAATGAAATCTAAAGGAGTCCACACTACGAAGAAAGAATAAATACAATGTTTAAATAACTGACAAATAAAATGAGATACTAATAAAATAGGACAAAAAGTTTTTTTGGGGCTGCACTAAAGTACGTGAAGAGCATTCTGTTGATTGCAACAATGTTCACAAGGTTGGCGAAGGCAGAGTTTAGTATAATGTTATTTTACCAGTGGCACGGTGGCTCAGTTAGTAGAGCAGTTGTCTCTCAGCAAGAAGGCCACCGGTTCAAATCCCAGCCAGGACCTTTCTGGGTGCAGTTTACATGTTCTCTCCGTGTTGCGTGGGTTTTCTCCAGGTACTCCAATTTCCTCCCACAGACCAAAAACATGCATGTTAGACTGACTGGTGACTCTAAACTGTCCCTAGATGTCCCTTTGTTGGATTGGAGACCTGTCCAGGTGTCTCTGTGATGTACTGGAGACTGGTCCAGGGTGTCTCCTGCTCCTTGCACAGATGACAGATGATGAATGATAGATGTACACGGGCACCAGTAACCCCTGCAAACTGAAAAGGAAGAAGCGGATAAAGATAATGGATGGATGATTGATGGATGGACGGTTGGATGTTGGATGGTTCGATGGATGTTGGAGGGATAGTTGGATGTTGGATGGATGGTTTGATGTTGGATGGATGGATGGTTGGATTTTGGATGGATGGTTTGATGTCGGATGGATGGTTGGATTTTGGATGGATGGATGTTGGACAGATGTATGTATGTTTGGATGGATGGTTTGATGTCAGATGGATGGATGGTTGGGTGTTGGATGGATGGATGGATGGATGTTGGACAGATGTATGTATGGTTGTATGGATGGATGGATGTTGGACAGATGTATGTATGGTTGGATGGATGGATGGATGGATGGATGTTGGACAGATGTATGTATGGTTGGATGGATGGAATGTTATGTTCCGGTGTACTTTCATTGATCTGACATCAGAAGAACAAATGATCGTTTGTCCAGGAGAGAAGAAGCCAGAAGTTCTCAGCAGACTGCAGAATGAACTTCTCCAACCTGGACGCTCTGTGAGGACAAATCATTTGTCATCACCTCCACAGAAGGTCTGTGCTTGTCTGTTAGCAAAATATCTCATGAACAAGTGGACACGTTCTATTGGCTGTTCCTCTACAAGTGAGTGGAGACAACATGGCTGCCGCAGCTAATAGCAAACACAAACTTTAGTTCAGTCAGTTTAGTAGATCTTGAGTTAATTAGGTGCGCTAGTGTCCAAAAGTTACTGGAGTTCCCTTTTAGGAACTGAGAAGTTTGTATTACAGATCTGAAGGGCATCCAACGAGCAGCATGACGCCGTGCACTCATCGTGCACAACCTTCCAGCTCCTGTGCTGTTGACTCCATCATGTTCAGGGAGTGGTCATCTGTTGTTTCTTCAGTGTAATGAGCTCCACACAAACATGAAGACATCCTGTGATTGACCTCCAACAACAAGGTGGCTTGGTTTCAGCGTCTCCTTGGCACAGTTCACTCAGGAGTTCTCCGGTTCCCCTGGATCCTCAGATGTTCTGCTACCCGATGCCACGCTTGTCTTTGTCTTGGACATGGTTCTACCTCTGATCACAAGTTGTGATTACTCCAGGTCTCATTCCTCCCTCTGGAGACGACGTGTGCAACAGGAGAAGCCGACGCCTCCAGCATGTGGGAACACCGAGGAGATTCGGTAAACACCGACTTTATGTTTCATTCTTCACTGCTGGCAGTGTGAAACCACTGACTGAAGAGTTATTGTGCTAACAGACTACAGCCTCCTCAACTTTTGTCCTGACACGCCCGAGCACAAAAGACGGATGAGTGTGACGAGAAGAGATTCTGCAAACGGCAACGTTTAGGTTCAAGTTCACTCAGTTGTCACATGTGGTACATGAGGTGGAACAAAACTGTGTACTCGGGGTCCCAGTTACCTCCAACAACAGCAAAAATATAAAGTGTGATAAAAGAAACAGTACTAATAAGTACCAATAAACTGTACTAATAAGTACTAATAAACTGTACTAATAAGTACTAATAAACTGTACTAATAAGTACTAATAAACTGTACTAATAAGTACTAATAAACTGTACTAATAAACAGTACTAATAAGTACTAATAAACAGTACTAATAAG
>NC_056513.1:985100-985497 GCF_014905685.2 Nematolebias whitei | reverse complement strand
AATAAACTGTACTAATAAACTGTACTAATAAGTACTAATAAACAGTATTAATAAGTACTAATAAACAGTACTACTAAACAGTATTAGTAAGAGCCAACATATAAACTAAGAATACACTAGTAGTACAAAAACAACAGACCGAACAACAGCAGCACGAACATGAGTCTGTGTGAGCAGATTAGTATGGATGAATACAGCAGCGTGAAATAAATCAGCAGCATGAGATCAGCAACAAATATCACCGATCAAAGTGACATTACAGTGATTTTTTCACAGTGATAATCCTGATTATGGACTCATGAGACTAACAGTTTCAGGTGGAAGCTTTGAATTTAGGACTAACTGCAACAAACACTAGGAACCCAGATGAAATGAACTGTAATGAACACTAGGAACC
>NC_056513.1:982961-985090 GCF_014905685.2 Nematolebias whitei | reverse complement strand
AATGAACTGTAATGAACACTAGGAACCCAGATGAAATGAACTGTAATAAACACTAGGAACCCATATGAAATGAACTGTAACGAACACTAGGAACCCAAATGTATTTAACTGTAATGAACACTAGGAACCCAGATGAAATGAACTGTAACGTTCACTAGGAACCCAGATCAAATGAACTGTAATGAACACTAGAAACCCTGATGAAATGAACTGTAATGAACACTAGGAACCCTGATGAAATGAACTGTAATGAACACTAGGAACCCATATGAAATGAACTGTAACAAACACTAGGAACCCAAATGTATTTAACTGTAATGAACACTAGGAACCCAGATCAAATGAACTGTAACAAAGACTAGGAACCCAGATCAAATGAACTGAAGTGAGCAGACTCCAAGACGTGCTTTATTTGCAGTGTTAAATACTGAATAAACAAGGAGGACTCTGGAACCCTGGAGAGCTAGGAGACAGGTCAGGAAGGTTCTTCTCACTTGAGGGTTGATTAATCTATTGTCTTTTCTTACAGCTGGCGATGAGGAGCGAGGTGAGGAAGATGGTCCAAAGGGCTTCAAGCAGGATGGGTGAAGAGGACCAGACGTGGCAGGCAAGTGGTTGGAGGGCGGAGAGACGGCTGAGGTGCTCCACAGGGAAACCTGGTTTGGTCAAGGATCTGAAGAGACTCGGGCGTGGAGACTGAAACACAAAGAAAGTCCGAGGTAAGTTAACTGCTGCTGCTGAGCACACGAGACTCCAGCAGAGAGTCGAGCGCATTCATCCAACCTTTACATCTGCAGGTGAGTCTCACTGAGCCCCCAGGACTCATTTACAGAGAGACCTGGTTTAACAAAGAACAGACAATATCCTGATGCATGCTCAATAATCCAGGTAGAAAAATCTAAAAAAGTTAAATCTGGTCCTCTGGACATTCAAAAAACAAAACAAGGCAAAACAACAAAAAATGTAGAAACGTTTCGTCTTTCATCCGAAGGACTTCTTCAGTCTGAGGTGCTGTATTCAGCTCAGTCTCTTAAATAGCACATTCTCAGAGTGGATCAACCAGTTTGCTGCTGACAACCAGAACCAGCTGATCACATGGTCAAGAAGGACCATCAGCCTAACAATGGATCATTAGCACCTGATGGCTGAAGAACAGACAACAACAGACAGTCATATAAAATGAACAGTAAATAAAAGTAGTGATCTAAAACAAAATTAAAAACAGCTACATTATAGAGAGATGTAAAATAGTAAAACCAAGAACATGTGTTTGCCATGAAATCCCTTAGAGGTCCAGGTGGAGAGCTTCAGGTCTTTTTCAAGGATCCTCATGTTCTCCGGCTCCCACCAGGGGAGCAGATCATGGGTGTGCTTGTTCAGTGAGTGTCGTTGTGACTGTGCTCACACCAGGATCAGTTGTTCCATCACAGAATGGCCACCGAGCTCTGGATGGTCAAACATTTGACCAGAATCATGTGAAACTGACGGCCGTGTGAAGGTTTACAGAGTAACCTCTGCATGGAAAACATCTGGCTGTTTTCTCTCGGCTGGTCAGCCAGAAATAAAACATCTTGTTTCAACCTAAGCTTGTTGAGAGTTATCTCTGATTGTTGAAACATTCCTACAGAAACCTACGACATAAAAGTTGAACTGTCCCTTTAAAGCTCATCAGAAAACAAACACGTTGGCGTGATAACATTTGGAATTAGGATTCTTGACGAACTGCGCTCTCACTTCCTGGAAGCTCCTTCTCTGGGAACCAAACGCTCGGACGTGGTGGAATCTCAGTGTGGTTATCCAGAACCTCTGCTGCCAGAAATTCCAGAAATGATCATGGTCTCCTCATCATAAAGAGGTTCATGTTGTTCCTGTGGTCAGCTGCTGCAGCGCACGAGCATGTGTCACCAAAACATCTACTTCAACATGAAAACGACTGTATCATTATCACCCGCCGCTGGAGGTGCACACATGTTGTTATTAAAACATCTGCTGAGCCACGAAACCAGTTTGAATGACATCTACAGAAATTATTTATTGGATGCCCAGTGGATGCCCAGTGGTTGTCCAGTGGATGTCCAGTGGATGTCCAATGGACGCCCAGTGGATGTCCAGTGGATGTCCAGTGGATG
>NC_056513.1:978237-982951 GCF_014905685.2 Nematolebias whitei | reverse complement strand
CCAGTGGATGTCCAGTGGTTGTCCAGTGGATGCCCAGTGGATGTCCAGTGGTTGTCCAGTGGATGTCCAGTGGATGCCCAGTGGTTGTCCAGTGGATGTCCAGTGGTTGTCCAATGGATGCCCAGTGGATGTCCAATGGATGTCCAGTGGATGCCCAGTGGATTCCCAGTGGATGCCCAGTGGATGTCCACGACTGTCAGACAGTCTACGACTGGTTCACTTTTGAAGTCAGTCCAATGCAAGATGGCCACCACAGCTGATTGAGCTTAGCCTATTCAAAAACAGCTGTAATTTGACCGTATGTGGACACATGTTTTATTAGTGTTGTTCACTCGACTGTTACACGACATTTCACTTTGTGTTATTTTCAAAGTTTCACCTGAACGGCTTCAACTTTAAGAAGAAAAGTGGAGGTTCCTTCAAGGAACAAGAATCATGAAGATGCTCCTCTGACTGTGACCTCTGACCTTTGGGTGTCTTCCAGACTCACCAGGAACTGGTTTCTTTAAACTTGCTCTAAACTTGAATAATGTCTGATGCTGATGTACGGACAGATGAGGGAACTGGTGCCCTGAACCCAGTACCAGACCCGGTCAGGAGCAGAACCTGCTGACATGATGAAACTGGTTCCACCACTTTAGCTGATGCAACTTGATCAATCATTCCTGGCTTGCTGATGCTGCTCAGTAATCCAGGTAGATCAATCTAACCAGGTGCAGTCAGGTCCTCTGGACAGGTTAAAAAAATGTAGAAATGTTTTGTTTCTCATCCGAAGGACTTCGTCAGTCTGAGGTGCTGTATTCAGCTCAGTCTCTTAAATAGCACCTTCTCAGAGTGGATCAACCAGTTTGCTGCTGACAACCAAAACCAACTGATCACATGCTCAAGAAGGACCATCAGCCTAACAATGGATCATTAGCACCTGATGGCTGTTTACTGTTCACAGAGGGCTGAGTGATACTAGCAATCACAGCATTGTAAGAGGGGGACAGTTGAACCTGGAGGCTCCACCCCTGTTTAATGATGGACGGTTTCTTTTCACAAAGATGGCCTCCTTTACTCCTCTCTCAAAACATCGTTCCTCTCTATCCAGGATGTGAACATCTTCATCCTTGAAAGAGTGACCTCTGACCTGGAGATGAGTGTAGACTGCAGAGTCCTGGCCTGATGATGTTGATCTTCTGTGCTGGTCCATCCTTTTGGCCAGTGGCTGTTTAGTTTCCCCGATGTAAGACTGATCACCCTCCTGACACTGAACAACATACACAACATTACTCTGTTTGTGCCGGGGGACTGGATCTTTGGGATGAACCAGTCTTTAATGTATTTTGGGGTTTAAAAGCCACTGGGACGTTATGTTTAGAAAATAAACGTCTCAGTTTCTCTGATACTCCCTCAACATATGGAATGACCACTGGTCTGGGTCTGGGTTCCTCCTTTTCACCTGACTTCACCTCCTCCATGTGAACAGCTGGTTCTGGATGTCAGCAACAAACTGGTTGATCCACCATGAGAAGGTGCTATTTATAAGACTGAGTTTGTTGCAGTTCCTCTGACTGAAGAAGTCCTTTGGATAAAAGACAAAACGTTTCTACAATTTCAATTTTTATTTTTTTTAACCCATCCAGAGGACGTGACTTAACTTTTTTAGACATTTCCTGCCTGCACTGATAATAAATGACTTGATGTGGTCACATTAAATAACTTCTCAACCAAAGTCCAAAGTGAACTATTTATTAAAAAGTTAAACTTTGTCTAAATTTGCGCACGTTTAAAAACCAAAATAATTCCTGTTCAGAGTTAATGTAGCCTTAGATAAAAGAGATTAATCCTTAACGATTAATTATTGTTTAGACTGTTCATTTTTGATTCACTACTTTTAAACCAGTTATTGTACAAATGATGATCTTTTATTACTTAAAGTGTTGTTTGATTATTATTGTTGTTGATTCCTAGTTTGATTAATTATTTTTGTAATAAATCTTCAAAGACACCTCACTGTCCTCATCTGGATGAATATTCATTCAAAACAGTTCATGGTGTCTGAGAGACAGCCCAGGGGTCAGAGGTCACAGTCAGGGGAGCATCTTCATGCTACATATCCTAATCTTGTATTTGTTGTTGTTGTTTATGCAGTTGTGGTAGGAAGTTTGAAATCAACCTGACAGTAATAAAATGCCACTGTCTGTGTCCCGCTGTTAGTAAAGTTGTTTAAGTGTGATCTCTTGAAGAGAGTAAGTGTTAGTCCCTGTACGTCAGGTTGAGCAGGTGATTTCCAGCTGATACCAAGGGCCTCAGATGTTTTCCCACGTTTTCACTGCACACATCCACGACGTGGAGCCTTCACTGACCTCATGTAGGAAGTATGAGCCAAGAAGCCAGGACTTGTCATCTACACCGTGTCTCCTTCGCAGGAACGTTCAAACTCATTTTCTAAAGACGTTATTTTCAAGATAAGACGGAAAAGCATTTTTGGACAGAGTAGTGAAGTCTGCGCACCGACCCGCCACAGATCACCGTCAGAGACAACAGAACAGGTTGTGATTTCATGAGAGTGCAGTGGATTGTGCAACACCTGGTGACAACATCTCTGATCCTGAGGTGGGAAACCAGGAGAAGAACGTGTGACACTCCACCTTTATACTGGTTTGAAACCATAAATTCAAACCTTTCAATCTGGTCTCGTTTTTCTTACTTTATAATTATTCCAGGTTACTGAAGGAGCCTAGAGATGTTACAAAAACTAGAGTTCCTGGAGAAACGTTCACTGCCACGTTACGGCCATTTGAAATGTTTGATTTGACAAACTGTGTTCAGGTTCACTCCCAGCTACCACAACAACTTTCAGCTTAATATCTCTAAAAATGACTGATTTGTAGTATTTTTCCTTTTTAGCTCAGGTTGCCATCTTGGATTTTGATTTGCAGTCAGAGGTCAGTAGGGCTCACTCTCAGCTTCTCAGTCGTCTTCTTCTTTCAGCTGCTCCTTCTTCAGGGGCTCCACAGTGAAGTAGCTCACACGACGACTCGGTGATTGTTTTTAGGCAGGAGGTTCTTCCTGACCAACCACAGACACCGAGCCACCACAGCCTCTGTGTGGAGCAGAGCTGCGTCTAGGACGCCCGGGAGAGCAGGTGGTGGGGGTTAAGGGCCTTGCTCAAAGGTCCAGAGTGGGGCAAGTGAGGGTGGAGGCAGGGGTGGATGGTTCACCTTTGTCGGTTCAGGGAGTTGAACTGGCAACCTTCTGATCACAGGCCCACCTTCTCAAGCCTCTGCACCACCTCTCCTCCAATCACTTTCAGCTACCACCACACCAAACTTCAGCTCAGTACCTTTTAAAGTAGCTGTTATCTTATTTGTTATGATCAGTCTTGAGCGTTCTGAGGCAGCTGTGGCGGCCATCTTGATCCAAAATGGCTCCAAAAGTAAATATGTTCAGAGACCTCCAGGTCATGTGACCTCTCTGTGTCAGAGGCTGTGCAGAGTGCTCTCTGTGTCTTCCATGGATTTTTCTGTTTGTAAATTACGTCGCCATGGTAACGTGGAAACACCAATAAAAGTCACATCACGGAGCCGGTCGTTTTGATAGAACGTGTGTGTGTGTGTGGGGGGGGGGGGGGGCACGTTGAGGTTCAGACCTTGTCAGGTGGATAAGGGGCTGCAGCCTCATGCAACATGAGGTCTCATGAGACACGTCAGACGTCACAGTACATGTTGAAAATGACTCTCAGCTACTACCACATCAGTACTTGTAAAGACAGCGACCAACATTAACTCGAGTGTTGGGCAGTGGCACGAAAACGCTCATGAAGTTTGTCTTTGGATCAGTTTCCTCAGATCTCACATCTTCTGTGATGCAGCCAGGATCATCGCTGTTATCATTCCACAAAGATGCAGTCACAGATGCTATCAGGAAGTGCATGTGAACTCCTTTGATCTCACAGCTGATGCATGCTTGCTGCAGGTTGATCATTTGGACTGATACCTGTCCAACGACAGCTCGACTTCACACTGAAATAAAAAAGCAAGTGCACGTTTGATATTTCATCAGGATGAAACTTGTTGTTTTCAGGGTGCCCCCCCCCCCCCCCCCCCCCGCTCCTCGACCTCTGGTACAGAGACTGAATGGATGATCCGACTGTCCTCGTTCTGTTTCGTGCTCGGTCTCAGTGTGTCTGCGTGTTACAGTGGAATTAATTATTCCATAACTTAACTCAACGTTCCTGCAGAAACGTTCATGTCGACTGCAGCAGCCATTTTAAGTTTTGATTGACAGCTCTGTGTCTTGGAGTTCGCTCTCAACCACCGCCGCACCAAACTTCAGCTCAGTGTCTCAAAGAGCGACCGAGTTATGGTCAATCTGGAGTTTTCTGAGGCAGCTGTGGCAGCCATCTTGATTCAAAATGGCTCCAGAAGTTAATATGCTCAGAGACGTCTCCCCTCCAGGTCATGTGACCTCACTGTGTCAGCTGGAGGCTGTGAAGAGTTCTTGTGTCTTCAAGGAGAAAAATGGCGTCTGATTGTAAATGATGTCGCCATGGTAACTGGAGATGCCAATCAAAGTAACATCACGGGGCCGAGCCGGTCGTTTGGATAGAACGTGTGGGGGGACACGTTGAGGTTCAGACCACACTAAAGTTGATAGAAGACCCTCTTCAGGTGGATAATGGGGGGGGGGGGGAGATATTGTCAGGATGTGTTTTGTTCATTTGTTG
>NC_056513.1:976092-978227 GCF_014905685.2 Nematolebias whitei | reverse complement strand
GGGGGGGGGGGGGAGATATTGTCAGGATGTGTTTTGTTCATTTGTTGACGACTCTGTTTCTTTGTGCTCGTCAAAACGTCAAACCGCTACACGAGACACTAAAGATGAAACTGGGCTCTTTAAGATCCGAATGTCTTGAACGAGCTCACCAAAAACCACTCCTTTGTCTCGTACAGGTCACCGGCCTGCAGGAGACCAGGTGGCAAGTTAACGACAGCCTGTTTGTGTGGACATAGCTTGATGTGTTGGTTTCTGATGACAGATGAACATCAGCTAACTTCACCGAGAACCTGCTATGAACTAAGAAAAGACACGTGGACATGTGAAATATAAAACCCAACAACAAAATAAGACGTGAGAAACCTCAATTTATTACGACCTTACACAGAACATGGCATGAAGTTTGTATTTGAACACATTCATTTATCATCACAGCACCTTGAGATGACACGATTTAAATTTAATTTAAAAACTAAACCAATTTAATTAAAATGAACTGAATAAGTTTTTATATATATATGTACATAAATCTCAGTTTAATTTTTAATACGTTCATCTTTGAAGAAGAGCGTCATCTTCTGGGCTGCCTCTTGAAACAATTATGGCTCAAAATAAAATGTATTCTGTTCTTGTTCACCTTTCGGTTTTATTTACTGCGCTAACGTCAGATAAATGCAGTAAGTCTAAAACTTTTCTCAAGTACTTATTATGTTTAATGCTCATTAACATTTAATTGGTTTAAATAGATGATGAATTTTGATTAGCATCTTTGTTTGGTCCTTAACATCTGCATGTTTTGCTCGTGGTCTGCGTCTTGTCTTGGAGGAATAGACGTTTTATTATGAAAGGAAAGTTCTGGAACGTGATGTGAGTGTGGTTGAAATGCAACACAACAAAATGATTTCTTGCATTTTGATCTTTGTTGTTTCCCAAGGAATGGATCTTCTTGTTGCATCGAAGTACAGACATTTAATTTACTCTTTTAAAAGCCAAATTCCAGCAAAGGTCCACAACATGTGCACGGTGACTGATCAGCAAAATATGCCCAAGATGGATCACATCTGCCCTTAAATGCTGTCTTCACACAGCTCCAAGAAATTCCACGACTCTTTGTGTGTTCAGCTGTTGTGTAAACCGCTGTGACAAATACGGCTCCGCACCACAACTAGGACCAAATGAAACTTGACCAATATTAAAGTGATGCTCTCTGAAAATATCAAAGTCATTCTCTTGGACTGAGCTGTCCTGCACCACCACCAACACATTTGACTGGCGGTGCCTGAGAGGAAATGAAGGATCAGTGTGAACTTTGTCCTGGCTGCACCTCACATCAAGCTTTGCTGTCAGCTCGTGCAGATCTTTGTCCTGGTCCAGATGTTTCTGTGCTTTTCTGTAACATAGCCCTTCAAGCACTTACTATACATGTCTGATGTGAAGTGTGTGTTTAGTTTGTGCACAATATGAACACATTTGGGCTTTCCACAAGAAAACAGCTGTTAATGTTCCTGTGATGATAGAAGAGGAGACCACCGTAAGATCTGGTCGATTCAGCACCAAGGAAGCGAAGATTAATGGAGGAGTTTGTGCCTCCCCTTGATTCTTCCAGAGAAATGGTCATTTCTGAGATATGAACTCATCACATGTTTAGGTGAGTCCGAACCTCCTGACTCAAACAGTCTTCAGCTCCTTTTCTTCTGAATGTGCTGAAACACATACCATACCATTTTATTTATAAAGCACTTAAAACAGCTACAAGGCCAACCAAAGAGCTGTACAGACAGAACAACAGGTAACACACAAAGCAAAATACAAAATGAGGTAAATCAGAATATAGACATAAAAACGATGCAGATAATGACGACAAACCAGTGTGGAGCATACAGGATCAAACACAGATCATCTGGTGTTGAAAGCTACTGAATAGTAGTGAGTTTTTAAACGGGACTTGAAAACAGAGAGGGAGGGGCCTGTCTGACAAGCAGAGGTAACTCGTTCCAAAGTCTTGGTCCTGCTACAGAGAAGGCCCTGTCACCTCTGCGCTTAAGACGAGTTCCTGGAACTGTGAGGAGCAACTGGTCCGCTGACCTCAGGGAGCGTGGTGGGACATACGGTTGTAGCAGATCAGAGAGATGGGG
>NC_056513.1:971880-975692 GCF_014905685.2 Nematolebias whitei | reverse complement strand
ATTTGTAGACATACAGGAGTATTTTGAACTGGATTCAAAGGTGAACTGGTAACCAGTGCAGTGAGGCCAAAACTGGTGTAATGTGCTCTCTTTTGCCTGTACTGGTTAAAAATGGGGCTGCTGCATTCTGGACCAGTTGTAGTCGTGCAATGGAGGTCTGACTGATACCAAACAGGAGTGAATTGCAGTAATCAAGCCTAGATGTAATGAATGCATGTATTACTGTCTCCAGGTTCTTTTTGGACAATATGGGCTTCAGTTTAGACAGCCGCCTCAGTTGGAAGAAACATGATTTAACAATCATGTTTACATGATTGTTAAGTTTCAGGGAAGGGTCCATTATCACTCCCAGATTAGTGACTCTTTGTTTTTCTGACAGGGTTAGAGCAGAGAGGTCGATGCAGTGGTTTGTGATCGTGTCGTTGGGAGGGAACAACATGACTTCAGACTTCTTTTCATTGAAACTTAAGAAATTTAAAGCCATCCAGTCCCTGATGTCAGCCAGGCAGTTGAGCAGAGGTTGAATAGAGCATGTACCATTGTGTCTTAGGGGGAAGTAAATTTGACAGTCATCGGCATAGAAGTGGAAGGGCATGTTGTGTTTCCGGAAAATAGCACCAAGTGGCAGCAGGTATAGAGAGAATAGGAGGGGACTCAGGATGGACCCCTGCGGAACTCCCCATTTAAGCTCTGCCGCTGCAGAACTAAAATCCTTGATGGAGACACAAAAGGATCTGTCAGTGAGGATCTGAACCAATTGAGGGCTGATCCTGTGACGCCCACCCACTGCTCCAACCTAGCAATGAGGATCTCATGGTCGATGGTGTCAAAGGTGGCTGTGAGGTCCAACCGGCCAAGCAGCACAGAATCACCGGTATCTGTGGATCTGAAGATGTCGTTAAAGACCTTCAGCAGGGCAGTTTCAGTGCTGTGGAGAGGTTTAAAGCCAGATTGGAAAAGCTCTAAGATGGCGTGATCCTCCAGGAAGCACTTCAACTGGGACTCGACTATTTTCTCCAGTACTTTAGAAACAAATGGGAGTTTGGAGACAGGACGGTAGTTGGAAACGACTGAGGGGTCAAGGTTTGGTTTTTTTAGGAGAGGCTGGACAGCAGCACGTTTAAAGGATTTTGGCACCACTCCAGTGGATAAACTACTGTTTACTATGGCAAGAATGGACGGACCTAGAGTAGGAAACACCTCCTTTAGTAGTCGAGGGGGGACCACATCAAAGGGGGAGCCAGAAAGTTTCAAGCTGCACATGACCTGCTCTAGAGAAGATAGCGTGATGGCTTCAAAATGGTCAAAAGGAGCTACAGATTGAGGTGGGATGGATGGGTCGTGAGTTGGAGGGGAAATGAGAGCCCTGGTGGTCGCAGTTTTTTCCAAAATGAAATGTAAGAAGTTGTCGCACAGCTCAGTCGAGGCTTCCAGAGGTGAAGGTTCAGTGAGGTGGAGAACAGAGTTTAGGGTGGAGAAGAGGACACGTGGGTTGTGAGAGTTTGAGGTTATGATATCAGAAAAGTCTTTGGATTTAGCAGCTTTTACTGTTTTCTGATAACGGCGCCAACTCTCTTTAAGTATCTGGAAAGAGACCTGCAGCCTGTCTTTCCTCCACTTTCAAAAACAGAAGTTTACCTCCAGAACTGCCACGGTCAACAACTTAGCACCTCCTAATGTTCTCTGTCTGTCTTTGTTGAGCAGGAAATCAAACCATAACTGCAGGAGAACTGCACAGTCCTTCATCCTTGATCCACGTTCAGGAGCCATCTGACTTTCACACGGAGCCACTTAAAGACCGAGGACCAGAGAAAGAAAGATGTTAAAAAGAGGGACAGGGAGGGGGCAGTCTGTGATTTATGCACGCTGAACACCCCTGCGTAGCTTACAAGGAGTCCAGAAGTTGAACGGTGGGTTAAGTCCAGCGCCTCTGGGAGTTTAATAAAACTAGAAGGATGAAAGGTTGTGACGATTTAAGGGACCCACAGCTGGAGAGAAATTCCATGAGGATTATTTTATTAAGAGCAGTGAGTGTCCAGGGAGATCCACGTCCTTTTGCAGGGTCATAACTCAAAAAGACACCACTGCACATGTGCAGCAACATTCAATGAGCAGGCAGCCCCGTCTACTCCTTATTTATTCTTTTACCTGCAACATAAAACAGTATACTGCTGACTTATTGTCAACTGATAAAGTCTAAAGGAAACAAAACTCTGGAGCCATTTTGATTCAAGATGGCTGCTACAACTAACTCAGAAACACAAAATTGACTATATAACTCAGTCGTTCTTTGAAATATTAAGCTGAAATTTGATATGGTCGTAGCTGAGAGCAAGTTCTTACACATTCCTGATGCATATTAAAAATCCAAGATGGCCGTCTTAGCTAAAAGGTAAAAATATGACAACTCAGCTAATTTCAAAGCTATTGAGCTGAAGTTCGGTGTGGTGATAGCTGACAGCAATGATGAACACATTCTGAATTCAAATCTAAAAACGCAAGATGGCCGCTAAAGCTAATTTCAAATGGATATAACTCCGAGGCTTTCAGCTGAAATTTGATGTATTAGTAGCTGAGAATGATCCCTAATAGACACTGATTGCAAATCAAAAATCCAAGATGGCTGCCTGAGCAAAAAAGGAAAAATACTATAAATCAGCCATTTTTAGAGAAATTAAGCTGGAAATTGTAAAGTGGTAGCTGAGAGCAATGCCCAGTACAGTACTGTCAAATCAAAATTTTAAAATGGCCTCAATGTGGCAGTTCCTGTCAAAGTTTCTCCAGGAACTGTGTAGTTTATAAAATATAATTGTAAAACCTAAATGTAGTCACCAAGTTTGCTGCTGAGATGTCTAATTGCCATGTTGAAACAAATTTCTAGTATCCTTCTACATCCTTCTTCCCATCCAGTCTTGAGTGTAAATGTAAATGATTTTTCAAGCCAGATGTGGCTGTTGGACTTTTAGGTCTCTTCACATAAAACATGTGTTTTTGTATCATGAAGCTGGATACTGCATCCAAACAGATGTGTCTTCAGATGCTTTCCGGTGTGAGAAAGTGGTCAGCTGGTGTTGACTGAATGCTGACACTCAGTCCATCTGCGACCAGGAATCCTGGACGCCCTGAGATGAGCGATTGCTTGTGGTGTGAAGGTTGGAGAGTTTGGATGTTGAGTAATAAACTCATCCAAACCAGAAATATTCCAGCTCTGACCGACACAGCTGAGTGAGCCGTGAGTCTGAGCAGGAAAACATCTGATGCTGACAGGAGACGTCTCTGATGTTTCTTGTGTATTACACCGTATTAGTCTTGATTAAAAGCCTTTTATGTTTGGGGGCTTAGAACGTGGAAGATTGCCGACATAAAGATGACTTTTTTTTAAACATTTTTTATGCTTCTTTGAAAGATTACAAAGTTACCTACAAATGCCTTTTTCTATAGATTTTTCTCCCACACAAAATCAGGGAAACTCTTCACTTCATCAAATGGATTTGACACAAATATTTTCACAGCCTTTGTTAGCGATGATATATTTACTTTTAATAAATACTCATTAATCTTTATTCTTACATGACCACTTCAGTCTTTGGCTACAGCAACTGGAACTAAACCAAAACATGAAACAAACTGACTCAAAGACACATGGATACAAACTGGTGTCTGAACCATCCATACATACTTACATACTTACATGCATTCATTCATTCATTCATTCATTCATTCATTCATTCATTCATTCATTCATTCATTCAGGTCTCCAGTCCATCTCTCTCTCTCTCTCTCTCTCTCTCTCTCTCTCTCTCTCTCTCTCT
>NC_056513.1:963937-971870 GCF_014905685.2 Nematolebias whitei | reverse complement strand
TCTCTCTCTCTCTCTCTCTCTCTCTCTCTCTCTCTCTCTCTCTCTCTTTCTCTTTCTCTTTCTTTCTTTCTTTCTTGAAGGCGCAGGATAACTACCCTCTCATCTACTGGGAAAAACCCCAACACACAGGCACCAAGTCGGTGGGCTACAAGTAGACCCACTTCAGCTCGATGCCTCTCACCACGGGCAACTCCAGAGTGGAATAAGGTCAAGCCCCTCTCAAGATGATTGGTTCTGGAGTCCATGCTGTGGGTCAAGGTGAGTCCAACTAGTCGGTACCGCTCATCCTCATGCACAAGTTCAGGCTCCTTCCCCACCAGAGAGGCCATGTTCCATGTCCCAAGAGCTAGCTTTGGTAAGCCAGGGTCAGAGCGCCAAGGTCCCCACCTTCCGTCACTGCCCTCGGTCACTGCCCTTGGCATCATGCACCTGACTTTTGTGGCCCCTCCTTTAGATGGTGGGCCCACAGGAAGGTAAACCCATGTTGCTCGTTCAGGCTGCGCTCGATCTGGCTCCATAGGTAGAAACCCAGTCACCAGGTGCCTGCCAATGAGTCCCTCCCCCAGGCCTGGTTCCAGGGTGGAGCCCTGGTAACCCACGTCCAAGCAAGGGACACTGAGCTCTTTGCATTTTCTGGTCCATATAGGTCTTCTGAATCACTCTTTGTCTGTCCAGTCACCTAGGACCCATCTGCCTTGGGAGACCCTACCAGGGGCAACCATAATTTTTCCTGACAGCAGAGCTCCTAGGATCATTCAGGTGCACAAACTCCTCCACCACAATAAGATGGTGATTCAAGGAGGGAAAATAACGATAGCGTTACAGAAAAAAATTGCATGAATTATCTGTTTACTCATGTCCTTGACCCTAATAATGTTTAAGTAATTTGGTCTTTTTGCTTTTCTTCAAACTTTGTGTTCAGAATTTTTTGCTCCTTTATAATGATCTCCATGCCTTCAAGTTGTAGGGTTTTATTGTGCAGCACTTCCTGGTTGCTGTGAATGTTCTCTATAAACCAAATCAAATTGATTTGATTTCAATTGATTGATTGATTTTTATTTGATTTCAATAGCCATGTTCATGTGGTATTTAAACAAAGAGAACATGAACTTCACATGAGATGATTTCACTTGTGAAAAATAAATTCAATTGAAAGATACATTTATTGCAAATAATTCCTGTGTGATTTCCAAACATTTTTAATATGTTCATGTCACGTGTGGTGACATAGTTTTCCAAATGGCATGTAAAAAAGATGACAAATTCATGTGTTTTTTTGTAAGTTTTGTATTTACATCTAGAAAGGTCTTTTCCATTATCTCTAGCCTCTTTTAGCCCTTTTGTCCTCGTCCTCATGTCCTTCACTGAACGCAGCTCCTCTCCAGGTTGGCTTTACGTCACTCATCTTCAGTGAAAATCCTGATCCATTTCCACATGATTCGATTCATTCAGATTCACCTTCATGCAGTCCAATCCAATGTTCCTTATGATGTCAGTGCCTTCATTCTTCATCCCTACCACCATCTACTTGTCCATGCAGGGGTTTCTTAAGCTGGTCAAGAGAGTTGCCCCCTAAAATACAACCTCCACTGAGTCTTTTTCTTCTTAGCCACAATCACGAGGCTCCCCAGATCATACTCAGTTACCTTCATTCATCTATCCATTAACTTCACCTGCTTTTCATTTTTGGGCAGCTGGGATCAGAGGTGCCCATGTCCAGCATTAAATGAGCTAGAGGTTGGGCACACACTGGACAGATCCCAATTGCATCACGGGACTCAAATCATTTTGGAATAAACCTGTAAACTCACTTTGTTGTTGCGTGGTCCCTGCTGGTGAATTTTTTTCATTCAACTTTTATTTCTACAGGTTAATCCCATTGAGCCATTGGGCGTGAAGTTAATGATGACCAGTTAACCAGTGACTACTGGGTGCAGTGGTGGGTACGGTAGTTACAGCCAGTTATGAATCTTAGTGCACCATGATAGACAGTCTATCTGACATTGCAACCACGGAGCTAATAGGAAAAATGGCCTGCAGCAATTATACAATGCTAATCAGGTTAACATGAGCCAGTCGGGTAACAACTAGTCATATCTGAAAGTTTGTGAGTGATAAATCTTTATTGAAGAGTTGAAATGGAAAATGAGTCAAACTAAAGGAGCCAAAAAGAAACTGTATAAAGAGATAAAAGATAAATTGTGAATTTGGTGAATTTGCTCACTATATGTTTAGGACCCAAACACCATAAATATGAAAACTAATGGCTTTAATAAACTTACAACAGAATCACATTTCTGATGTGTTGCAAAATCAGAAAATCTCTTAACGAAACAAACAAAAAATAACTCATAAGGTAGAGGACAGGCAGACACGTGTGGGTGAGGGTGTGTATGTGCGCATATTCAAATTTTCTCCTCATTGTATCATAAAATGTCTTGACATGTTTAAAACACCTATGGGCTTTATGCACAAAACCGGAAAACATGGTTATGGGACTTTCACAGACAGGTTTGTGAGTTAAACTCCAAAAACTGTACGCAACTTTAATTACTGCAAACATTTTTAAGCAGCACATTAGGGTTAATTGCTGAAAGCACGCTAGAGCCAGACATAGCACATATATAGTCACATGCATGTGGCCGAGACTGGCTTCAATTAAAACACTATTACTGTCAAAACTAATCAACACTCCTTGTGGGGATCTCAGCAGCAGTAATTAAACTTCCATCTGTCTGTGTTGTCCAAGCACAACTGAAGTTCAAGCCTGCTATTAAAGTCCCACAGATGGTATTATCTAATTTTATGGTTTACCATATTGATTCAGTGGAATATTTGGAAAATCACCGTTTATCATGAGAACAAGGTATTTATAGCCGTATAGTCAAGCAGATCATAAATCTCTCGTGAAAAGTTGGCTGCTAGACTCTGGCCTTGGCCCATGCTGCTTCACAGATTCGTACCTGGAACCTGTTTGCCATATTTTCACCCTCAAGCTTCCGAAAAGCTTAAACCAAAAATCCACAAGGAACACAAATAAAATTCATTTTATTTTGTAGTGCACAGAAAATGTAATGTCACAACGTCGTCAGGAAGAAACAGAGGAGAGGTTGTCATCGTCCAGAGGACCTGACTTAACCTTGGTAGATTAAGTCAGGTCCTCTGGATGGTTTCATTGTGTTGAAATGTTTCGTCTTTCATCCAAAAGACATTATCAGTCCGAGGAGCAACAACAAGCTGTCCCATAAGTAGCACCTTCACATAGTGGGTCAACCAGTTTGATGGTCAAAGTGGAGGAGCATATAAATGGGATTTTTCTACCTAGATTATTGAGCATGAACCTTGACATCAGGAGGATATTTCAGAAATGGTGCTCAGAAGCAGGACATTTGGAGGACTCTACAAGGACCATAGGTAAGTTTAGATAACATATAAGCAGCAGGCGACACACAGATTAGTTAGGAGACTGAACGTGAACTTCACCGAGTGACGTTATCAGTTGAATGAGGAGCATGGGTTCAGTTCAGCCTTAAGTAGTGGTACCAGTCTGCCCAGATCTGGCAGAAAAGAAAAAACACAAGGAGAGGGGAAGACTGGAACAGGCTGGGATCCTGAGAAGTTTGTGTCGATCTAAGTCGTGGGCTAAAATTTCTTTTATGTGACAGTCTCACCTTGGCTGACTATAAAATTCCACATTTGTCATATCAATGCAACACTGGCTCTAGAAAGGTTAAGAAGCAAAGACTGACGTGTTGTACCTGTGGGATGCCTGTCCATAAATGTGTTTTCACGTTCACCTTTGGTGAGGAATGGCAACTATCAACGGTGTCTTCGGTCTTCAAACAGGCAGGCCCATCTTTTGGTCGTGCACTTCTGGGATTCACCATCACTTCCTGCAGCCCAGGGCAGAAAGGGCACATTTTAATTCACAGGCTGTAATGGCCTTTTGGCTGCTTGAGAGCCAGAAGGTTCATTGCTTTCATGTGGTCAGCATTCTGCCAGTGAAGGGTCACTGTTATCAGTTAAATAATCTGAGCCAGTTAAAGGCAGTCACAGGGTGCATTTATGGTTTCAACTGAAGTTCTCCAGAGATGCTCTAATCCATCATCCAGCCTGATGAGGGGATAGGGGCAATTATCTGCCAAGCAACATGTTCGGTTTAAACAAAGCCATGCCCACTGCTTGCATCCTTCACATAATCTTCCTGGAATGTGAAGTTAAAAGAAGTTTTGAAAGCAAGGCTAGACTTTTGATTAAAGTGATCCTGCTAACGGTCCTGGTCAAAGCCGCAGGTCCTGTTCAGGGTGCACACTGGGCATGACTCAAATAATAAATGACTGATGGCTGAGAAAGTTGTCTGCCAGAGTTAAATTCACTCAAAACTACCAGTGTCACAAAAACAAATAAAAAGAAAAGCTAGAGATGCCATACATACATCAAGGCGGGTTGAATCTTAAATATATTCCATTTATGAGCTAAAATTATGGAGATATTTTAGAGAATCCATCCATCCATCCATTTTCTTCCTCTTATCCAGGGTCGCAGGGTAGCAGGCTAAGTAGGGAGGTCCAGACTTCCCTCTCCCCAGCCACTTGGTCCAGCTCCTCCGGGGGAATCTCAAGGCGTTCCCAGGCCAGCCAAGAAACATAGTCCCTCCAGCGTGTCCTGGGTCTTCCTCTGGGCCTCCTCCCGGTGGGACGTGTCCGGAACACCTCACCAGGGAAGTGTCCAGGAGGCATCCTAACCAGATGCCTGAGTGTCCAGGAGGCATCCTAACCAGATGCCCGAGTGTCCAGGAGGCATCCTAAACAGATGCCCGAGTGTCCAGGAGGCATCCTAACCAGATGCCCGAGTGTCCAGGAGGCATCCTAAACAGATGCCCGAGTGTCCAGGAGGCATCCTAAACAGATGCCCGAGCCACCTCAACTGGCTCCTCTCGACGTGGAGAAGCAGCGGCTCTACTCTGAGTCCCTCCCCGATGATCGAGCTTCTCACCCTGTCTCTAAGGGAGAGCCCAGACACCCTGCGGAGAAAACTCATTTTGGCCGCTTGTATCCAAGATCTCGTTCTTTTGATCACAACCCAAAGCTCGTGACCATAGATGAGGGTGGGAACGTAGATCAGAATCAGAATAAGATTTATTATCATTGCACTGAGATACAACGAGAACATGTACATGCAGTCGTCCGGAAGATGGACGGAGTGCACAAAGCTGCTGCTGTAAGTGCGGCCTCTCTTATCCTTTTTCAGAATAATAATCTTAGATAGGAAAAGGGGGAGAAACATGAGGGTAGATAGTGGTATTACAAAAAAAGATCTTTCACATCTCGTCTATCAGGACATGATTTGAGACATAAAAAAAACTCTACCAGCAGCACAATTAAAACATGAGTACATTTGCATTTGACATCGAGGTGTTGAGATTTGTCCATGAGCGTTTTTTCAGATCAGCCAGTTTCTGAAGATGTTGTTCCAGCCAGCAGTTCTGATAAGCTTGCACAGAAAGTTCTCAGGGGGGTGCGATAGATGAAGCTTTGTCCTTGGTTACTTATGACTCAGGAGAATTGATAGTCGGCCCGTCTCCAAGGCCGTCGGGAGTCAGATTCAGATAAACTTTGATTGTTGTTTTTCTTCAGGCAGACTGATTACTTTTTTCTTCAGCCTCGAGTCCATCTGGGCGTTCTGGTTCCAAAATGCCTAATTGTGGGATTCCATTCCACTGATCCATGCTATGAGTCTTCCTCAAGGTCGAACCCACCACGCTGACGAGTCCCAGAAGCTGCAGGTGGCCTGTGATTCTCATAAATCGCCTCCACCTTACGGTTAAGCTCGTAAACCAGTTGATTTAGAGTTCCTACAGCACGGACCAAACCTTCACACTGACTCTGAAGCTTTCCCATGGCCAAAACTGCTGCAATGTCTTCTTCAAAAGTCGATAAAACAGAGCCCCGCCGATGCCAAAAAGCAGAGTCCTGCTATCATAAATCCAAATATGTAACTGTCTTCAACATCCTCCTGAGACAGAACTGAGAAGAACATCAACTGCCACACTCCCCACGGATCCATGACGTACCCCACAGCGTGAGTCTCAGCTGGACACACCGGTTCTCCAGGACCTGGTCGCTTTCTTGACAAAATCTTATCAATAGAGTTGAACGCCACAATACCAAATCCATAATCTTCTTAATTTATGTTCGGGAGATGTGAACCAGACGCTTCAGACACACAGAGAGCAGAGCAGGAGGAAGGAAAAACGGGGGAGGAAAGACAGAAGCAGCCACCTGGATGAGAGCCTGGGAGGAAAAAAAAAAATTGACCGGTAAATTGAGAGCTTCGCCTTTTGACTCAGCTCTCTGTTCACCATGACAGACCGATACAGCACCCGCTTCACTGCAGACACCGCACCTATCTGTTTATCGATCTCTTGCTCCATTCTTCCCTCATTTGTGAACAAGACCTCAAGATACTTGAACCCCTCCACTTGGGGCAGGACCTCCTCCTGGACCCAGAGAAGGCACTCTACCCTTTTCCACCTCAAGACCATGGCGTCGGATTTGGAGGAACTGATCCTCATCCCACCTTCCTCACACTCGGCTGTGAACCGCTCCAGTGAAAGTTGTAGATCACGGCATGATGACGCCAACAGGACAACATCTCCTGCAAAGAGCAGAGATGAATCCTGAGGCCACCGAACCGGACTCCCTCCACCCCCTGGCTGCACCGAGAAGTTCTGTCCATTAAAGTTATGAACAGAATCAGTGACAACGAACAGAACTGGCGGAGTCCAACTCCAACCCTGAGGCCAAATCATATATTTTGCATTACTTAAATATAGTGATTGAAAACAATAATCAACATTATTCATGTTCACACCTGTTATAATCAACTAAAACAAACTTCATTAATGATTTAGTTTTTTTCTTTCATAACAGCATAAAAGAGTAAACATCAGCCAGACTGTAGCTGACTCGGTCACGGGCGGTGAATGTGTGAAACATCCGACTTTACTCAAGTCAAAAGAAACTTTAAAGAAACCAGTTCATGGTGAGTCTGGAAGACAACCCAAGGGTCAGAGGTCACAGTCAGGGGAGCATCTTCATTATACATTTTTAATGTGAACATTGCTATTTCTGCTAAGAGAAATAAAATGTCTTCATACTGTTTGTTTGTCTCCCCCCTTCCCCCACACTAAAATTAAAAGTGTATTTTTGAAGCCATTTGTCTGACTCTAACTGTTTTTCATAAATTATAGGGAAACCATATGGTAAGCACTTTTTCTTTGAAAGTTTAAAAATAAAGTATTGGCCCTGACAGTGCGCTGCCTTCAGGGTGTCCTTGTAGAACTTTTGTATATTTTTCTGCATCATTAGGCAAAAACTACACGGCAGATTTCAGGAAATTTAGTAAAGAGCTCAAATGTTGGTTAAAGCCAATACGGTATGAGTCTCAGCTCATGTGCCACGCATTTAATTTTTAACTTTATACACAATTTTATCAAATAACATGTGGCTGGAAATCTTCAGTGAAGTTGTGTTCAAAGTGCCATATAGATATAACTTCATCAACTTTTATTTCTCACTGTATTAAGTTGTTTTTTAGCCAACTAGAGTTGAGGGTTTGATTCCACCAGCGATAACATGCTAAAGTGGCCTTGGGCAAGAAACTGAACCCGTAACAAACTCTTGTGTGTGTCCCAACAGTGTATGGATGTGATAAAGTCTCTACAAATTGAGATTGTCTTTGTAAAGATGTAGCAGTAGTGCTGTTTGAATGTGTGTAATAGAGTGTTGTATGAATGTCTGTAGTAGAGTACTGTATGAATGTGTGTAGTAGAGTGCTGTATAAATGTGTGTGTAGTAGAGTACTGTATGAATGTGTGTAGTACAGTGCTGTATGAATGTGTGTGTAGTAGAGTACTGTATGAATGTGTGTA
>NC_056513.1:961312-963927 GCF_014905685.2 Nematolebias whitei | reverse complement strand
TAGTAGAGAGCTGTATGAATGTGTGTGTAGTAGAGTGCTGTATGAATTTGTGTAGTAGAGTGCTGTATGAATGTGTGTGTAGTAGAGTGCTGTATGAATGTGTGTAGTAATGTGCTGTATGAATGTGTGTAGTAGAGAGCTGTAGGAATTTGTGTGTAGTAGAGTGCTGTATGAATGTGTGTAGTAGAGCGATGTATGAATGTGTGTGTAGTAGAGTGCTGTATGAATGTGTGTAGTAGAGCGATGTATGAATGTGTGTAGTAAAGTGCTGTATGAATGTGTCTAGTAAAGTGCTGTATGAATGTGTGTAGTAGAGTGCTGTATGAATGTGTGTAGTAAAGTGCTGTATGAATGTGTGTGTAGTAGAGTTCTGTATTAATATTTGTGTGAAGGTAAATGAGGGCACAGGTTGTGTTGTAAAGAGCTTTCAGTGTCTTTATAAGATAATAAGGTTCTATATTACCACAGTCTGTTTAAGATTCTTTTAGCTATCATTTTTCTTTGGTACGTTCTTTTTTTCGATTTTAAATTCTGTTTTTCATTTGATCTTTTCCCTCTTGTGGAGTCTAGTGGGAACTATGTTTCTTGAAAAATTTTGACGGGGACTGTAGCCACATTGTGGCCATTTTAAATTCATGATTTAAGAGTACAAAGTGTTGTACACTGCTCTCTGCTCCCACCCACCACACCTAATTTCAGCTTAATATCTCTAAAATTTACAAATTTATAGTACTTTTTGGGCAGCACTGTGGCGCAGCTGGTAGAGCTGCTGCCTCTCAGCAAGCAGGTCCTTGGTTCAAACCCCGGTCCAGGAGCCTTCTGGGTGGAGTTTGCATGTTTTCTCCGTGCATGCGTGGGTTTTCTCCAGGTGCTCCAGTTTCCTCCCACAGACCAAAAACATGCATGTTAGACTGATTGGTAACTCTAAATTGTCCCTAGGTGTGAGTGAGAGAGTGAATGGTTGTTTGTCTCGTTTGTCTCTATGTGTCCCTGTGATGGACTGGAGACCTGTCCAGGGTGTACCCCGCCCCTCGCACAGTGATTGATGGACATGGGCACCAGCGACCCCCGTGACCCAAAATGGAATAAGTAGGTAAAGATAATTGGTGAATGGATGAATAGTACTTTTTTCTTTTTAGCTCAGGTGGCCATCTTGGATTTTTTAAAGTTGATAGAAGAGCAAGACCCTTTTCAGGTGGGTAATGATAGGGGACTGAAGGCAGCCACTTATTATTATCCACCTGAAAAGGGTTTCTTAACTTTATATCTTACGTGTCCCCCCCCCCCCCCCCGCAATGTTATTTCAAAACAACTGGCTCATCACCTCAGTGTGTGCTGTTACTTTTATTGGTATTTTGAGTTACCATGGTGACGCAATTTGCAAACAAAGATGCCATTTTTCTCATTGAAAAACACTGAGAACTCTTCACAGCCTCTAACTGACACATGAGGTCACATGACCTGGAGGGGAGAGGTCTCTGAACAAAACTCAGAAAGTCATCAAACAAACTCTTCCTACCACCACATCTTTTAAGAAACGTTTATATATTATGTTTTATATTTCACCATGTAGTCAGTTTGTCATCTAATTTTTAAAATGGCCGCCACTTGGCAGTTCCAGTGAAAGTTTTTCCCGGAGCGTTCTAGGTGGCTGCATTACTTGGTGGTCCCCAGAAACACAATGAACAACCAAAAATCTCAAGCCAACAATTTCCAGCGGGATCGATAAAGTTCTGTCTTCTCTTATCTTGAATGTCATGTCTCATGTTTAAAATCAGCCCATGGACAGTTTGAAAACAAGTCCTTGTATCAGGTAAAGTGATTGTCTCTGAACCAATTTTAAATTTTCAGTTTGTTAAACCTCTTGGTAATTCTTGCTTCACTTAAGAAACTGACTATATTATAAAAGTAGAGCATGTTCTGTATAGTTAAAATAAATTCCCTTTTATATAAAAAACCTGTTCACTTCATCCCTCCAGAACAGAGCTGGTATTCTTACTTTAATTTTGATTAATAAAACAATAAAAATAATAAATGATAAACTATAATAAAAAAAACAAAGTTACGTGTTGAGGAACTAGACCAAAACTGAGTAATATTATCAACAGTCATTTACATTTAGATGAGCTCCTCTTAACAAATGTTGCTCTGCGTCATCCAGACGTGTAACTTCCAGGAATGAGAGCTTCTTGCTGCTCTCACTGTCAGCCACCTGCACGATGACCCGTCTCATCTGGCTGCCAGCTCACATCTGGCTGCCAGCTCACATCTGGACGTCGTCCCTGATTTGACTCGTTCGGTCAACGCCCAGCTGGGGTGTCCTGCTCATGTGAGTCATTCGGATGGATGTCAGCAGCAGAACAGCTGAAGAGTTAATACGCAGGATCCAAAGTACACGGAGCTCAAAGAGCCGAGTCTCTAGACGAGCCTGAACCCAACACAGACTGGGCCAAGTCAGCTTTGAACTGGGCCCAGTCAGCTTTGAACTGGGCCCAGTCAGCTTTGAACTGGGCCAAGTCAGCTTTGAACTGGGCCAAGTCAGCTTTGAACTGGGCCAAGTCGGCTTTAAACTGGGCCCAGTCAGCTTTGAACTGGGCCCAGTCAGCTTTGAACTG
>NC_056513.1:957709-961212 GCF_014905685.2 Nematolebias whitei | reverse complement strand
CATACATCTTCCATCCATCATCCATCCATCATCCATCCATCATCCATAATCCATCCATCATCCATCCATCATCCATCATTCATCCATCATACATCATACATCATCCATCCATCATCCATCCATCATCCATCATCCATCCATCATCCATCCATCATCCATCATCCATCATATATCCATCATACATCATACATCCATCATCCATCCATCCAGTCTGTGTGAGCAGATGTACATGAATGAACCCAGCAACATGAAATAATCAGCAGCATGAGATCAGCAGCATGGATAGTCAGCAACACATAAATGAAAAGAAAGAAGTAAAGATGGTTGATGGATGAATGGATAGATGGAGGATTGATCAATTGATTGATTGATTGATTGATTGATTTGTTGATTGATTGATTGATTTGTTGATTGATTGACAAACTGACTGGTTGATTGATTGATGGATGTATTGATGATGGATGGATGGATAACCAACAATGTACAGTAATTAAAACAGATTGATACATTTTATTGTGAATTATTCTAAAGCTAATGTGCACATTGAATTAAAATGTCATTCGAAGGACGCGGATAAATGATGTAAGAAACAAAATTCCTCATTTAGTTGGTAAAAATTATGCAGCAAATAAAAAATCATTTTTTACATTTTTGTTTTAAACTGACTGAAATTAAATGGGCAATTGCATTTAATACAATAGTAAATGTTAAATATATTAAATAAATACGTGTGTAAAAATGTCACCATGCGTTGTTCACTTTAATGTTTGTAGTTTGACTATAACGTTCTCAGAGACCCTCAGTGCACGTGGTGTTTTATTCAGTGTGTGTCACGCTCAGCGGCCCCCACTGTCCCCCCATCTGCCTAAGCCTCTGCTCCTCATATCACAGCCCCTGTTTTAAGATCATTCACGTTTTTTCCTGCCTCAGTTTCTGTTTATTTCATCCTGTTTGGTCCTGCACTGCCTATCACCCATTTTCTGCTCCTGTCACTCTCTCTCAGCAATCACCACTCACCTGCTGCACCCTGTCTCTGCAATCACCACTCACCTGCCACACCTGTTCAGCTCACTACTTAAGCTCCACTCACTCTCCTCAGGGCCAGATTATTGAAAGCCTCACAGCCAGTAAAGTATCCAGCATTCGCTTGTTCCTAGTTTCTTCGTTTTTGACCACAGCTTCCCTCTTGATTCCTCGCTTTGTCTTTGCCCCTGTCTGGATATCACGCTCTCAGCCTACATGGTACAACCTCGCTCTCCTCTTCAACCACGACTACGGATCATCCTTTTGCCTGTTCACACAGCTCCTGGCTCTCAACCCCTGCTACGTCCCTGGATTCTGTTTCCTGTCCAGCCCTCCAACGTTCTCTGTCTCAACCCTGCTCCTGCCACAGAAGGTTAGTGACGTGCACACCACCTCTCTCAGCTCCCAGAACCTTTTTGCAGTCACTAACCTGTCTGTCTTCATAGATTGGACCAGAACTGAGGCTCAGATCCTTCAGACGAACGCCTTTAATAAATAAAACCTTTTATTTTAATTTTGTCCTGAGTCAGGTGTTGTGCTGATCCATACAGACTCGTTACAGTGTGCTAAAGAATCAAATGTTTGAACGTTTGTCAGCTGATCAGCTGCTCTGAGGACACTGGTTCCCTGTAGAAAGACCATGTGGGAGTTCTGCTCTACAGCTTCCTGCAGTCACAAGACGGTGCCAACAAGCCACACCTGACAACCATCACCTTGATGAGCTGCAGGAGTACAAAAGGCTGCAGAAGACCTCCGGTCACCACTGGAGCATTACATGCCCAGCGTGTTGCTTCTGCTGCCTCTCTGGTTCCTGGATTTCCACAGTACGACCTCGAGCTCTCTTGTGACTTCTTCGGCGGTCTCCTCGCCTTCCAGACACTTGCCTACCGCAACCTGGAACTCTCCTCGGACATTTTCCTTTCGCTCACTGGAACCACTGGATCACCTGCTTCCTCAGCAAGCCACAAGTCCGTCTGGGTCCAGTCCCTCCCCGTGCACATTTGGTGATATTTAGCTCTTGTAAATAAACACTGTTAAACTTGTCTGAGTCTTGGAATCTGATCTCTTCAGTCCTTATTCTCTGGGTATTCTGTTAATCGTTACAGACCAAACGTTCTGACAGCATACATAAGGATACAGTTTCACAATAAATGTTTTGTTTGTTACCAATCCAGTTGTAACTGATCCCATTGCAGTTTGGTGTGAAGGGTGTCCAATTTTGACAGGTGACCTTAATCTTACCTCAGAATTCAGGTTGCAAAACTGCTGTCAGGTAAATGAGTAATATGTTCTGAGATATTAGTTTACAAATTATTTAACTCCTTTGAAATAAAGTACACTCACAGACAAAAAAAATCTGAGCACCCAGATGGAGTGGCAATAATGAAAGTGTGCACGTTGACAGATCTATGATTCTAGTCTAATGGCCAGCAGAGCGGGCTCACTGGTGGTCTCATGCAGTCACCACTGAGCCAGGATACAAGCAGGGATTTGATGCAGAACTGTATCTTATGACCATCCCAACATCTCTGTTGAAAATTCAACCCACAGCTGTTGGAACTGGTGGTCAAGATCCAGAAAACTGGAACCAGGTCAGAGTCCTAGTCCAAGCTAGTCAGCGTTAAATGTCCATGTTAGAGTGGAGAAAACCGAGAGGATCTGCACGGCCATCAGAGGACATTACCATGTTGCAGGCAGTCCATAAACACCCAGGCCATGTGCAGCTGTCCTGTTCAAAGACTCGAACAAGACGTTGTCTCAGGAAGAGTAAAACGTGTAGCGGCAGAATGTCGCCGCTGTAGCACTGTGCCATCACGGTCTCTGAATCACAGCTTCAGGTCACTTAAAGTCCACCCTCCTCACCATCATGCCAGGAGTAACACAGGTGTGTCTCATCACAACATCACAGGATTGATCCTCTTCACTACAATCTTTGATTGATATTGTTTTTATTGTTTTATGCTCTTAGTGCTTAGTGTATTGTTGTTGATGCTTTTCTTAGTTCATATCTTTGAACTTATCACTGGTTTTCTTTTACATTTTAATGTTGGATGTAACTGGGACCCTGTGGACATAATTTCATTCCACAACATGTGATGAGAATGACAATAAAGAAGCTCTGACTCTGAAAATACTCAAAGGACAATGTTTGATTGTAACAACAACCTAAAATACATGACAGCTCCATACGGCACCACTGAACATCCGTGCATGCCTCTGAGTTAGGCCCCTACTTTGGTGTTAATGGCCGCTCACGCATTGCTCTGTGAACATGCACTTTGGTTGATGCCAGTTGTTCAAGTTCAAGTTTATTGTCATTACCATCACATGTGGTACATGAGTTGGAACAAAATTATATACTCAGGGTCTCAGTTACATCCAACGATGGCAAAAATATAAAGTGTCTAAAGAAACAGTAAATATGGATCTAACATATAAACTAACACTAAGATATAAACTAACACTAAGATATAAACTAA
>NC_056513.1:956254-957699 GCF_014905685.2 Nematolebias whitei | reverse complement strand
AAACTAACACTAAGATATAAACTAACACTAAGATATAAACTAACACTGCGGTGGAAGTGGTCTCCAGCTACAAGTACTTGGGTGTGCACCTGAACAACAACCTCAGCTGGAGCAACAACACCACCAGCCTGATGAAGAAAGATCATCAGAGACTCTACTTCCTCAGGCGGCTGAGACGAGCTGGTCTGGAAGCTCAGTCCTCACCTCCTTCTACAGGTGTGCAGTGGAGAGCATCCTGTGCTCCAGCATCAACGTGTGGCATGGAGGCTGCACAGCTGCAGAAAGAAAAGCTTTGCAGAGAGTGGTGAAGGCTGCACAGAAGATGTTGGAGTCAGTCTCCCCACCATCACAGACATCTACACCTCCAGATGCAGGAAGAGGGCCACCTGCATCATGAAGGACCCCACCCACCCAGCACACACACTTTTTGCCCCACTCCCCTCAGGAAGGAGGTTAAGGAGCATTAAGTGTAGAACCACTAGACTGAGGAACAGCTTCTACCCTGAGGCTGTTAGACTCATGAATCTCTAACTAGAATAATCACTGTGAAAAACCATATCATGTTGCTGCTGATCTGTTTCATGTTGCTGCTGATCTGTTTCAATGTTGATGTGATGGGGCCGAGATGGTGTAGAGGCAGGGCAGCCGGCTTGGGACCCGAGAGTCCCAGGTTCGATCCCCAGTCACTGCACATCACGTGGCGTCTCTGGGCAGCACGTCTAATCCCCAAAATGTCCCCCGGGCGCTTTCAATAGCTGCCCACTGCACCACCTGGTGGTGGATGGGTTAAATGCAGAGACTAATTTCGCCATTGTATGGAAACATACAGTGCTGACATTGTGATGACATTATTATTATTATTCATGCGTGCACATCTGCTCACAGACTCATGTTCATGTTTGTGCTGATGTTCAATGTTTTATGTTATGAGTGCTTAGTGTATATTTAGTTGATGTTTTTCTTAGTTCATATCTTAGATGTTATTACTGTTTTTCTTAGACATTTTATTGTTGGATGTAACTGGGACCCTGTGTACATAATTTTGCTCCACCACATGTACCACATGAGGTGCGAATGACAATAAAGAAACTCTGACTCTGACTCTGACTCTAAGATATAAACTACCACTAAGATATAAACTAACACTAAGATATAAACTAACACTAAGATATAAACCAACACTAAGATATAAACTAACACTAAGATATAAACCAACACTAAGATATAAACTAACATTAAGATATAAACTAACACTAAGATATAAACCAACACTAAGATATAAACTAACACTAAGATATAAACCAACACTAAGATATAAACTACCACTAAGATATAAACTAACACTAAGATATAAACTAACACTAAGATATAAACTAACACTAAGATATAAACTACCACTAAGATATAAACTAACACTAAGATATAAACTAACACTAAGATATAAA
>NC_056513.1:955674-956154 GCF_014905685.2 Nematolebias whitei | reverse complement strand
GATATAAACTAACACTAAGATATAAACTAACACTAAGATATAAACTAGCACTAAGATATAAACTAACACTAAGATATAAACTAACACTAATAATGTCAAACAGTCCGTCGTACTAACAGCAGCCTGGTTGTTGCAGGATGACACAAGGTGTAAAGAGTCGTGTTTAGAGCGCAGATCTCCATCGTGTCGTAGGATTTTGTAATGCGTGGTGCACAGTGCATCAGTTCCCTCTTCGTACGGTTTGTCTTGGGTGACCAGAACCTTCAGGATGTGTGTGGGTGCCCTGAAGGGCCCATTGGGTCCAGCATCAGGTCACTGAGATGTGTATGCACCACATGCTAAGAAAACGTTAGATTTACCCATCTGGCCTCACACAGTATGGAAATGTGACGTTTCACTTTGCAGAGCGCTGATCTACTGGACAGGACGTCCCCTGTGGCCTTCACTGACCAGTTTGACTGAATCTACTGGACAGGACGT
>NC_056513.1:952003-955664 GCF_014905685.2 Nematolebias whitei | reverse complement strand
TGAATCTACTGGACAGGACGTCCCCTGTGGCCTTCACTGACCATTTTTACTGATGGTGGATGCTCCGCCTCCTGGTGGGATGCTCCGCCTCCTGGTGCCTGTTGATGGACCAGCTGTTTACAAATCAAATCAGATTTCATCCCCGTGCACCAAAAGACGAGCAAAAAGGATTTTTATTTCTGTTTTTAGTCATTGACTGTAAACCAGAACCAGAAAACCCATTAGCTCCACTGGATAAGAACATCAAAACAAAAACTGGTCTAAGAAACCTCTTCCGTCTGTTTTTAATCGCTACAGTTTTGACACTTATGATTATTAGAGTTCTTCTTCTTCCAGCTGCTCCTCCTTCAGGGGTCTCCACAGGGAACTATCTCGTACCAAGACTTGGTGATTGTTTCCTGACTCAACCACAGACACGGAGCTACCACGGCCTCTGTGTGGAGCAGAGCTGCATCTAGGGCGCCTGGGGGAGCAGATGGTGGGGGTTAAGAGTCTTGCTCAAGGGCCCAGAGTGGGGCAGATGAGGGTGGAGGCAGGTGTGTGTGCTTCACTTTTCCCACCCACATTTTTTGATGTTGTCGGTCTGGGGAGTTGAACTGGTGACCCTCTGATCACAGGCCCACCTTCTCTAGCCTCTGCACCACCGCTCCCCCCTCCTTATGATTATTAGTGTAAAATTGTGTAAAGTCCATTTAAATCTCTGCTCAGGAGAACATTTAACAAACATCTGGATGAGTCAACGTGCAGAACGTTCATCACCTTCATCTCTCAGCTGCAGGAGTGTTCTGGACCGGTCCACACTCATCAGAACCAGAGGGTCCAGGCTCGTTTCCCTCTCTGGAGTTTCAGCAGTTGTTCATTTTGAGACGTTCCTGTTCGTGCTAGCTTCCAACAAAGTGATGAATATTAGTGAAGTACCCTCCGAGCCCAAACTGTCTTCTCTGATCTTCACTGTGAACCTTCACTTTCATTTGTTTCTGGAGGCACTTCTTCAACGGCTTCATTTGTTTTTTACTGAAAACAGACGAAATCCATGTGGGCGCCTGGTGCTCATGGAGCGATTCACTCTTGTTCTGTTTGCTTTGGTAATGTTTGCATTACTTATTTGAACTAAACCACCAGTTATCACGTGGGAAACTTCAATAAATCTATGAAAGTGGTGAGTTATTTATTACTGCTGACGGCGTTCTAATTTAATATAAAACTTTTTGTTCCAGCTGCTTCTCTACAACCAGATCTAAACACTGCGCTTTAAAGAAAAAGGCATCATGTGTCTGCTGGGAGTCTTCATGGTAAATTATCGTGCGCTCAGGTGACAACCACGGCTAAAATAGTATCACCTCCAAGCGTCTACAGTTACATCAGACAAGTCCAATACTTCCTCCCACTCCCCAGTTCAGTTGGTCGCCCATAGTCTCCAACAAAAGAACTTGACACTTTGAATTGGAGGATGTGATGGATCGCTTTTGAGGTCAGAAGCCTTTACCGGTATACTGGTTTCACCCCAGCCCAGCCAAGCCTCCAGTGTTGAATGGGTCTGACTGTGTGTGTGTGTGTGTGTGTGTGTGTGTGTGTGTGTGTGTGTGTGTGAAGACTATTATTAGGTGGAGAGTCACTAAGCCATTGTGCAGAAGGTGGCTTCTTCTGGGCTTGATTTTCAAGCAGAACGGTTCTTTGTGCAGCGTATTGTCCACTTCCTTCATTTGTCATGTTCATTTTCAGCAGATTTTATTTATATAAAATCAAAATATGGCATCAATTAAAAAAAGTGTACAGCACCAAAAACTAGAAAGTTCCCAGAGAAACTTTGACGGGGACTGCCATGTTGTGGTCATTTTAAATTTTGATTTGACAGTACTACATGTTGGGCATCACTGTCAGCTACCTCCACACCAAATTTCAGATCAATAACTCTAAAAATGGCTGATTTATAATAGTTTAACCCTTTTAGCTAAGACGGCCATCTTGAGTTTTTACTTTGCATTAGGAATGTGTAGCGACTCGCTCTCAGCTACAAACACATCTAATTACAGCTCAACATCTCAAAGAATGACTGAGTTATGGTCAACCTTGAGCTTTCTGAGGTAGCTGTGGCAGCCATCTTGAACCAAAATGGCACCAAAAGTTAATCAGTGTTTTGTTCAGAGACCTCTTCACTCCAGGTCATGTGACCTCAATGTGTCCGTTAGAGGCTGTGAAGAGTTCTGTCAGTGTTCTTTTTCATACACCAAAATTAGTCATGGAGTTCCTCAGGGCTCAGTGCTTGGGCCAATATTTACTTTATATATGCTTCCATTAGGTAAAGTTATTAAACAGCATGGGATAAATGTTCATTGTTATGCTGATGACACACAATTATATTTGTCCATTAAACCCAATGAATCCAATCAGCTACTTAGACTACAAGCATGTCTTAAAGACATAAAAACCTGGATGACCCTTAATTTTCTCCTGTTGAACAGACAAGACTGAAACGTTACTAGAACCTCCTTCTTCCACCTGCGTAATATCACTAACATTAGAAACATCTGATCTAAAGATGATGCAGAAAAACTGGTCCATGCATTTGTCACGTCTAGACTGGACTATTGCAATGGTTTATTATCTGGGTGTCCAAATACTTCTTTAAAACGTCTTCAGTTGATCCAAAATGCTGCTGCCAGAGTCTTAACTGGAGTTACTGGGAGAGATCATCTCTCTCCAGTTTTAGCTTCTCTCCATTGGCTCCCTGTCAAATCCAGAATAGAATTCAAAATCTGACTTCTAACCTACAAAGCTCTCAACAACCTAGCTCCATCTTATATTACAGATCTTATTGTTCCATATTTTACTAACAGAGCACTTCACTCTCAGGCTGCAGGTTTACTTGTGGTTCCTAGAGTTTCCAGCAGCAGAATGGGAGGAAGATCTTTCAGTTCTCAGGCTCCTCTCTTGTGGAACCAACTTCCAGTTTCTGTTCATGAGGCTGACATATTGTCCAGTTTAAGACTGGGATTAAGACTTTCCTTTTTGATAAATCCTATAGTTAGGGTCGGCTTGGGTTTCCTGAGCTGTCCCTTAGTTCTGCTGCTATAGGCTTAGACTGCTGGAGGACAAACTGACCACAATTTTCACTCTGCTGCTGTCTTTACTTACTCTGCTCAACCTGTTTTGTATTTGTAATTACTTTTTCTATCCTTAACGTGTTTTTGTCTTTCAGGTACATCTGGACCTATACCTAGACCTATACCTGGACCTGGACCTGGACCTGGACCTGGACCTATACCTGGACCTGGACCTATACCTGGACCTGGATCTATATCTGGACCTGGACCTATACCTGGACCTGGACCTATATCTGGACCTGAACCTGGACCTATACCTGGACCTGGACCTATACCTGGACCTGGACCTATATCTGGACCTAGACCTATATCTGGACCTGGACCTACACCTGGACCTGGGCCTATACCTGGACCTGGGCCTATACCTGGACCTGGACCTATACCTGGACCTACCATTCTGTGTTCGTCTGTCTCTCCTTCCTGTCCTCTCAACCAGCCGGTCAAAGCAGATGGCCGCTTGTCCTGAGCCTGGTTCTGCTGGAGGTTTCTTCCTTTTAAAAGGGAGTTTTTCCTTTCCACTGTTGCCACTGTGCTTGCTCAGGATGGGAGACTGCAAC
>NC_056513.1:946092-951903 GCF_014905685.2 Nematolebias whitei | reverse complement strand
ACCTGGACCTATACCTGGACCTGGACCTATACCTGGACCTGGACCTATATCTGGACCTAGACCTATATCTGGACCTGGACCTACACCTGGACCTGGGCCTATACCTGGACCTGGGCCTATACCTGGACCTGGACCTATACCTGGACCTACCATTCTGTGTTCGTCTGTCTCTCCTTCCTGTCCTCTCAACCAGCCGGTCAGAGCAGATGGCCTCTTGTCCTGAGCTGGTTCTGCTGGAGGTTTCTTCCTGTTAAAGGGAGTTTTTCTTTCCACTGTCTCCACTGTGCTTGCTCAGGATGGGAGACTGCAACGAAGCCAAGATTCATCTTGTCTGCTGGATTCCTTAGATAGAGAACTTTACTAATTATGTGAATGTTCCTGTAAAGTCCCTGAGACAACTTTGTTGTGATTTGGTGCTTTATGAATAAACTGAAATGAATTTAAACTAATTCAATCAGGGCAGCACGGTGGCACAACTGGTAGAGCTGCTGCCTCACAGCGAGCAGGTTGTTGGTTCAAATCCCGGCCGGGGGCCTTTCTGGGTGGAGTTTGCATGTTCTCTCCGTGCATGCGTGGGTTTTCTCCGGGTGCTCCAGTTTTCTCCCACAGACCAAAAACATGCATGTTGGACTGACTGGTAACTCTAAATTGTCCCTAGGTGTGAGAGAGAGAGTGAATGGTTGTTTGTCTCGTTTGTCTCTATGTGTCCCTGTGATGGACTGGAGACCTGTCCAGGGTGTCTCCCGCCCCTCGCACAGTGATTGCTGGACATGGGCACCGGCGACCCCCGTGACCCAAAATGGAAGAAGCGGGTAAAGATAATGGATGGATGGATGGATGGATGGATGGATGGATGGATGGGTGGATGGATGGATGGATGGATGGATGGATGGATGGATGGATGGATGGACTAAATAGAAGCAGAATTTCTACTGTGTTCCACTAGAGGGATCCTAAGCAGCAGCTGTGGTACTTGTGCCACTGTATGAGAACGGTATTTGACCTTAGTAAACTGAATGTGTTGTACGTGCGTGAAACTAACAAAGATACTTTTTAAACATGTTTTCCAACTGGAATGAAGCGCAGAACCAAATCAAGGAGCCTTTAAATCTCGTGCTCTCTCAGTGTTGATTTGTTCCATCAGAGGGAAGTTCATCCATCCATTATGGCTCACCTGCTTCAAATCAGTTCAGTTCTCTCCAACATGCGTCATCTCAGCACCGAGCATTCTCTTTCATGAAAAAGACAAAAGTTCTCTTTCATGAAAAAGACAAAAGTTCTCTTTCATGAAAAAGACAAAAGTTCTCTTTCATGAAAAAGACAAAAGTTCTCTAAAGAAGCCTCGTCTCTTTAACAGAACGGAAACAACGACTGTCACATTGTTTTTAACCAGCTCTCTTTACCCTCTGTCAGGTCCTCTGGACGGTTTATTTTTGTTGAGATGTTTCGTCCTTCATCCAAAGGACTTCTTCAGTCTGAGGAGCCACAACAAACTCAGTCCCACAGGCAGCACACTCACATAGTGGGTCAACCAGTTTGATGGTGCTGAGTTTGTTGCGGCTCATTGGACTGATGAAGTCCTCTGGATGAAACATCTCAACAAAAATAACCAGATTGAACTTTGTTGGATTTCTTACCTGGATTACTGAGCATGAGCTTTGATGTTTTGAACCGGCTGCCTCAGAGGAGTCCAGGGTGGAGAGGGTGGGCTCCATACACCCCCTGAGCGCCATCAAACTGGTTGGCCCAGTGTGTGAGTGCTGCTGGTGGGACTGGCATCATTCCTGTGCTTTTATTCTTGTAATCAGTGAAAGCTTCAGGCACCTCTGACTTTTTGTTTTGTCTCCAGGAGAAGTGGAGGAGCTGCTCGGTCAGAGCTCGCGCAGCTTGGTGGGGCTGTCAGGGGAGCACGGTGCGCATCACTTCCAGTGTTTGTCACATGGGGCGGAGGCAGAAGCGCGTGCTATAAAAAGACATCCGAGGTGATAAAAGCTGCTGCAGGAGGGACGCACGCGCTCACTCTGCCTGACGGAGGAGTTCCACCAGTTACCTTCATCCTCCAGGTCACACATCTGGAACTGGACTCCATCAGTCTTGGTTGAAGTTCGTCCAACTTTACGCACGGACAGTGGCAGCGCGCACGCTCCTCACTGACATCCTTCCCCTTCACAAACTTCAGGCTTTTAAAGGAGGTTTTATATTTTTTCTTGATTCGAGGATGCGCGTGTCCACTTGGAGCAGATGTTGCGCTGTGATGTTCCTGCTGAGCTCCGTGAAGACGCGCGCGCCGCAGCTTCCAGAGGCGCGGCCGAAGCCGAACTCCATCAGGCCGGGGCTGCCAGAAGAAAGTGGCGCACATCTGGCAGCTGGGAACCGAACCACTCCTGTCACCAAGAAGCGCACGATCCTGCCACAGGTACACCCTCAATGCACTGCGAACACACGAACTGAAGGAAGGACCTGCATGTCTGCAGGCTGTGCGCACGGTGCGCAACACACAAACAAACAAACAAACAGACACACAAACACACAAACAAACAAACAGACACACAAACAAACAAACAAACAAACAGACACACAAACACACAAACAAACAAACAAACACTTAATTAGTGCAAGTTGAGCGGTTACAAGTTATGTGTGTGTCCTTTTAGCCAAACATGCCAGTCCACGCCTTAAATGATCCAGGTGTTAGTGAAACTCATAAACCTTAATTACCTGTCGGAGCTGACGCCGCAGCGCACGCGCGCAGTAAATCATTGAAATGTGAGTAAAAGTGAACACTTGGTGTCTGGGTCTGGGTCCAGACGCTTGCTGGGATCATGAGGTTCTTGTAGGGGCCTCTGAGGAACTCTCAGCCACTACCACCCAAAGCCTCACGGATCTCTGCTGTTTCCACAAACTTCCCATTTCTTTGCAAACGTTGGACTGGAATCATCATAAAAACTCGTTTTTATCGCTCAGTGTGAATTTATACCAGTAAAGGCCGCAGTTTTGCTCTTAACACAGTCACACCATGAAAAGGTTTTCGGTTCCCTTTCAATATCGACGTTCTTTAAATCATAAACCCGTTTTTTATTTGAGCAGAGTTGTCAGAGGTGACTGTGGAGCAGCAGCCGTCCTCTTCGTGCTGGTTGAACACTTTGTTAGAGAAGTGATAGAAGAACCCACGTGTGTCCTCCATGGAGCGAGGACACCACCATGTCCTGTTGGGACTGAGGGGACTCCATGCAGAGACCACCACCATGCCCTGCTGATTATTGTCTTCACCTCTTGTTAGTTGTTCTAGTGTCTGGTTGGGCACTTGACATTCAGTGAGTGTTTTCTGACTCTTAGAAAGTTTCCAGTGTTGGAGGAACGTGCACAGTTTGAATGCTGCGCTCATGTTCTGCGTGAACTTGATGATTTCAGGAGAATAAGTCCTGGACAGCACGTGTGTCCTGGAGATCATTCTTCTTCTTCTTGTGACTGAATCAGGCAGACATTTAGTTTCCAGCGTGTCTCTGAGGACACGGACTCTTCTCCTGCGTTCAGGAGTTCTGCTGCTTCGAGTCTTGTCACCAACTGTCAAACCTTCTTCTTAGAGATAAATCACCTGAAGAAAAACGTTTGTGTCCAAATACCAGATTTACAGTGGAGTTATAACCGTGCGCACGTTGGACAACAAGCTGTTGGACACAATGAGTGAAAAGATGATTGTTACTGATGATCATCCTCTGGAGGACACGGTCTCTGTTTGACACAGAACATGCAGCAGGTCACACCAGAGCTCATGGATCTTCACCTTCATGGAGCAGATGGAGAACGTGTTGAGCTGCGGACGAGCAGCTGCTGCTCTGAACGTGTCCCTCACAACAGCAAACATTTAACACCTTCATGGACCTGGACTTCCTGCTGACACCGTTTGGAGATCCACACTCAAAGCAGAGCAGGTTTCTGTCCGTGGTTTTTTGTCTTCACTCGCTCCGTCAGCCTGATGTGATGAAAGCGACACGTCCAAAACCTCAGAGCTTCAGTGTTTCACTGCTGGCTACAGGAACCACAAGGAAACCCAGTGTTCCTGTTAAACATCCAGTCTCACTCGTCTTATTTAGTGCAAACATTCTGAACGGGCTCAAATGTGTCAGTGCTCTGAACGAGCAGAAGATCAAGGAACTGGGTCCCTGTGCTAGTGGTGCGCTGGACTCAGTGCATCACTGGATTACGTTTGTTGGCAACTTGACGGAGACACAAAATTATAAGAAGAACTCAGATTTAACTTGGAATGACACCGAGTCGCATCATGTTGCACAAGTGCTGATGGTATCTGGTCCAGAGTCTTGACACGTGGAGCTCAGAGAAGAAGCCAAACGAGGAAGAGGAGCAGGCTGACCTGCTCACGAGGAGATCCATTGTTGTCACAATCTAGTTTCACAGATCACCTCACTCGTTTGTCTTCTGGCTGAGAGGTGGCAGCTCTACCCACTGACCCACCGTGCTGTGTCTTGCAGTGGTTTGTGTGAGCGCCGTGCGCACTCGTCCCTCTGCTATGTGCTCCAGGCTGTCGGTGCTTTCAGGGGACATGAGGTGGTTGTTGATGGGACTCGTCGAGGCCGCAGCGCGCGTCAACACCGTCCGTCGTTCAGGTTTCCAGCTGCAGCTGTGAAGGACGCGCAGCCACCGCGAGACAAACGTGTGCACGTCAAAGAAAGCACGTTAAAGCTCCATTGTCCTTTACTTTGGCACAAGACGAGTTGACGTGCGTGAAAAAGAAGCTTTTTGTGAAATGCTGAAGGATGGAGATCAGGAATAAAATCAAAGTTTAAAGATAAATCATAAAGAGCGTTTGTGTCGCGACTCGTAAAAATGATTTTTGCCGTTTGCAGCAGCAGTTACGTTTTATTAGTATTTTACTGGCTGCTGCACAGAAGGTCCATTCAGACACACGTTTACAAGATTTCTAAATGAAGCAGTGAGTGTCATTACCGCTTCACGCCTGGATTCATTTCGTCTGGATTTATGTCCCGCGCTGCTTTCAGAATAAATCCAGAGGTTTTGAATTTAAACGCTGGAGGAATTGTTTTATTTTGGAGAGCACAGACAAACCAAGTAGAAGAAACGATTGTAGAGGTTAAAAACAAACAGGTTTATAATTATATGACTCCTGCACGCGTCAGGACCGAAAGTGAAACAGACTTTAAGGTGAGCGAGCAGCAGCAGTGAGACTAGTCCACATCTGGAAGGTTTGAGGCTCTTCAGATGAAGAATGGAAAAAGAAGTCCAGCAGATGTTGACTGGATCATTTAGGAGGACCACGACCTGGATGGAGCAGAACTTACACGTCATGTTGACGTTCACGTTGCTGTAGGACATCCTCTTCATCTCAGTGCCATTTATCTGAGGTCCACGTGGCACCACAGTACACCGCTGAGCCACTGTGTGACAGATGTTTGTGCAACCAAGGACTTCCAGCAGGACATGTCCAGATCTTTGTGCTCCACATGAGGCCTGAATCACAATTAGGTTTACTACCATACCATACCATACCATACCATACCATACCATACCATACCATACCATACCATACCACTTTATTTATAAAGCACTTAAAACTGCTACAAGGCCAACCAAAGTGCTGTACAGACAGAACAACAGGTAACACACAAAGCAAAATACAAAATGAGGTAAATCAGAATATAGACATAAAAACGATGCAGATAATGACGACAAACCAGTGTGGAGCATACAGGATCAAACACAGATCATCTGGTGTTGAAAGATACTGAATAGTAGTGAGTTTTTAAACAGGACTTGAAAACTGAGAGGGAGGGG
>NC_056513.1:939520-945992 GCF_014905685.2 Nematolebias whitei | reverse complement strand
GATGGATGGATGATGGATGTGTGTTTGAACTGGTTCCATCCTGTCTGCTTGCGTGGTGTTTGTGGGCGTTTCTCAGTTTTGGCTTCAGATGGTTCAGTTTATTCATAAAGCACCGAGTCACAACAACTCAGGGACTTTACAGGAACATTCAGAGACATCAGTTAGTAACGTTCTCTACGGAGGAGGACAAATAGTCAACAGTGCTATGTAACATTTATAAACCGTTGTCTTGGCAACAGCAAATAAATTGTTTTTGTTTTATTGTATTTTTTATTTTATTTCTGTAAGAACATGCGTGTTGAACTGGACCCACCTGTTCTTTGTCCAGGTCTCTTGGTTTGCACCACCAAGGTCCAGTTCTTGAAGAACCGGAGGAGCTTGCAGTGATTTCTTTGTTTTGTTGTTGTTCAGCTTTTAGACCTTTGACAGTAACCCCCCCCCCCCCCACACACACACACACACACACACACACAAAGGTAGAGAAGACACTTCTCTGTTCTGCAGCACCCTGGTCTTATATCAGCTCTTTGGAATGGCAGTGCAGAGGTAAATAAGGGAGGGACGGTTCAAAGCTGCATGTAGCCTGCGGTGCTCGTAGATTGTTGCTCCCGCACAGTTTGACCTTCAAAGCAGCAGCTCTTCACACGGGACTCGGGGCTTCCCTTATGGACCTCCATCTGCCTCGCCCTTTATCATCTAACCAGCAGACCGAGAGGACCCAGAGCGTCGTTTCTCAGCCCCTTCCTGTGCACGAGCCAAGCTTACACTTTGATGTGTGAAGGAAGTGAATGTAAAAATAAGGGAGAGTAGAAGACAGGGATATATGAGATGAGGAAGATGAGTTCGGATGAAGGCCCGTCCTTCAGAAATGATAAACGAGGTGTTTGAAGACGTGACAGGGTCCGGCCTGATTATCAGCTGAGGTTAAGGGCTCAGATATCTCTGGCTCTTTCATTGTCAGCCATGATGGAAGAGGTGACGCCGAGTTTTCTTCAGCTCAAGTCTTTGCTGCTCGAACACCGGGGTCCACTAACTTCTCCAACGTCTGCAGGGGGGGCACTCTGGACCTTCTGTCAGCTGATCTTCATCTCATTTCTCTTGAAACAGAAAGTCGAGCTGTCCCAAACACCTTCTCATGTCTTCAGATTCATATTGTTCCTTATTTTCCACAACGATCCTGTGCAATGCATTTCTTCAAAACCTATCACAGCCGAGCTTTGAGTTGTTTATTTGTCCAGCCGTTATTTCTACACGTTAGTCTCATTTACAACGAACACCTGATTTAAACGAAGAGCACAGAGGACGTGCAGACAAGAGCATGGGCTCACCTGCAGGAGGGCCACATGCGTCGGGTGCACGACTCCATGGGCAGTGGCACAAAGCAGGGGCCATGGCGCTCTGACCCGGGCTTACCAAAACTGGTTCTTGGGACATGGACTGGGACCTCTCTAGTGGGGAAGGAGCCTGAGCTTGTGTGTGAGGTTGAGAGGTACCGACTGGGTCTCGTTGGGCTCACCTGACACATGGGCTGCCTTGAGCTGTGACCACAAGATTGTTGGTGCTTCTGGTTGTGCTCATTTTCTTTTCTAATCATATCGGTTCATTAAAAATACGTGCAGTTCATAGTAAACCACGTAAAAGCTTCTAGAAGTTGTTCTGGTTAAAATAATAAATGTTGAAGTGTTAGCTAAAAAAGTTCAATCTGGTCCTCTGGACATTCAAAAAACAAAACAACAAAAAAAAATTAGAAACGTTTCGTCTCTCATCCTGAGGACTTCCTCATTCCTCAGTCTGAGGAGCTGTATTCAGCTCAGTCTCTTAAATAGCACCTTCTCAGAGTGGATCAACCAGTTTGCTGCTGACAACCAAAACCAGCTGATCACATGCTCAAGAAGGACCATCAGCCTAACAATGGATCATTAGCACACTGATGGCTGTTTACTACTCACAGAGGGCTGAGTGATACTAGCAATCACAGCATTGTAAGAGGGGGACAGGTGAACCTGGAGGCTCCGCCCCTGTTTAATGATGGACGGTTTCTTTTCACAAAGATGGCCTCCTTTACTCCTCTCTCAAACCATCGTTCCTCTCTGTCCAGGATGTGAACATCTTCATCCTTGAAGTCTGTCACCGTGATGGACGAGCATTTCACTTAATGTTCTGTTGTTTCTGTGCCTGTGGCTCCACGTGCTCGCAGCCTGAGAGGAGTCACGAGTGGCATCAGTCCAACAGCCTCCGCTCATGCTCTGCAGCTCGTGCACACGTTCTGAAACGTTCTGAAACATCGAGGCTCGTTTCACTTAAAGGCTCTGAAATTGTGCTTTTAGTTGCTGACCACCCATTTTGACAGATGCTAGTGCTCTGATCGATTCTGTCTTCACTGCGAGTGTCGTTGCTGGATTCAGACTCGGTGTGAGTCAGAGTGAGCGAGTCGTGGTTGTCGGTGGTACGCCACATTAATCCAGCTCTGTCAGCGCAGCACCAGCTCAACGTGCATGTGCTGGCGCTGCTGAGGCGCCCAGACATGCTGCTCTGGTGTCAGCCTTCAAACAAACATAATTTACAGAGTTCAACTTTTCAGTTCCTGTTTATCTTACTGGTTTGAACTGAGTTAGGGTTGTGGAAAATCCTGACAACGTTGAGTTTTTTGCATTTTAAAATGTAACTGAATGATTGAAACGAGATAAATGACTTGTCCTGTGAAGATGCAGCGGGTGATGAATGATGGCTGAATCTCTTTAAAAGAATGAATTTTGATCATTTTGAACGTTTAAAAGGCCATGCAAAAACAAAAATCGGCCAAACAGCTGTTTTTCAGTAGCTGGACTGAGGAAGTCCTCTGGATGGGGAACAAAACATTTCTCACTTAAAGAGACTAGTCCAGATGAGACGATTTAACTTTTTTATTTTTTTCACTAATGTGTGTAAATCTGTGTTAGTGAGCTCTTCTCCTTTGCTGAGGTAATCCATCCACCTCACAGGTGTGGCACGTCAAGATTCTGATTAGACAGCAGGATTGTTATACAGGAGTTCTTTAGGCTGCCCACAACAAACGGCCTCTGTAAGATGTGCAGTCTTACGACGCAGCGCGACCTGTCCAGGGTGTCCCCCACCCCTCGCACAGTGATTGCTGGACATGGGCACCAGCGACCCCCATCCATCCATTTTCTTTAGCCGCTTCTTCCATTTTGGGTCATGGGGGTCGCTGGTGCCCATGTCCAGCAATCACTGTGCGAGGGGCGGGGGACACCCTGGACAGGTCTCCAGTCCATCACAGGGACACATAGAGACAAACGAGACAAACAACCATTCACTCTCTCACTCACACCTAGGGACAATTTAGAGTTACCAATCAGCCTAACATGCATGTTTTTGGTCTGTGGGAGGAAACCGGAGTACCCGGAGAAAACCCACGCATGCACGGAGAGAACATGAAGACTCCACCCAGAAAGGCCCCTGGACCGGGATTTGAACCAGGGACCTGCTCGCTGAGAGGCAGCAGCTCTACCAGTTGTGCCACCGTACTGCTCTGATACCTAGCCATTACATTAAAAAACAAAATCTGTTTTGGTTGTTGAATGATGTGAAAATAGTTACAACTGATTAAAAATTAATGAAAAATAAAGTAACCTAAATAATAATGAAACTTCAACGGTCTTTGGGACAAAGGATGTTTCCTTTAACTTCACATGTTCTTGTTCATCTTTTAAATCAGTCGCTGCAGATGAGTGAGTGTCAGTTTCTGTCAGAGTTCTGCACCTGGAGCAGGTATTCTGTTTACTGCTTCACTTCTCAGCTGTCTCACATTTTAAGGCTCGGTCCTTCTCCATGTTTCAGCTCCTTTCATGGATCACATCTCATAGAAGAACTTCTAGAGAACATTTGGTTTTGGGCCGTTATCTCGTTACAGGACTCCTGATGTTTAATTGAGACCAGACTTTGTGACAAATGGAGCAGGTTTCTCTTCAGATGCTTCATGTTTCATTGAACCCAGACCAGACTCACCTGTGTCAGGTGCAGCTACAAGAACCAAAGAGAATCTTCTTGTGTTTGACGAAGATTTAACGCTGGTTCTTGGAAACATTCAGTTTTAAAAAGAGCTGACCTAACTTTACTAAAGAGCAGCAGATACAGCCACTCAGTGTTTGTCCTCAGAGGAGCAAGGAGGAGGGAGGAGGAGGGAGGGGAAGGGAGGAGGAGCGAGGAGGAGGGAGGAGGAGCCAGGAGGAGGAAGGAGGAGGGAGGAGGAGGGAGGAGGAGCGAGGAGGAGGGAGGGGGAGGGGGAGGGAGGAGGAACTGCAGGAGGACGTTTCTCCTGCATTGTTGGCTGCAGCAGGTGCTAAATAATTTAAAATAATTAATTTTAAATAAATTTTCATGCAGATCATGCGGCTCATTCATCGATCAGCCAATTGTGTTTCATGTCCACTCTTATTTTGAAAAACCGCGATAGAGCGAATCCGTGATAAACGAACCGCGAAGTAACGAGGGACTACGGTACTTTGTACTGTTGGATGTAACTGGGACCCTGACTACATACTTTAATTCCACCACATGTGATGAGAGGACAATAAAACTGACTTGAACTTGTTGTGTTGACAATATCAAGAGATTAATTTAGATATTAATATTTAGATATTAATATTTAGATTTTTTTTTTTTTATAATGTTCAGTGAACTATTAATGACTGGAAAAGATCTGAACCCAGAGAAGAAGTAAAACTTCACTGTCCCTGACAGGTCTCTCCCCAGATTAGACAACAGTTTGATTTGCAAGACTCATGAGTTTATATTCATGCATTCAACCTTTATTTATTTATTTATTTATTTATTTATTTATGTATTTATTTATTTACAGATTAACCCTAACCCACTGAGCCTCAGGGACTCATTTACAAGAGAGACCTGAGCGATGACGTCCACTTTGAATTCTTCAGGGCTGCTGTGTTTCTCCTACTGAACTTTATATTTGTATTTGTGTTTTATTGCATTTTGTTCAGTCAGAGATTAAATCATGTCACAGTTGTTTTCTTGAGACGTTTGACAGGACTCATGTCTGATCAAATAAAATGTCATCTTTTAATTAGTTCTGAGTCACACATTGTACCTGCAGCACAGTTGCAGAGGCACAGGTGAATATCGGACATACTTTTATGCAACAAAAATAAAAAGCCAAAGCCACATTTTATTTTGTTGAGTATTCTTGATGAAGCAAGCTCAACAGTAATTCCCTTAGAAAGCATCACATATGACACAAAGCGTGACGTTTCTGTAGAATGTGCTGTTGGCGGATCACAACCAGAATCATCTTTAGCTGTTGAAGTGTGAACATTTAAAATGCCCCATCATGGATCAAACTTTACACGTACATTGTTGAACGTTGGAAGAACGCTGGAGTTTGAAAAGGCTCACGATGTGAAACTACGTCTTTGTCTCTTCTCTTTCTGACGGCTGCTGCGGCTCCTGCAGCTCATGCAAAGCGCACGAGGACAAGTTTAGTGCACGCTCCTTCCAGATGGTGACACGATGTGTGTTTGTGCATCGCCAGTTCAAATCAGGTAACTAGTCGTGTTCTTGTGTGCCTCGTCTCAGCAGGTGTATCCGTGCAGTAACGACAAGGAGTGCAGCGTGGGCAGCTACTGCGACAGCCCTCAACAGGCGCCGTCTCGCTGCCGCACGTGCCGCAGGAGGAAGAAGCGCTGCCACCGGGACGCCATGTGCTGCCCCGGGAACCACTGCAGCAACTGTGTGTACACACATGCATCATTTTCATCCATTTCACTCTTTAAACGTTTGCATGGATTACCTGTAAGTTATTGGACAAGGCAACTTGTTAAAAATCTAACGCACAACCGGAGTGTTGGAGCAAAAACTGAGGCCCAGACGTAAAGAACCAGAGATCTGAAGAGTTTCACTGAGTGATGCTCCACGTTGCCTTCCCTCTTTGTCTCACACAAGAAAATGTCCCAGATATAATTTGAAATTACACTCAGACACAGTTTATTTCAGGTTTAAAGTCTTGTAAAGATAAGACGATTTACTTCTGTAAGAAGTCAAAAAATAAAGAAATGCACAGGCACAGTTGGTAAAGCTTCTCAGCAAGAAGGTCGCCGGACAAAATCCCAACCGGGGGCCTTTCTGGGTGGAGACTGCATGTTCTCTTCGTGCTGCGTGGGTTTTCTCCAGGTACTCCAGTTTCCTCCCACAGACCAAAAACATGCACGTTAGACTGATGGTGACTCTGAATTGTCCCTAGGTGTGGGTTATACCCAAAATGGAAGAAGCGGGTAAAAGATAATGGATGGATGGATGGATGGATGGATGGATGGATGATGGATGGACGGATGGATGGATGGATGGATGGATGGATGGGAGGATGGATGGATGATGGATGGATGATGATGGATGATGGATGGATAATGATGGATGATGGGAGGATGGATGGATGATGGATGGATGATGATGGATGATG
>NC_056513.1:932757-939420 GCF_014905685.2 Nematolebias whitei | reverse complement strand
GATGGATGGATGTATGGATGATGGATGGATGGATGGATGGGAGGATGGATGGATGATGGATGGATGATGATGGATGATGGATGGATGGATGGATGGATGGATAATGGATGGATGATGGGAGGATGGATGGATGGATGGATGGATGGATGGAATATGGGACTCCTCCCTCCTGGGCATCCTGAGTTGTGAGAATGTAACAGTTGTTAATTAGACCCCGCCCCCTTGATTTTTTAATCTTTGATCACGCTGCGTCTTCATTAAAGCTTCAATGGTTCAGAAAGTGCAGCTCAGATTCCCTGAGATGACCCAAGCAGAACATGCAGCATGGATTGACTCACGTTTGGTGCTGAGTAGATCTGCACCGTTACAGTCCTCCACACTGATTCATCTCATCTATGAGCAGCATCCAGATCTCTGCTCAGGGTGTTTTTATACGTCTGTTTCTTTCACTGTGCAGACATTTGTGTGTCCATCGCTGAGAGTGTCCTCTCGCCTCACATCTCAGCATTAGATGATCCCAGAACAACCAAAGAGCAGAGCTGGAGGAGGAAAGGGAAAGCTCAAGCTAAGATTACTCCCAAAGGTAAGAGTGGAACTTCAAGAGATGCACAAAACTCACTCACTGTCGTGTCTCCTTCATTACTTGCATATATATATATATATATATATATATATATATATACATGTATATATATATATATATATATATACATGTATATATACAAAGTATATAGTGGTCATATATAGTCAATACACGTCTCTCATGGTGGGGGGGTGGATTCCTCGTGACTCCCTAGCTATGTTTACATGGACATAAGTAATCGGATTAAACGGCATCCAGATTATTGTTTGTTGATTCAACTCAATCTGAATGAATTTGTAATGAGAGGGCTGGTTCATGCCAATCCAAGTGCGCATGTGAACCCTTAATCTGATCATTTTATTCTGATTGAGGGGAACCTGACCTGACTGCGCATGTGCGACCTGTCCACGTCACGTGTTTCCGCCTGGCCAGACGCTAACATGTCGGGGAAGTGAAACTGTTTTGTTGTAGAAACGTTGAAAGAGCTCAGGATGATGTGCATCACCTGCAGCTCGGTCAGGGAGCGCAGCAACGTCTCCACCGACATTCAAACCTGTCCAGGGTCCATTTTGGTGCTCAGCTTTGTTTACGTTCACCCCGGAAGTAAACCGGAAGTAGAACTTCTTCTTCTGTGGTTTTTTTAAGAGTTTACCACTCTGTGCATGTCAGTGGTCCAGAACAAAGCCCGCTGCGTGAAACGCTCGTCATGAACGGACTGTGCCCATTTAAACGATACATTTGAACAATTTAATGTGAAAACATTTCAATCCAGTCAAAGAACTGTGCACATGTAAACGTAGCTAATGAGACGAGCTCATTGGTTCATTGTGGTTGACTGTTGGTCACATGGCCTCAGGGAGGGATTATGGGTAAAATTTATGTTCATTTTTAATCATTTCAGTTAGCTGTTTAGCATTGTTCTTTTAGTGATTAGTCTGTTCTTGTTAGTTTATGTCTTACTTTGTGTTAGGCCATTCAGCAGAGTGTAGTGAACTAGGCCTCGACCTCAACATGTCTCTGAGGACCTTCATGGGACAGGAACTGTTATTTCATTCATTTGAATCCAGAAATACAAATTAGCTCATCCAGAGACTGTTAATTGTATCCTGAACTAATCAATTGAAAGAACACTCTTCTTTTTATGTTATCATTACTATTTTACAATATCTTGATAATCAAAAGTGTGTTTAGTTCATATCATTTCTAATGTTGAAGTGAACCACTCATTTAAATAAACTGTGAAACAGTATTAATGATTTTTAAACCTCATTTAAATTAGAAATCAAGTTAAATGTCTATTTACAAAGTAATTATGCATTTTGATTTTCTGTCTAAATGAGAAGTAGTGTAGTTGGTCGAAAGTCAGAGACAGTCAGAAAATAAGTTATTAGAATGAACTGTGTTGTTTTTAAACCTAGCAGACGATAAATAACTGCCACTGGCACCTGCCTCCTCTCACTTCTTCATAACATTTCTCTGTCTGTACTAAACGTCCCTAAACATTCCAGAACCCTCTCTTGACTTTTAATAACCCTCTGACATCACTAGAACCACCCCCTGTTGGTTGTTTCAACCAATCAGGAAGTACTAAGTGACCGGAAGTGAGGACTCTTTAAAAAGTCAACACTTCCTGGAACTATTCAGTCTTGGAAGAAGCGGAGTCTTCTCGACTCTTCAGTCTTTGAACTCAGTCTCTGATTATGGAGTCTTCCTGAGAGTTCCTAAGGAACTTTCAGATTTAATCAATAGCTGATGGATTTGACCGTGAGACGAGGGTCCGTCCATCTCAGCGGAGTTACAGCGCCTTGCTGTGAACTCACCCGGGCGTAACGCCTACAACCTCGAAGGGAGCTAGTCCTGTTTACCGGAGTAAACCATACGACTTCTGACAATGACCAGCTGCTTTAACCGGAGACGCTGGAAAGGTAGCGTTGAAATGGACCCGGTACCGGAGCTGATTCATCTTCTGCGAAGGTAACGAGTCGTCGCGCGCTAAGTGTACCGGAGGTTTGAGCTGGTGTCGAAAGAAGCGTGCTAATTCTGGTCAACAAAAACCTACATCTTTCCTTCATCCATCTTTCTCTAAATAACTCCTCTTGTAAATCTTTCTGCCAGTAAATCAATCTAGATGCCTTCAGTAATGTTCTGTTGTCTTGTTAGTAAAGCGTGCCAAGTTTTTATTAATCAGAACCAGATCAGCGAATCCAGTGTACAATGTTTTGATGTTAAATTTTGATTCTGTTCAATAAATGACCGCTTTTATTCTGATGGGTCAAAGAAAATAACGTTTCCTGTCACTGATTAAACAATGAACACAGTTATCTCATCACATGGCATTAATTTAACTCGAAAAAGAAAGAACCCGTTGTAAATAATTAATTAGTAGTGAAGGTACAGCAAAGTTGTCTGTTGACATACTACTACATTCAGTAGCCCGTACGTGTTTTAAATAACATAAACGGTGGCCCGTGTGTCCACAGTTAAGCTGTCCCCCACAGTTACTACAAGAGTAACCATGAGTGAGGGAGGAGTCCTGATGCTGCTCAATAATCCAGGTACAAAAATCTAAAAAAGTTAAATCTGGTCCTCTGGACATTAAAAAAACAACAACAAACAAAAAAAAGTGAGGGAGGTAGTTGTTATGAAGACCTGTGGGCTTCACTCTGACTGTGTTGAACAGGATGATAAAGTCACAAGGACCCACCCCTTGAGGACCCACCCCTCCAGGACCCACCCCTCGAGAGATGTGTATTGGGCAGCTATGTGAGCACCAAATATTTTAGTGGCAGGAAACTCGTTAGCCCTTACAGGAGGGTGGACGGTGATCCCCATTGCGACGGCTCGGACGAACACCTCAGCGCTGAACTTGTAATTTTTCCTGACTTACTGACGTTAAATGGTAAAAGGAATTTACCTCTTGACTTTATTAAGTTCGTGTGAGTTTCTTCTCCACCTGGGAACGAAAAGAACCTGAAGGGCGCCGTGGTAGGACATAGTCCAGTCATCTGGAAGCTCTTTCTTACCACCCAGAGCCAACAGCTCCTCTCTGAATTTATCACAACATTCTTCCTTCTTCATCTTCCACCATTTGGTCTTCTTCTCTGATTTGACTCTTTTTCTCTTCTTCACAACAACAGTCATTCTACACACAACCATCCGATGCTGTCTGGCCACACTCTCCCCTGCCACAACCTTACAGTCTCCAATCTCCCTCAGGTTTCCTCTTCTACACAGAATGTAGTCGACCTGCGTACTCCTTCCTCCACTCTTATAGGTCACTCTATGCTCCTCCCTCTTTTGGAAACAGGTGTTGACTACAGCCATTTCCATTCTCTTGGTGAAATCCACCACCATCTGTCCTTCCTGGTTTCTTTCCTTGACACCTAACCTACCCATCACTTCCTCATCCTCTGTTTCCTTCACCAACATGTCCATTCAAGTCTGCTCCATCACCACTCTCTCCTCCCTGGGAATACTCTCTATCACTTCATCCAGATCTTTACAAAATGTATCTTCCACATCACATCCAACATGTGGAGCATAACCACTGACAACATTTAGCATCAGACCTTCTACTTCTACCTTCAGACACATCACCCTATCTGACACTCGTTTCACCTCTACTACATTCTTTACCAACTCCTCCTTCAGGACCACCCCTACTCCATTTCTCTTTCTATCCACACCATGGTAAAACAGTTTGAACCCTGCTCCAATGCTGCGAGCCTTGCTGCCCTTCCACTTGGTCTCTTGGACACCACAACACATCTACCTTCCTTCTCAGCATCATGTCAGCCATTTCTCTACCTTTGCCTGTCATTGTCCCCACATTTAGAGTTGCAACCCTCAGTCCTACATTCTTCACTTTCCTCTTCTCCTGCTTGTCAACAGCACCGGTGGAGGTCGTTGTTAACCCAGGCCTTGACCGATCCTGTGGTTTTGCTTTGATGAACTCGCATCATAGTTTTGGCAGAAGTGTTTTACGCTGGATGTCTTTCCTGCACAACCCTCACCATTTACCTGGGCTTGGGACCAGAACCAGAGGTCCACTGGCTCGTGCTCCCTGGTGGCAGGTTTAGAATAATATATACTCAATGTGACTAACTTGTGTAAATAAAGGTTGAATGAGTCTAAGAGGACTTCCTGTAAGTTAATAATAAGAGAAAAGCTCTTTGAGGCCTTTTTCACTGCAGCTGTTGTGTCCAGCTCATATTCGCTGGTTATTGTTATAACGAAGAATGTTTCTTTATCTCTGACATGACCACATACACAGCAAAGGAGAAACAAACGCTTGGATAAAGATATTTGAATGTTAAACCCAACATCTAACAATGTTGTACACGTCTGTAAGAGTTTGTTTCTGTTCTCCAGTTCAGAGTTGGTTTGCTGCTTTGGACATTCATTTTATTTTTGTCTTCCTGTCTGAGGTCACGAGGGCGACTCTTGCTTACGCTCATCTGATTGTCTGGACGGCTACTGCTGCGCTCGTCATTTCTGGACAAAGATCTGCAAACCGGTGCTGAGGCAGGGAGAGGTGTGCACCAAGCAGAGGAAGAAAGGCGCTCACGGCCTGGAAATCTTCCAGCGCTGCGACTGCGCCAAGGGCCTCTCCTGCAAGGTGTGGAAAGACGCCACCTCCTCATCCAAGTCCCGGCTGCACATGTGCCAGAAGATCTGAACGTCGGGGCAGCGGCCGTGGGCTCTGAACTGTCTCATCTGCCACAGAATTTATTTTGTTTTTTTGGAAGAAGAAGTTGTGGCTTCATTGAAAAGGAGTGAAAGACTACACTCCTCCAGTGGAGAACAGATGGAAGTGGTCCATCCCTGCACTCAAAGTCAAGCACGCATCGTCAAAAACAAACGCGCACACACACACACACTGCTCCCAGCTTTGTGAGGTAAATAATCTAAAGTGTGCCTGTTGAAAGATATTCTGTAGATTACCTTCAGGGAGCCACAGAGAGCGCAGATGCTGCTGAAGGTGGAGCAACAGATGTAGCAGCTCAAACTTCTCTGCACAGCCAGGAAGTCCGTATTCTCCAACATCTGCAACCACTTAACGCCTTCAGTGCCCAAAACTCCATGATTTATAGGATCGTTTTTCTTCTAAGATTTTATAGTACATTTGTATATTTTTATGTGAAGTCTCAAAGGGTCCAGTAATTGTTCTGAAAAATATCTACAACAAGAGTCCACATGTGCTGAACATCACAAAGAGCGAGTCGCGTGCACCGCTAACTCGCTGACATGTAACACCTAATGCTCATAAAGCAACGAGTCAAAGAGCGTTTGTGTTGGACCTGATGACTTTCATCTGCTCGCCTCTCTGTTCACCAGGAAAACACAGAGATCTTGTATTCTTATTTGCTCTGTCGGCTGCAGCTGTGATCATCTGTGACTTCCTGCCTCGTGTGCAGACGGACTCGTACCGACAGCAGACACAAAACAGGCTCTGCTGATCCGCTCAGTGACACTCAAGGATGTCAGGAAGTGCACTGATGCTTTTAGGAAGCAAGTACTGAAACAGAAAGAATCCAATTCCATTTGTTGTTTTGTTGACGGGCCACACGTTGGCTCAGTTGGTAGAGCTGTTGCATCTCAACAAGAAGGTTGCTGGTTCAAATCCCAGCCGGGGACCTTTCTGGGTGCAGTCTGCATGTTCTCTCCGTGCTACGTGGGTTTTCTACAGGAACACTGGTTTCCTCCCACAGACCAAAAAACATGCATGTTAGACTGATTGGTAACTTTAAATTGTCCCCAGTGTCCTTGTGATGGACTGGAGACCTGTCCAGATGTCTCCCGCCTCTCACACAATGACCGCTGGATATGGACACCAGTGAACCAAAAAGGAAGAAGCGGGTAAAGATGATGGATGGATGCATGATAGATGGATGGATGGATGAATGAATGATGGATGGATGGATGGATGGATGGATGGATGGATGGATGGATGGATGGATGATGGATGGATGATGGATGGATGGATGATGGATGGATGATGGATGGATGGATGGATGGATGGATGGATGATGGATGGATGGATGGATGATGGATGATGGATGGATGATGGATGGATGGAT
>NC_056513.1:929060-932657 GCF_014905685.2 Nematolebias whitei | reverse complement strand
GATGAATGATGGATGGATGATGGATGAATGATGGATGGATAGATGATGGATGAATGATGGATGGATGGATGATGGATTGATGATGGATAGATGATGGATGGATGATGGATGGATGGATGGATGGATGATGGATGGATGGATGGATGATGGATGGATGATGGATGCATGTTTTGTTGGTGGCACTGAGTCCAGTTTATTTTCCAACTCTTCAAATATGGCTGCAGATTTTCTCTCATTGAAACTTTCCGTTGGTTCTTTAAGCTTTTTATTCCCAACAATGTTAGTCCTTGACATGATCCCTCATAATGTCACATTAGCCTTTGGGGAGGTTTAATATATTTTCAAAGTCATATATTTTGTAACAATTAAAAATATCAATAAGCTTGTAAGTGTAAATAGACTAAAAGCAGTGTATTTAAGAGTCATTGTATATCTTGTACATATAAAGAATGGATGCTGACTGGAACAGTGGAATTATCAAGAGCAGGTGAACTGGACCAAACAGCACACGTGTGTAGATTTGGAGAGCAGGTTGATTTAGCTTCTCCAGAGTTTACCATCTAGTTGCATTGAAAAAGGACAGCTCATCAATACAAAGAAGCATTACTTTCAATTTATTTTGTGTAAATGGCATGAAGATGTATGTCCGACTATAATTATGTGTGTGAATACTTTACATTGAGTTGTGGGTGCACAGTGATGGATGAATAAATTGAATGTATTTTTATTACTGCTCACACAGGTTTTGGTTTTGCTTGTTGTTGTGTTCTTTGCAATTTTGTGGAGTTTGACATAAAAATGAAATACAAAACACTGGGTTGTGTGTTTTTCTTGTTGAACAAGTTGGTTTAAAAAAAAAAGAAATACTCCCAGCTTCATTAAAGATTTGTAAATCTTCCAACAAAGTTAAGTCATGTCTTCTGAAATAGAATCAGCCTTTATTGTCATTGCACAGAGCACAACACCAGTACCACCCATCCAAAGAAACACGAACAATCCAACAACATAGACTTGGGTAGACGGGTGCCTGAGGCTGCAGCTTCATGAGAGGTGCTGCCTTTTTTTGTTAGGGAAGGAAAAGGGAACACGCAGAAGAGGAGGTAAAGTAAAATCACATCTCACACTCTGTCCCTGACAGGACACAGTGTGAAAGTTGAAAAAAAAAACCCTCAGCACAAAAAAGCAACATACAGGTGACACAATAAGATGCATGTGAAGTGGGTGAGGGTGAAGTGGGAGGGGGGTTCCCAGAGCAGGCCGCCCAAGAGAGTGTCGTAGCCACCTGGCGTCTCACATCCAACCTAGGTTACCGCACCAGTGGGGTGGGGGGGGGGGGAGACCATCGAAGGCGGTGAGTTGAGGGGAGTGTGTTTATAGCTGTGCGAGTGAGTGTATGTGTGTGTGCATTTGTAAGTAAGTCCATGAACATTGTTCTAGTTAGCCCCCCCCCCCCCCCCCCACCCCACCATAGTCCATGATAAGTGATGGTGCAGTGTTTATCAGCCGGTCTTGGTAGAGCCCTGACACAGGTCCATAGATGTTCTTGGGGAAGGGAACAGGTAGAAGAAGCAGATCATCTTGTTCACATAACATCCAGGAGAATTTGAGATGGTCAGCCTTCCAAGGCCGACACGGGGGAGCCAGATTCAGATAACAACGGTTGTTTTGGGTCAGGCCGTCTCCGGTGATTTCCGTCTGCCTTACAGTTCCACTGGTACATCTCAATGGCAACTCCAAACAGTCAAATTTGTGGTCAGTACCGCCGAGTCGAGCTTGTAACATGTACAAGATCTATTCCTTCCCGCCAGCGAGATCCAGGAGCCTCAAGTAGCCTGTGATTCTCAGCAAGAATCACGCCCAGCTCACTGCGTTTGAGTCTGAGTGTTGACAGCACGGCACATCCCCTCACACAAGTCAGGCAGCTTCACAATGGCCAGAACAACTGCTGACATTTTTCCAAATTTGTCGATATGCCAGGTAACCACCAACTGCAAAAAGCAAAAATCCTGTTTTCATAAATACAATTATGTACGCATCTTCAGCGTCCTTGACCGAGATTGAGCCTGTGATGGAAAGAAGACCTGTCCAGGTGTCCCTGTGATGGACTGGACACCTGTCCAGGTGTCCCTGTAATGGACTGAGACCTGTCCAGGTGTCCCTGTGATGAACTGGAGACCTGTCCAGGTGTCCCTGTGATGGACTGGACACCTGTCCAGGTGTCCCTGTGATGGACTGAGACCTGTCGTGGACTTCAAATGAAACAAACACACCTCTCCCCCTCCCCTTCCCCCACCCCCTGAGCATAGGAGAATCTGCTGTGGAACTGGTCTCCAGCTACAAGTACTTGGGTGTGCACCTGAACAACAACCTCAGCTGGAGCAACAACACCACCAGCCTGATGAAGAAAGCTCATCAGAGACTCTACTTCCTCAGACGGCTGAGACGAGCTGGTCTGGAAGCTCAGTCCTCACCTCCTTCTACAGGTGTGCAGTGGAGAGCATCCTGTGCTCCAGCATCAACGTGTGGCATGGAGGCTGCACAGCTGCAGAAAGAAAAGCTTTGCAGAGAGTGGTGAAGGCTGCACAGAAGATGTTGGAGTCACTGTCTCTAAGTCTATCCAATCCTAAACGGAAAATGGAACGGCCACTCTCACTAGTTGCTATATATCATCCACCAGGCTCCTATGCTCAGTTTTTGTCTGAAAAGGATGACTGAATCTTCATCATACACCAAAGTTAGTCATGGAGTTCCTCAGGGTTCAGTGCATGGACCAATACTCTTTACTTTATATATGCTTCCATTAAGTAAAGTTATTAAACAGCTTGGGATAAATTTTCATTGTTATGCTGATGACACACAGTTATATTTGTCCATTAAACCCAATGAATCCAATCAGCTACTTAGACTACAAGCATGTCTTAAAGACATAAAAACCTGGATGACCCTTAATTTTCTGCTTTTGAACACAGACAGATTAATCCATTACTATGTTGTTGGACTCCTGGCAGGGACCAATGCAGACATGTTCCTGTTTTTAGTTTTATACATTTGTCTCGGAATCTAGTAGTTTTTTTGGTTTTGTTACCTTTTTCCTTTTAGCCATCCTATTTGTTAAAAAAAAAAAAAAAAAAAAAAAAAAAAAAAACTGTAGTATGAGTTTTTATAACTGCTTATTGTTGTTGCTGTTGTCCATTGTTGTCATCTTTCTTTGTTGAAATCAGGTCTCTCTTGTAAATGAGTCCTCGAGGCTCAATGGGATTTACCTGTATAAATAAAGGTTGATTGATTAATCCATTACTATACTGTTTACCAATGTTTCCTCAAAGCTGTGCATGCGCAGTCACACACTGCTCGCACATTCTCTGTGCTTTATCATAAAGTATAAAATATTTATCTTACACAACTAAAAAATATATATATTGAAATATTTTTATTTTATTGGTTCATTTTTATTTAATTTTTTTATGGCTTCAAGGTAATATGGTGAGTGGTAGCGCCCTCTATTGACCAGCCGCCACTGGGTTCAGTGTCTTGCCCAGGGACACTTTGGCATGTGACTGCTGGTGGATTTGAACCCCCAACTCTTGCATTGGAGGA
>NC_056513.1:926058-928960 GCF_014905685.2 Nematolebias whitei | reverse complement strand
TCCTCCAATGCAAGAGTTGGGGGTTCAAATCCACCAGCAGTCACATGTCGAAGTGTCCCTGGGCAAGACACTGAACCCTCATTACCTCCGATGTGTGTCTCATCAGTGTTTGAATGTGATGTATAGTACATTGTATAGATATATAGAGAGCTGTATGAACGGGTAAATGAGGCACAGATTGTTGTAAAGAGCTTTGAGTGGCTTGATCAGATAGAAAGGAGCTGTATAGGTACAGTCCATTTACCATTGACTTGTTTCAGGCTTGGAGGAGGCGGTAAGAGATTCCACAATACAGGTGAGTGATGAGAAGCGGGAGTGAGCGAACAGAGGGTGGAGCCTCGAATCCTTTGTAGAGACAGAGTCCCAACGGAGACGACTTTGACCAGAACACAGAACAAACAGGCCACGAAACGACTCTGAACCACGGATTCACCTGAGGAACCAGCACAGGTAAGTTTCACCAAACTTAAAGTGAAGTCTTGACCAGTTGAGAGCAACTGGACCACTGTCAGGGACTGGGTCAGACTGGTGGCCATCAGCTCTAACAAGCCCCACCTGTGAGGGACCTGAACTCTCTCAGCTCGCCTGCAAAAACACACAAAACACTGAATAAACGGAAGCCTCACTATTACACAGTTACTGGAAACCAGAACTAAAATAGCTAGTTGTCGTAGCTTAAAACAAAAGCAACTTTTTTTTATTGGCGTGAAAATCACGAGGAATGGAGCAGCATGAAGCCGTGCGCCCCTAAAGCTTTAAAACAGAGTTCACATGAAATATGTGAGAGTGGAGTGGTTTTAGGACTCATCCATCCATCAACATTAACGTGAGTCTTCAAACAGTTAAATGTAACTTATTGTTCATAACTTGTAGAAAGATGTTTCCAGTGAGCTCTTGTTCACACATATTTAAAGAAAAGGTTTGAAAAAAGCAAAGACTTCCAAACATATCTTTGTTTTTCAATGTCCCCTCACTCTGTCAATGCTCAAAATGAATAAAACCCATGCTCGTTTGATTTTCAAGCTTCTCCAGTGGATAACTATAATAATCATCTTTATTAAAATGCAGCCGTGACTGGACAGGATTGTGTTTTAAATCAAACGTGTGCAGTCTATTTTTTTCTTTTACATGTGCTCTTGATTGAAAGTAATAACTCTACCATACTTTTATGGGTAGGGTTTCAGTATGCTACGACACTGGATTGTGTTTTTAAGTAATTTTTGTGTAAAATTCACAGATGCTGGAAACGTACATTCAGGGTGTCTGGAGACTTTGGGTCTGCATGGAAAGAAGTTGTAGAGGCAGAAAAACAGCACTCTTCTCCGGTTCCAGGCCACCCACAAGTTTAGCAAACTCCACCAAAGAGCTGCTAACGAGCGAGTGACTGTCGCTGGCTCTGCCCTTCCCCGCCAGCGTCAGCGCAGACGCTCAGATGAATTCACATGAAGGGAGTTCACACCGGCCGCTCCGCCTGCCCACGAAGCTGCCAGCTAAATCAATATGCCAAATGATTCAGCTTTGATTTCATGCCTGTGTTACAATGATGTAAATCATAAATGTAATTTGGTTCTGTATGGCTCATATCATTTAATGTGGCAGAGAAAAAAAAGTCCTGTCAAGCAAAGAGGGGAACAGTTTTAACACTCAGTCTCCTGCGTCATCAACCACGGCTTCAAAATGCAGTTGAGCCAATGAAAATGAAGACGTCATCATTTTTCCTGATAAATATGGAGCATGGAGGCTTTTTCATTTGTCTCACACTTTTTACCAGTTTGTACACCTTTCCTGGCCCAAGACAAAAGAAAGTCTAATCCTGAGCAGCTCCAGACTGAGGTTCACTCTGCAGACAACATCGTGTGTTTGATAACCACAGCAAAAACACGATGGTATCTTCTGACATCACGCCTCTATCACTGAATGTACTTCAAATGATCATATTTACGAGTGATAAATATCAGTACTAATATCTTCCAGCAGGGAGGGATGTGGAATAGATCGTAACACCTTTTGTTATGTTCAATAGCTGTTAAGTTTGTGTTTGATGTGGATTACAGAGAAGCTGACACAAGTCAAATCCAAAGGCGTTCATTGAGCTCACTGCCAGAACGCACAAGAACTCTGGACCCAGAACACGTAAGAACAACGTAAGTTCTATGTTGTCATCCTCGTATGTTTCCATACAACAATGAAGTTAGTTCTCTGCATTTAACTATCACACCTGAGACACCCAGGTGGAGCAGCCCAGGGAGCAGTTAGGGATTAGGTGTCTTGCTCAGGAACAACACAACATGTGGGCATGGCAGGGACTCAAACCGCGACTTTCTGGTCCCAAGTCGGCTGCCCTACCTCTACACCATCTCGGCCACCATGAATCTGACAGCAAAGCAGAGAAACACGAGGACAATGAATACTCGAGACCTGAGTCCAGAACAAGAGGAAGATGATGAGTGGAAGGTGTAAGTGGGAGAGTAGAACAAGGGAACCTGAGAAAACACTGGTTATGAAAAGATACTACTTTCAGCAATGAACCAATAACATAAATTTTAGTCATGGGACTTGCTGCTTTTTCCTTGGAACTAACTTGTTTGGCTCAGTTCCACAAAGAAACGGCTTTTGTTGAAGCTTTCAAACAGATCTGATAAGTGATATTCAGAGCCAGCTCAGCTGACTCTTTCAGCTCCTGAAAAGTTCTTCAAACAGATGGTTCCCAAAAGCTCAAAGCCATTCAGCCCATCACTACTGGGAACTGGTTCATTTGGCCCAGCTCTATAACGAGGCGGCTCTTTAGGTTCTCAAAATTTTTCATCGAGTATTACTGGTGAAGAGACAACTCTGAACCTTAAAGAGACAACTCTGAACCTTAAAGAGACAACTGTGAACCTTAAAGAGACAACTCTGAACC
>NC_056513.1:913821-925958 GCF_014905685.2 Nematolebias whitei | reverse complement strand
AACCTGTTGAACCAACCTGTTGAACCAACCTGTTGAACCAACCTGTTGTTGAAGCAACCTGTTGAACCAACCTGTTGAAGCAACCTGTTGAACCAACCTGTTGAAGCAACCTGTTGAACCAACCTGTTGAAGCAACCTGTTGAACCAACCTGTTGTTGAAGCAACCTGTTGAAGCAACCTGTTGAACCAACCTGTTGAACCAACTTGTTGAACCAACTTGTTGAACCAACCTGTTTGTTGAACCAACCTGTTCCCCCGCTCGCCTGTGGGGGCGCTGCACCAAGAACTACTGAAAGAAACGACACAAAAACCTCTGAAGACACGTCTTCTTCTTCTTCTGTAAATAAAAATAAAATGAAGTGGCATCAAGTTTTAGCAGTTTTAGGAGTTTTATATTTAGTCATTTTTCAACAACGGACTCAGCATGAGCAGAAGATGAGACAGAAGACCATGGAGAATATTGTTTTTCACACAAGTCAGCTGACGGCTCCATATAAGAGAAATGTGTGTTTGTTTGTCCTGTGGAGCGGCTCGGTCTGATTACATTCACACTGTACTGGAACCGCGCTGGAGTTCTCTTCTACCGGACCCAGACCTAGGTTTTAGCCCGGGCCAGAGTTCGCCTTTTCGTTCCGTGACAGAGTTCGATGGTGCGTTCACACCTCCCTAAAGGAACCGGACTTTCTAGGAAAACGAGCTGGAGTTGGATTAAAGCGGACTAAACAGGGCTGCTGTGAATGCATCCTTACTTGTGGTTCCTAGAGTTTCCAGCAGCAGAATGGGAGGAAGATCTTCCAGTTCTCAGGCTCCTCTCTTGTGGAACCAACTTCCAGTTTCTGTCCATGAGGCTGACACATTGTCCAGTTTAAGACTGGGATTAAGACTTTCCTTCTTGATAAATCCTATAGTTAGGGTTGGCTTGTTATGCTGCTATAGACTTAGACTACTAGAGGACAAACTGACCTCATTTCCTTAAATTAATTGTTAAAATTGAATAGTTTTCATTTGATACTGTTTCTATCTTAACATGTGATTCTTGACCTGCCATTGTGTATCTATTCCTACCAAACCCAGCCGGTCGAAGCAGATGGTCCTCTTGTCCTGATCCTGGTTCTGCTAAAGGTTTCTTCTTCATGAGGGAGTTTTTCTTTCCACTGTCGCCTTCATGCTTGTTCAAGATGAGAGTTCAGTGATGGAGTTAAACTCAAAGCTGCTCCTCAGATAAATAATGTTCAATTATTATTTTATACATGAATGTTTCTGTTCAATTATTATTTTATATTTGAATGTTTCTGTTCAGGCTCTGAGACGATTCTGTTGTGACTTGGAGCTTTAGAAGTAAACTGAATTGAATTCAAACTGGATCTGTGTCACAAATTATTTTTATTATTATTTTTTACAATTAATAGAATTAATAATTAATATTTTGTTCACAAGTGAGAGAAGAATGGAGCGTGAGATTGACTGATGGATTGGTGCAGCGTCTGCAGTATTGTGGACTCTGTGCCGGTCCGTTGTGGTGAAGAGGAAGCTGAGCTGTAAGACAAAGCTCTCTGTGTACTGGTCAGTCCACGTTCCTCCCCTCACCTCTGGTCAAGAACTCTGGTAGAGACTGAAAGAATGAGATCGTGGATCCAGGAGGTTGAAATGAGTTTCCTCTGCAGGAGCTGGACTCTCCCTTAGAGACAGGGGGAGAAGTTCAGTTATCAGGAGAGACTCAGAGTAGAACCTCTGCTCTTCCACATCCACATATCAAAAACTTGATAAAGAAATTGAAATTAAAACTGGGTTTCTTTTTCAGAAATAGATCTTGCTTAACTCTGAATTCCAGAAAATGCCTTGTAACCTCTCCCTTCCTACCAGCCATTGACTACGGTGACATTATTTACATGGATGCTCCAGCCAGCTCCTTGTTGGATGCTGTCTACATGGTGCACTAAGATTCATAACTGGTTGTAACTACCGTACCCACCACTCCACTCTGTACTCCTTGGTCAGTTGGTCATCATTATCTACACATATGCTCTCTCACTGGTTCATTTTCATCTATTCATTCAACCTTTATTCAAACAGGTTAATCTCATGGAGCCTCGAGGACTCATTTACAAGAGAGACCTGATTTAACAAAGACTGATGATAACAATAGACAGTTATAAAAGAGGTGTACAGGTTTTTTTTATTTTAGTTTTTTTATTTTTATATTTTACAAATTAAAATAAGATGGCAAAAAAGTAGCAAAAACAGCTAGATTCTAAGACAAATGTATAAAACTAAAAACAGGAACATGTCTGCACTGGTCCCTGCCATGAGTCCAACAGATTCTTAAAGCCACTTAGAGAGGTCAGAGGTCGAGAGCTTCAGATCTTTTTACAAGATATTCCAGGAAACAGGAGCGGAGTAGGAGAAGGTCCTTTAGTCTAGTTCAGTCCTCACTGAGGGAACACTGCAGGTAATGATGTCCTGAGAGCGCACGCTGTAGCTGCACTCACACAGAGACATGTAGGAGGAGATGTATGAAGGCAGCAGACCAGGAAGTGATTTAAAGATGAAAATGTACCAGTGAGAGAGTCTGCGTGAAGTTAATGGTGACCAGTTAACCAGTGGATACTGGGTGCAGTGGTGGGTACGGTAGTTACAGCCAGTTATGAATCTTAGTGCACCATGCTAGACAGCATCCAACATCTGCAGCATCCAACATCTGCAGCATCCAACATCTGCAGGGTTCTTGTAGGAGCGTTTCTGTAAATAATGTCACCGTGATCAATGGAGGGAAGGAAAGTCACAGATACAAGGCGTTCCTCAGGGTTCAGAGTTAGACAGGATCTGTTTCTGAAAAAGAAACCCAGTTTAACTTTCAGTTTCTTTACTAGGTTTTCCATGTGAAGCTTAAACAAGGACTTTTTTGGTTTTGAACCAGTTTGACATGACTGTCGACAAAGAAGAGGGCCGGCAACTGAGGAGGGGGTGTGCCAAAGACACCATCTTAGCACCAACATAACTGGATTGTTCCACTTTAGAGTAAGCTGTTGGGGAAGAATCAGTTTTGTGTTGTGTTTTTTCTTGACTGATGAAGCCTTCTGGCTGAAAGGTGAAACATTTCAGCAAAAAAAGAAACTGTCCAGATGACCTGACTGAAAATTGTTGGATTGTATACCTGGATTATTGAGCATGGACTTTTTTCGTAGCACGCACAGCTTTGTTGCTTTTTTTAAATTTTTACTTCTATAGACATTAAATAGCTTATATATTTTCTAATACTATATTAATATTATCAATAATCCATCAATCCATCCATTATCTTTACCCGCTTCTTCCATTTTGGGTCACGGGGGTCGCCGGTGCCCATGTCCAACAATCACTGTGTGAGGGGCGGGGGACACCCTGGGTGGGTTGCAAGTTCTATTATCAATAATAATTTTTACAAATTTTACATAATCAACCCTTACTATAGGCAGCACGGTGGTGCAACTGGTAGAGCTGCTGCCTCTCAGCGAGCAGGTCCCTGGTTCAAATCCCGGTCCGGGGGCCTTTCTGGGTGGAGTTTGCATGTTCTCTTTGTGCATGCGTGGGTTTTCTCCAGGTACTCCGGTTTCCTCCCACAGACCAAAAACATGCATGTTAGGCTGATTGGTAACTCTAAATTGTCCCTAGGTGAGAGAGTGAATGAATGGTTGTTTGTCTCGTTTGTCTCTATGTGTCCCTGTGATGGACTGGAGACCTGTCCAGGGTGTCCCCCGCCCCTCGCACAGTGATTGATGGACATGGGCACCAGCGACCCCCGTGACCCAAAATGGAAGAAGCGGGTAAAGATGATGGATGGATGGCTGGAACCCTTACTATTGGCTCTTTTGCCAATTTTTACAAAATGCTAAGTCCGGACGCTTGCTGTCTGTTTATGGCTCCAGTGAGTGAAAAGGTCACGTCACAATGCACTTCTACTTGAACATTTAACTCTTTGGTGTAACCAAATAGTTTGTAAGAAAAGGCTTGCATGATTTTTGGAATCGTGCATGTGTTTGTCTCATTTTCTAGATTGCTTTCAGAGTCAGTTGGCTCCTGCTCGCTGTGAAGTTGCTGAGCTAAAACATCCTTTGGAATATTCCACTATCCGCCCGACTGCATAGGGAGGGAGGGAGCCAGATGGAAATCGATGCAAGAGATTATAAAAAGTAGGAAAAACCAATGAAGAAAGATTTGGTGGATTCCCCAAATGAAGGTCCCAGCAATTGGTGGAAGTTTATTAGCTAGGTAAACACAACTGTACCCATTGCCACCCACAAGCACTCAATGGTAACTATCAAGTTTAACTGCCAAAGTGAAACATTATGACAAAGCCTCCTTTTAGAGATGAGGGAAGACAGAGATGGGGACGGGGAGTGTGTGTGTGTGGGGGGGTGCAGGTCAAAGCATGTCCCCTGGGAGTAGGAGGGGCAGTGTCACCGTTTGGAGCCGTTGAAAAGAGCACAATGATGCCTGATATCAGGTTTACCTGTTTGACAAATGGCTCTCCTGCTGCGATCGTGGCGAGCGCAAGAGCCCTTGTCTGTTTTCAAACAAAGCCTGTAAACCTGTATTATTCCTGAATGATCACTAACATTCAATTCATTCTCAAAGCAAAACAAAAAATAAAAGTTTGATATGTATACTTATAAAAAATATTACTCAATATACAAAGACCCAGAGGTTCTACCAACTAAACCAGGGGTTTGCAGCCTTCGGCTCTGGGGCCACATGAGGCTCTGCAGTCCCTCTCTAAAGCTGTGATCAAAACTAACATGAAATTTCTTTTTTTCATTTTCATACCTACAACAGAAAAGGCTAGTTTTAAATTTTTTTGGGTCAAATTTCTCTAAATATGAAAAGGATACTACTAATGGAAGGAGCAAAATGTTAATTAGATTTAGCTACTTCATTTTTCCAACTTCCATACTTATAATAAGATATTTCTCTCAAATCCACCAGAAATTCTTTGGAATATGTTTTAGGAAAAGTTGCTTAGAAGATATATGGTGATTCGAGTTCACAACAATAGGAAACAAAAAATAAAACAAAGTAGCTCCCTCCACAGAACTGTCACCTTAACGTGGTGCGGGGTTTGAGGTGGGGGGGGGTTGAGTGCGGCTATGATCCTGGGAGATATGTTGTTTGAGGCATCAGCTCCCGTTAGGGTCTCCCATGGCAAACAGGCTTCAGGGGAAGGGTCAGCTCAAACGTGATTCACTACTCTTGCTGGACAAATAATAGACACATTAGAAAATTTCACCCAGAAAAGGGAAACCGGAGCATCCCCCCAACCAGGCCTGGGTGTGTGTGTGTGTGTTGGGGTGGGGGGTGAGTTGCCAGTAAGCGCCTGGTGGTTGAGCCTTAGCTACTGTGGCTCAGCCAGGCCAAGCCTAAAAATGAGACAAAATGCCACCTCCATTTGGGCCCATCACATGTGAGGAGAACCTTGGCGGTTGGGTGCCATGTAAGCCAGACACCAGGTGAGGGTGGGTCCCTGGCTATGCTAATTCAATGTGGCATAAACTAGCTCTAGGGACATGAAACATCAACTCACTGCTGGGTAAGGAGTCGAAGCCTGTGTTTGAGATTGAGTGACACCAACTAGATGCAGTTAGGTTTACCTATATAGCCTGAGGAAGTAGAGTCTCTGATGAGCTTTCTTCATCAGGCTGGTGGTGTTGTTGCTCCAGCTGAGGTTGTTGTTCAGGTGCACACCCAAGTACTTGTAGCTGGAGACCACTTCCACCGCTGAGCCCCTTATGTTCAGGGGGGTGTAGATGTGTTTGTTCCTTCTGAAGTCCACAATCATCTCTTTTGTCTTCTTCACATTGATGTGAAAGTTATTCTCTCTGCACCAGCTCTCCAGGTGTTCCACCTCCTGCCTGTAACTGGACTCATCATTGTTTGTGATGCATCCCACCACCGCTGTATCATCTGCAAACTTTACAATGTGACAGCCTGGATGGGTAGCTGCACAATCATACGTGAGCAGAGTGAACAGGAGGGGGCTCAACACACATCCATGAGGAGAGCCAGTGCTGAGGGTTATGGTGGAAAAGGAGAAATTTATTTATTTATTTATTTATTTCATTTAATTTCCAATAAAAACACAAATACAATTTCAAAAAATTAAAGAAAAACAAATATAAAATGAAAGGAAGCAGAAGAAGAAAATTTCTTATCATATCTGCTCCCTCAATTGTGGATCCTCACTAACTGTGGTCTGTTTGTTAAGAAGTCTAGTACCCAGTTGCAGATGGAGGGGCTTAGTCCTAGTGTGGATAGTTTGTCCATCAGGGTTTGGGGGATCATGGTGTTGAAGGCAGATGTGAAGTCCACAAAGAGCATACGGACCTAAGAGTTTTTCTGCTCCAGGTGGTTGAGCGCAGTGTGGACCACAGAGGACCACATCCTCTGTTGATCGGTTCTTACAGTATGCATACTGATGAGGGTCCTCGTTGATGTTGATGGTTGTTTTGATGTGGGTCTTGACCAGTTTTTTGAAGCATTTAGCGACTATCGGGGTGAGGGCCACTGGCCGATAGTCATTCAGACCAGTCACTGTAGAGCTTTTTGGGACTGGGATGATGGTGGTGGTCTTCAGACAGATGGGAACTGTCTCCAGGGTAAGTGAGGTGTTAAAGATGTCTGCCAGCATCTGGTTAGGATGCCTCTTGGACGCTTCCCTGGTGAGGTGCTCCAGACACGTCCCACCGGGAGGAGACCCAGAGGAAGACCCAGGACACGCTAGAGGGACTATGTTTCATGGCTGGCTTGGGAACGCCTTGGGATTCCCCCGGAGGAGCTGGCCCAAGTGGCTGGGGAGAGGGAAGTCTGGGCCTCCCTACTTAAGCTGCTACCTCTACGACCCAACCCTGGATAAGCGGAAGAGAATTGATGGATGGATGATATTGGTCCAAGCACTGACACTTGAGGAACACCATGAATGACTTTGATGTATGAGAACAAATAATTTTAAAGAAAATATAAAATAGGCTTGGCTATTCTAATCAAAACATTTTATTTATTCTTGTTCTAAAAATACCTAATTAAACAATAATAAATGTTTTTAGCCTCTCAAGAAAAGAAAATCAAGCGCTAAGCTAAGTCTAGGTCGTAGCAGCATGTTGGCTGAGGCTTTGTGAAACATTCAGCGCACGCTGCAGGACGCCACATTAGGTTTGCTCCTGTCGACTGTAACACACAGGCTGATTTAACAAGGTCACCAAATGACAACGAGCTCTGGCTACAGTGCAGCCCTCACCACACACAGACACACATGATCATTTCTTTGACTTGTTTTGACGTATATGACCATGATGTAAGTGCAGCCCTCACCTACTAACAAAAAAGACACTCTTTGAACTGCCAAAATGCAATCTTCAACGTATTCTCACCAATAAAACCACTCGCAAATCTTCAGGCCAGGCCTTTAAATCAGGGTGAGTGCTGATCAAAGCCCGACTGTGAATCTTACATGACATCTCCTGCATTCCTCACTAAACACATTCACATGCTGCGTTCAGAGGAGCGCCGCTTGTTTGTCGACCTCACATCCAGTTTGAGAAGTGAACTTTGATTTTATGCAACATCTCAAAGACTAATCGCACATCTGTGAGGATTTATGAAGCTTTGTGTTTTAAACACTTTGTCTCATCACACATCGCTCATTTGCTCAAGGTCAAAGGTCAAGATTTCTTTATTGTCATTCTCATGCGGTACATGTGGTGGAACAAAATTGTACAGGGTTCCAGTTACTCCAACAAAAGTATAAATTGTATAAAGTATAAAATGTATAAAGTATAAATTTGTGCAACGACTGAAAGGATCGAAGGCCCAGCTGAATGATTGAAGAGCATTTTTCTAACAGTTGACAAATTTCAATTGTTGTTTCCACTAGAATATAAATCCATCCATCATCCATCCATTCATCATCCATCCATCATCCATCCATTTATCATCCATCATCCATCCATTTATCATCCATCCATTCATCCATCATCCATCCATCATCCATCCATTTATCATCCATCCATTCATCCATCATTCATCTATCATCATCCATCCATCATCCATCCATTACCCATCCATGCATCCATCCATCCCTCAACCATATTTCCATCATCCATACATCATCCATCATTCATTCATCATCATCCATCCATCATTCATCCATCCATCAGCCATCCATCATCCATGTATCATCCATCCATTATCCATCCATGCATCCATCCATCATCCCTCAACCATATTTCCATCATCCATCCATCATTCATCCATCATCATCCATCCATCATCCATCATTCATCCATCCATCATCCATGCATCAACCATCCATCATCCATCCATTATCCATCCATACATCATCTATCCATCCATCCCTCAACCATATTTCCATCATCCATCCATTATTCATCCATTTATCATCCATCCATCCATCATCCATCATCTTTCCATCATTCATCCATTCATCCATCATCCATTCTTCATCCATCATCTACCTATCCATCCATCCAGTCAGCATTCAATCATCCATCATCCATCCATTCATCCATCCATCCATTATTTTTTTTACCAGCTTCTTCCTTTTTGAGTCATGGGGGTCACTGGTGCCCATGTCCAGCAATCACTGTGCGAGAGGCAGGGGACACCCCGGACAGGTCTCCAGTCCATCACAAGGACACATGGAGACAAATGAGACAAACAACCATTCTCTCTCTCACCTAGGGACAATTTAGGCTGCATTCACAGCAGCCCTGTTTAGTCCGCTTTAATCCAACTCCAGCTCGTTTTCCTAGAAAGTCCGGTTCGTTTAGGGAGGTGTGAACGCACCATCGAACTCTGTCACGGAACAAAAAGGTGAACTCTGGCCCGGGCTAAAACCTAGGTCTGGGTCCGGTAGAAGAGAACTCCAGTGGTTCCAGTACAGTGTGAATGTAATCAGACCGGGTCCCGCTCCACATGACAAACAAACACACATTTCTCTTATATGGAGCCGTCAGCTGACTTGTGTGGAAAACAATATTCTCCATGGTCTTCTGTCTCATCTTCTGCTCATGCTGAGTCCATTGTTGAAAAATGACAAAATATAACTCCTAAAACTGATAAAACTTGATGCCACTTCATTTTATTTTTATTTACAGAAGAAGAAGAAGAAGACGTGTCTTCAGAGGTTTTTGTGTCGTTTCTTTCAGTAGTTCTTGGTGCAGCGCCCCCACAGGCGAGCGGGGGAACAGGTTGGTTCAACAGGTTGGTTCAACAGGTTGGTTCAACAGGTTGGTTCAGCAGGTTGGTTCAAGAGGTTGGTTCAAGAGGTTGGTTCAACAGGTTGGTTCAATAGGTTGGTTCAACAGGTTGGTTCAACAGGTTGCTTCAACAGGTTGGTTCAGCAGGTTGGTTCAACAGGTTGGTTCAACAGGTTGGTTCAACAGGTTGGTTCAACAGGTTGGTTCAACAGGTTGGTTCAGCAGGTTGGTTCAAGAGGTTGGTTCAAGAGGTTGGTTCAACAGGTTGCTTCAACAACAGGTTGGTTCAACAGGTTGGTTCAACAGGTTGGTTCAGCAGGTTGGTTCAAGAGGTTGGTTCAAGAGGTTGGTTCAACAGGTTGGTTCAACAGGTTGGTTCAACGGGTTGGTTCAACAGGTTGGTTCAACAGGTTGCTTCAACAACAGGTTGGTTCAACAACAGGTTGGTTCAACGGGTTGGTTCAACAACAGGTTGGTTCAACAGGTTGCTTCAACAGGTTGGTTCAACAGGTTGCTTCAACAGGTTGCTTCAGCAGGTTGACTCGACTAGACAGTGCAGTGTGAATGCAAACGCACCAGCTCAAATGTAACAAAAGCTCATGAATATTGGTCCCGAACCGAGTCTACCGGACTATCAGCTGTGAAAACGACCTTAGAGTTACCAGTCAGCCTAACATGCGTGTTTTTGGTCTGTGGGAGGAAATTGGAGTACCCGGAGAAAACCCATGCATGCACAGAGAGAACATGCAAACTCCACCCAGAAAGGCCTCCGGCTGGGATTTGAACTGGCAACCTTCTTGCTGAGAGGCAGCAGCTCTACACACTGATCCTCTGTGCTGCAAATCATAAAAAATAAAAATAAAAAACCATCATTACAAGCTGTTGGTTTAAGATTCTATCTGTAAGTTGTATAACTTAATGTGCTTTGAGAAAAAACAGTTTGCTGGTGATAAGATGGCCTCCGGGGCCCGCCCTCTCCCCCGTCAACTCCTCTGAGGCAGCTATGCCAGTCGTTCAAAACACCAAAGTTCATGCTCTAATGATTCATATTGTGATGCACCATATTTTAACTCAGTATCTGTAAATGTGACTGACTAAGAGCATTTTAGTGTTCAGTGTGGTTGGCCAGCTGTGACAGCCATCTTGAGCAGGATCAGCTCCAGAAGTTTAAAATTTATCTCTGTGCATCCACTAAATATTTTCTGAGAATTTTATTCAAATCAATTTATGGGTTAATGAATTATTTTGCTAACAGACAAATAGCTGAACGTACTCAAGTCCAAGCAGGCAGTTAGATGCTCGCTTGCCTCTCACGGCAGCAGTTGATAATTATTTTTGTTTTTCGTTTCACTCCCAGGTAAAGGGAAGTCCCATCAAGCAGGTTCTTATAACTTCAGCATGTAAAGTGATGGAGCTCATGTGTGTTGAAGGTGCTGTGAAGCTGACTTTAGAGTGACTCAAAGTAATCAAAGAGTTTGGCTTCAGACTTTATAGAAGTCTTATAAGATCTGTTGTGAGATGAAACTGGTAGCCTTTTGGTATAAACACATATAAACATAAGTTTGGCCTGAAAATCGAACATGAATTGGGAACAGGCTCTAACTTCAGATTTGGTTTCTAAATCAAACGGACCTGGTGTGTTTCGTTTGCTTCGGTCTCTGTCGTGCTCACCTTCCATTGCTCTCATCGGTCTTTTGCCTGTTAGTTGCTCTCTTTCTGCTCTCTCTTGTCCTAGTTTCTAAAAATAATATCAGTGTTTATATCGACAACTGGCTGCTTGTAGGAAAAAGTTTTACACTTCACACGTTGACAAAGGTAAAGGGTGTGGAGCCCAAAATGAAACGTCAAGACCTAAAAATGAGGGAAGAGCCATAGATCTAGAAGTGTATTTAGATCAATGTCAGGCAGGTGTGCAGAGCTCCATTATAACCACAGCTGGACTGTGTTTGGGTTCTGCTGCACATATAATTATGATCAGTGTACCTTGGAACTCAATCTATCAGTCTGTGGAACAATGTTGGAAATATAGAGTTCTTCTTGTTGATTCGTGTCCCTTTGTTTGATTTCAGGATTATGGTGAAGCCCAAAGTCTAAAATATTACCCAAAAGCTGCCATGAGGGCTCAGCTGGCTTGAAACGTGCGACTGTAATGGAATCATTCAGTTGATCCACATCTACCGCACCCATCGACCCATGCTAACCCATGCTAACCCATGCTAACCCATGCTAACCCATGCTGTCTGTGGAGCAATGACAGCTTTGGCTGGAAGACGTCACTATAAGAGGGAAGCAACTTGATTTGGGACCACACTGACTAACCCATCAGGTCGCCCCTGAGCCGTGTCATGCCAGCTGTATAAGTCGGCCTTGTCCATACGATGCCGTGGTATATGAAATTCCCCCTCAGTGCCTGAAACACTGATGTGCAGCAACTTGTTTCTCAAAATTAACTATTTAAAAAAAATAAAGAAAAGTTGAAATGAGCATAAACACAAACACGTTGTGATTAACAGAACTGATGGCAGCTGACAGGAAACAGTTTAATTCAATCCAGTTTATTTCTGCAGCTCCAAGTCCCAAGAAACGTTGTCTCAGGACTCTGAACAGAAACATTCTCATATATTATAAAATACAGTTATTAAAGTTCTGTATCTGAGGACGCAGCAGATTGTGTTGAATCTTCACTTCATCTCAGACTCTCATCCTGAGCAAGAAAAGAGGAGACAGTGGGAAGAAAGACTCCCTTTAAACCTCCAGAAGAACAAGGCTCAGGACGAGCGTTCATTTTCTTCGACCAACTGGTTTTGAGAGGACAGGAAGTAGAATCAAACACAGAACGACAAGTCCAGGTGTGGTGTCTATAGTCCAGGTGAACTTTCTATTGTCTAG
>NC_056513.1:909517-913811 GCF_014905685.2 Nematolebias whitei | reverse complement strand
GAACTTTCTATAGTCCAGGTGGACTTTCTATAGTCCAGGTGAACGTTCTATAGTCCAGTGAACTTTTTATAGCCCAGGTGTACTTTCTATAGTCCAGGTGAACTTTCTATAGTCCAGGTGTACTTTCTATAGTCCAGGTAACTTTCTATAGCCCAGGTTTACTTTCTATAGTCCAGGTGAACTTTCTATTGTTCAGGTGAACTTTCTATAGGAGGAAAGACAAAAAAAATCAGGTTAAGATAGAAATAATTAAATGGTAAATGGACAGTACTTATATAGCTCCTTTCTATCTTATTTCAAGATACTCAAAGCACTTTACTACAATCTGTGCCTCATGTACCCATTCATACAGCTCTATACTAGATCTGTACAAAGATAATTGAACAAATCATTCAAAAGAGACTAATCATTGTTTTATCACATTCATACACTGATGGGACATACTTCGGAGGCAATGAGGGGTTCAGTGTCTTGCCCAGGAACACTTGGGCATGTGACTGCTGGTGGATTCAAACCCACAACTCTTGCATTGGAGGACGACTGCTCTAATCACTCAGCCACAGCCGCCCCAAATTACAAATACAGACAGGTAAAGTAGAGTAAGTAAAGACCTCAGCAGAGCGAGGACATGTGGTCAGTTTGTCCTCCAGCAGTCTAAGCCTATAACAGCAGAACTACGGGATAGTTCAGGAAACTCAAGCTGACCCTAACTATAGGATTTATCAAAAAGGAAAGTCTTAATCCCAGTTTTAAAACTTGACAATGTGTCAGCCTCACAGACAGAAACACAGGAAGCCAGTGGAGAGAAGCTAAAACTGGAGAGAGATGATCTCTCCCAGTAACTCCAGTTAAGACTCTGGCAGCAGCATTTTGGATCAACTGAAGACGTTTTAAAGAAGTATTTGGACACCCAGATAATAAACCATTGCAATAGTCCAGTCTAGACGTGACAAATGCATGGAGCAGTTTTTCTGCATCATCTTTAGATCAGATGTTTCTAATGTTAGTGATATTACGCAGGTGGAAGAAGGAGGTTCTAGTAACGTTTTTAATGTGGGGGATAAAAGACATGTCCTGATCAAAAATAACACCAAGATTTTTAACATTAGAGCTGGAGGACAGATTAATGCATCTAAGGAGGGAGAACGACTGAAACATTCATTCCTAAGGTGCTCAGGTCCAAAAACCAAAACCTCAGTCTTGTCTGTTCAACAGGAGAAAATTAAGGGTCATCCAGGTTTTTATGTCTTTAAGACATGCTTGTAGTCTAAGTAGCTGATTGGGTTCATTGGGTTTAATGGACAAATACAACTGTGTATCATCAGCATAACAATGAATATTTATCCCATGTTGTTTAATAACTTTACCTAATGGAAGCATATATAAAGTAAAGAGTATTGGCCCAAGCACTGAGCCCTGTGGAACTTCATAACTAACTTTGATAAGATTCATTATTTACATTTACAAATTGGAATCTATCAGATAGATATTATTTAAACCAATTTGAGGATATTCCTGTAATCCCAACATCATATTCAAGCCTCTGTAGTAAAATATTGTGATCAACTGTATCAAATGCAGCACTGAGGTCTAACAGGACCAGTAGAGACACAAGTCCATTGTCTGAGGCCATGAGAATATCATTAGTGACTTTCACCAGTGCAGATTCAGTGCTGTGGTGAGCTCTAAACCCTGACTGAAACTCATGAGATTATTTCTTTGCAGATGATCAACTAACTGACCTGCAACTATTTTCTCTAGAATTTTTAAATGAAAGTTAGATTAGATATAGGTCTATAATTGGCTAGGATTCCTGAGTCAAGGTTATGTTTCTTAAGTAAAGGTTTAATTACAGCAATCTTAAAGCTCTGTGATACATAACCATTTATTAGAGACAAATTAATCAGATCCAAGACGTGGTTATTAATTAAGAGAAATACCTCTTTAAATTGTCTGGTTGGTATGGGATCTAGCAGGCATGTGGATGGTTTGGATGAGGTTATTATTTCTGACAGTTCAGAGCTCAACAGGACAAAAACAGTCCAAACATAAATCAGACTCTAGTGAAATTTTTAAAGTTGTCTCATCTGACACAGAACCAGAGGTGATACTAGGAATTTTGGTTTGAAAATTTTCCCTAATTGAAACAATTATATTTATAAAGAATACCTTGAAGTCATCACTACTTATAGTTGTAGGGATACATGACTCAACAGAGACAGGATTTTTCATTAGACTAGCTGTGGTACTGAAAAGAACCTGGGATTATTTTTATTCTCATTAATTTAAGATAAATAATATGAAGTTCTAGCTTTATGGAGTACTTTTTAATATATTAGCAGACTATCTCTCCAGGAGAAGTGATTCCTCAACACTAGTGGAGCACCATTTTTTTTCCAGCTTTCTAGATGCCTGTTTTAAAGTACGTAACTCAAAATTGAACCAAGGCGTTAATCTCCTCTGATCGATTACTTTCTTTTTCAGCGGAGCAGCTTTATCGAGTGAAGTTTGCAAAGTAGTTGTAAAATTATCAACTAGATGATCTAAGTCGCTGCTCTCTGATGTATTACTCTGCGAGACAGACCGTTTGCTGTTAATCTAATAGTAGTTTTGTTGGCTGTGAGCTGTTGCCCTCCTTGGTCGCCACCTTTGCTTCTTCACGATGTCACAGATGGAAGCAGTAGACGGGACAGGGAGTGGACCTCTGGTCGTCTTTTTTAACTTTATGGTTTACACTAACAGATCCCTGGCCTTTGCTAAACAGCTCCTTCACTCCATGTACATCAAACTGAGCAGTATGCACTGGTCATTGCTGTAAAGCAGAAATGGAAGTTTAGTTTACCCTGGATGGTTTATTCATTCAACCTTTATTTCTACAGGTTAATCCCGCTGAGCCTCAGGGACTCATTTACAAGAGAGTGATGACAGGTTTCAGGTTGCACAAATTAAAAAGGCATGATGAGGAAACTGTCTCTTTCTGACTTGATTCCTCATGAAACTTCAAGGCTGTTCTGCAGTTAGCAATAGTTGTTGAATGGGTGATTTGACCCACATGCAGGATCCTGTCCTCTCGATGCCCACCTGGTCCAGATTAGTCAGAAAAGTTTTCGAGATTCTGATCCACGCCTGTGCCTGAGCATGTGCTGCAGCTAATTCAGTCTCTGGACAGAACGGTAGTCCTACTCAACGCTTTCTTCTGAAATTAGTGGAATGTGTTGTGAAAATGTTGTTTTGTGTTGTTTCTTTTTTTATCGAAGCTGTTTTATTTGCTGTCGTTGTAAAAGAGAGCTGGTTCTCAGCTGGACCAGGTTGTGAATTCAAGTTCATTTTATTCTTTGTTTCGTGAGCAGTCGTGCCAGGTGGTTTTACACAAGCGAGTGAGGACTCCAGAGGCTGCGCAGCGTCCTCAATCAAGCTGGAGGTGTTTGTGAAGGAGGAAATGCCAGAGCACGAACTGGGAGATCCAAAGGAACCAGAACACACAATGGTGCATCAAATACTTCCTTTGCTGATTGTACATACACGTTGAAGAGGAAGAGGGAAGGTAGAGAGCAAGAAGTCGTACGGTGTTGAGTAAGAGCCACACGATGCAGCTGCACGTTGAGTTGTTGAAAACTGCAGCAGGTTTCTGTTTCAGAAACACTTGACAGGCATTTGAAAGTTATAATTATTGTTCAAGGTCGTGGTTTAAATGTAAAAGTAAAAAAATATACAAAATGTTCAAATATTATCTGCACAATGAAAACTTCAAGATCTCTAACCCACGAATGCTAACAAAAAGGTTCTCATCATTTTTTCATTCAGTGAACACACTCATCGATCAAACTCAAACATTTTGTCAAGGTGAAAGAGAAAGAGGGGCAGGTGTCGCTCTCGCTTTCACTTTACTCTTTGTTGCCTGCGCGCCGGGGTGATGTCGTCCAGAGCGTCACAAAAGCAGCGGAGGTGTCGGAGTTACTCGTTCATCGTCTCAGCAGCAGAGCGAGCGACACGGTTCCTGCGTGGCTCCAAAACACAAGACAGCTGTTTGTTCCTGACTTTATTCTTAGTAAGAATGAGCGATACGAGCAAACAGCTGCTGCAACGCATGACAAAATGAGAATGATGGAAAAAACGACTCCATGCGGCAACAAAAAGCATGTTCCTCAGGGTCACATGCCCCCCCCTGGCATCGGGGGGGGATTGTTTTTGCACTATAAAGTGTTTGGCTTATTCTTAGTTTAGTGAATGTCTTAGTTTATATCTTAGATCTTATTACTGTTTCTTTTATATCCAACATTTTTCAGTCAGGTCA
>NC_056513.1:908033-909417 GCF_014905685.2 Nematolebias whitei | reverse complement strand
CAAAAAAAAAGAAACTGTCCAGTTGACCTGACTGAAAAATGTTGGATTGTGTACCTGGATTATTGAGCGTGGACTTTGTTGATTCTTTTAGACTTTATAGTTTTGCTGTTGTTGGATGTAACTGGGACCCTGTGTACATCATTTTGTTCCACCTCATGTACCACATGAGATGAGAATGACAATGAAGAACCTTGATCTCAATGAGAATCGACATCCTAACTCACAACATGTTCTCATCTAAAGCATGGTCAATTTAAAACAACTGAGACTTAATGTAAAGGGACAGTCTGTTACAGTTTGGTGATGCTCAAGTTCAAGTTCATTTTATTTGTCATATGCAGGTTAACACAAGGTCAACACAAGGTCAACACGAGGTTAACACAAGGTCAACACAAGGTCAACACAAGGTTAACACAAGGTCAACACGAGGTTAACACAAGGTCAATACAAGGTCAACACAAGGTTAACACGAGGTTAACACAAGGTCAATACAAGGTCAATACAAGGTTAACACAAGGTCAACACAAGGTTAATACAAGGTCAACACAAGGTCAACACAAGGTTAACACAAGGTCAACACAAGGTCAACACAAGGTCAACACGAGGTTAACACAAGGTTAACACAAGGTCAATACAAGGTCAACACAAGGTTAACACGAGGTTAACACAAGGTTAACACAAGGTCAATACAAGGTCAACACGAGGTTAACACGAGGTTAACACAAGGTTAACACAAGGTCAATACGAGGTTAACACAAGGTCAATACAAGGTCAACACAAAGTTAACACAAGGTCAACACAAGGTCAACACAAGGTTAACACAAGGTCAATACAAGGTCAACACAAGGTCAACACAAGGTTAACACAAGGTTAACACAAGGTCAATACAAGGTCAACACAAAGTTAACACAAGGTCAATACAAGGTCAACACAAGGTTAACACAAGGTCAACACAAGGTCAACACAAGGTCAACACAAGGTCAACACAAGGTTAACACATGGTCAACACAAGGTCAACACAAGGTCAACACACGGTTAACACAAGGTCAACACATGGTTAACACAAGGTCAACACAAGGTCAACACAAGGTTAACACAAGGTCAACACATGGTTAACACAGGTACAATGAAATACTCAGGACGAGAAGAACTAATTTGACTCGCACAAAAACAAAAAACAAGGAACAAACAAACAATAAACACTAAAGCATTCAATGAGGGTACAAAATAAAGTAACAGAAAGTGAAAAGGTAATTATAATATTTACAAGGTCCAAAGAGAAAATAGTAATCAACAACACAGTAGAATATAACGGTTCAGCAGGATGAATTTGTATGAATAAGTATTTTAAGATAGTAATATAAGCTAAAATGCACGTTACATA
>NC_056513.1:898258-907933 GCF_014905685.2 Nematolebias whitei | reverse complement strand
GTACGTAACTAACAAAAACTACACAGGTAGTGAGACATTAAGATGAATTATGATGTTAAGGCAGATACACAGATACTGTATCATACATGATGCAGCCACATCGTGCTGCAGCAATAAACATATTAACTGTCACTAATATTAGTCTTATTAGTTGTCACAGATGTGGCTTGGTGCAAAGTTATTGCCAGTTGTTCAGTGTTGTTGTTGAGAGTTTAGCAATCTGACAGCTTGTGGATAATAGCTGTTCTATAAAATATCTGTCAATAATATTATCAGCGAAATGACCAAATATCACTTCAGAAGCTATCAGGCTAACATGAATTTTGTTTGGTTGCATTCTTTTATAAATAATTCTCCTTTTATCCATCGTCCCCAGTCGACACACATGCACATGTACACTCACAGGCCGTCCCTGGAGGGCGACCCTTTCCCAGGCTCCCTCCTCTTTCTCTGAGCTGCGTTCAGCAGGGACCAAATCATGAATGAACGACCTGGAAATATCACTTTTTCAATTGACCCATGTGCGGAAGTGGAGCTGAGAGCCGGGATCATTATGTTTCCCAAGGTTCATTCAGTAACAGGAGAGAGAGAAAAAGAGTTGCACATGAGGGGAGAGGGATGATAGGGGTATGACTCCACCCAGCCAGCGCTTCCTCCCACCCCCACACTTGGGACTCTGCTAACGTGACATCATGTCTCTGTCACAAAGCAGACTACATTGTTGTCAATGACTGGCTCAAACTTTTTCTTTCCCTCCGTCCCTCCCTTTATCCCTCTTCTCTCTTCCTCTCCCTCATGCCCCCACCCCCCATTCCCCTTGTTCTCCCTCTCTTTTTGTTTTGTTTCCATGAACAAGAAAGGGACGCCACAGTGGAGACAGGAGACATCCTTCCTCTCTCTGGCCATTAAAACAGACAGCCCCCTCCTCCCACCCAGTTCTCTGTCTGAATAGACAAACCTACAAACAAGCACCGCAGCTTTAAGCCCCCAGTATACTGCCGCGTGCAAAGACCTTTAATTTCATGATCTTGTGCACGAAAAGAAAAGACAAGTACTTACAAACACGCATATACATTTGTAACACCGGCTTCAGCGGCACATCACTGGGAACTTCATGAAGTCATAATGTCAGCACCCAGAACATGCTTGAAGTTGTATTTGTATTACAGGACAGCTTATTTTAGAATGTTTGATTTTTATTACTATACTTCTTGAACCTTCTCGGTTCCACCGGCACGTCTTCCATGGAGGAAGCTGAGTCGGGGGACTTCAGGGTTGGTCTGTTCATAACGTGGCTGAGGTCATCGAGGTCGTGACAAAGCTCCGCGGCAGCAGGGCTCTGGGGTGGATGAGATTCGCCTGATTTCCTTCAGGCTCTGGACGTTGTGGGGCTGTCTTGGTTGACACGTCTCTGCAGCATCAGGTGGACATGAGGGGCAGTGCCACTGGATTGGCAGACTGGGGTGGTGGTTCCCATCTTCAAAAAGGGGGACCGGACGGTGTGCTCCAGTTACAGGAACATCAGTCTTCTTAGCCCCCCTGGTAAGGTCCATTCAGGTACTGGAGAAGAGAGTCCCATCGTTGGTCAAACGTCAGATCCAGCAGGAACAATGCAGGTTGTGTCCGGGCCGTGGCACACTGGATCAGCTCTTTACTCTCACTAGGGTCCTCGAGAGGTGGTGGGAGTTTGCCCATCCAGTCTACATGTTTGGTGGACTTGGAGAAGACTTTCGACCGTGTCCTCAGGACATGAGATGTGGTTTCTGCTATGTTTGATCTCCATTCATTGTCATGCCACTGATGACTTTTGGTGTTGGTGCAACGTTTAGCTTTTTGAAATATTTAGCCTTTTCTGACATTATTTTCTCACAGAAAATGAACTGAGCTCATTTTACCTCCTTCAGATCTTTGGATGTGTTTACAACCTTTTACTGCTCCTTTCACATTCTGTTCTGCTTCAGCTTCTTTTAGCTCCTGCTGAAAATTTTTAAAAATTCAGCTAATTTCAGCTACTTTCAGCTACGTTCAGATGTTTTGTGATTCTGTCTGTTTCTTTCTACTAACTACATCATTTTTGTGCTTCTTCTAACTTTTTTCTGAAAATTCTAGCTTGTTATGCTCCTTTCAGCTTATTTCTATGTTTCTGCTAATTCGGTTACTATTTAACTGTCTTTTAAAAATAATTTTAGCTTTTTCAGCTAATTCCACATCTTGTTGCACTCATTTAAACTTGTTTCAGCCTAGTTCAGCAAATATGTGCTCTCTCCACTTCCTTTTTGTGGTTTCAGCTTATTACTGCTTTTTTAGCTACTTTTCAGTTGTTTTGTTGTTGTTGTTGCTAATTTCAGTTTTTTCAGATAATTTCTACTTCTTTGGACTCGTTCTGCTTCTTTCAGCATAATTGGACAAACGTGTTCTTTCTGCTTTCTTCTGTTAATTAAAGCTTGTTCTACCTTTTCAGCTACATTTTTAGCATTTTTTAGCTGATTAATTTGTTTTCAGACAAATTCAAGTTTTTTGTGGTAATTTCTGCTGCTTTCAGTAAAATTAGATTCTTTCTGCTAATTTCAGCTTGTTATGATCCTTTCAGCTTTTTTCTACTAGTTTCAGCTATTTCTGCTGCTATTTAGCAGTTTTATGCAAATTTGAGCTTTTTCAGCTAATTCCACTCAGAGTCAGTTTCTTTATTTACGAAGCTGTGTGCACAGGGTCCCAGTTACATCCAACAAAAGTATAAAATGTAAAATAAAAACAGTAATAAGATCCAAGATATGAACTAAGAACAACGTTAACTAGAAATACGCTAAGCACGAATTCCACATTGTTTTAGTTTATTTCAACTATTTCCACTTCCTTCTTGTAGTTTAAGCTTCTTACAGTCTTTTCAGCTACGTTTTGCTAATTTCAGCTATTTTTAGCCCATTTCCTAATTTTTGTTTTCATTTCTGCTTATTTCAACTTAATTCAGCAAATATGAGTTCTTTCTGCTTTCTTCTACTAATTTTAGCTTTTTCTTTCATTTCAGCTACATTTCAACATGTTTTTAGCTAATTTCAGCGGTTCTTCAGCAAGTTCTTCTGGAATACGCACTCATACTGCGTTTTCACAGGAAATGCCGTTTGTCTGTGAGTTAACGAGTTGTAAGCGCGTCATGACTCGATCAGACAGACTGGTTTATTGTTGGATCAGTGCACGTTTCCTTCGGCTTTATCTGGCAGAGAAGAACTGCAGTCACACTCGAGCTCAGTGAGTTTAAGATGAATGCAGCTGTAAAAGCCTTCAGCTGACATGACAGCTGCTAAGTGATGACAGCTTTTGTAAGTGACCCTCTAACTTCCCATAGCTTCTTTCTCCTGCCCCCCCCCCCCCCCCCCCCCACTGACCATTAACGGCTACATTTGGCCAAAGAGCCTTTTGGTCGTGCTGTCTCCTCAGGCCATGAGTGACTCCTGAAACCCAGCATCCTCACCCAACTCAAATTATTAGATCAGGTCTCCAGGCCTTTGTTTCCTGTTTGTTTGAGGAATTATAGGCATCCGGTCTGCAAAGACGAGGAGGAGAAAACGTTTCTGGCCATAGAAAATGGAGCAGCTACAATGCTTCCACAAAGCTTTTCACGTCTCCTTTCTCTTACCAATAGCTCGTAGTGACACTTGACTCCCCGTCTTTTTTAGCTGTGCGTTTATTCAGGCGTCTCCACGGGACGTGCAGCTCTTTAGTGGACGGCCTTTCAGTGCTGCACTTTGAACACAGCCAGGTTCTCACACCAGCAACTCTTGTCCCTCGTGCATCCAGCCACAAACAAACTGTATGAATGTAGTCAAACGCTTTGAACAAGTAAAGCTTGAAATCAGAAGATGTGACAGGAAAACATGCAGTTATAATATTGTTGAATATTACAATAAAAATGTAAACCCATATTTTCAATATTTGTTTGTTTACTGTCTTTATGACCCTCACAACACTCGCTGTTGTTGTGAGGGTCATAAATAAAGTGACTAGTAAACTGATGTTAGGAGCATCTTTACCACTTCCTGTTAATCTGGTAATCTGGATTATTCATTGCTTTTCATTCAACCTTTATTGATACAGGCTAGTGTCAGTAACAACGTGCACGTACAGCTGATCATTTTCTTCCATTTATTTTTCCAGTTCATAAACTTTCTCTTATGAATGTCCACTGTTGTCCTCACCCTTTGTTAAATCAGGTCTCTAGGTCCTCGAGGCTCAATGAGACCAACTGTAGGAATAAAGCTGGAATGTCCCGATCGTGATGTGCATGAAAGTGTTTGTGGAGCTTCTTGTCTCGGAGGATTTTTTATTTTGCTCGTTTACTCCTGCAACATAACCTGAGAGCTCCAGTGGGACAAGATCAGCAGAAAGTGACACTTACCTCTCATCCAGCTGCTGGATGATGAGGAATGATTGACAGGCTTTAAACTGTGGCTCGCTGTGCACGATTTAAACTCTAAATGTGATTTTATTCAGACAAGATGAATGTGTTCATGGTTAAAGGTTAACTCTGCACTTCAGCCAGTCGGCCTCTGGATATTTGTTGTTTCACCTCTGATGGAACGAGCGAGTAAAGTTAAACTTGATGCTGTGATTCATGTGATTCATGGGCTACATTCGGCCGGAGAGGTTGTTCGAGTCTTCACCTTCAGTGATTACAATGATTCTTCACATATTTCTAGGGGGGCTTGCCCCCCAGTGTTGACAATGGCTCAATGGGGGACACTGGTCGGGGATCTGGGGGTCCTCCCCCAGAAAATATTTAATAAATTAAATGTAATTTCCTGCATTCTGGTGCATTTTAACTTGTGATTAAACATCTACGTTTACCTACAAAAGTAAACACTTGATGCAATAATTATTTTAATCAGCGCGGCACAACAAGAAGTAGCGCTAAGCTAGCGGCGCGCAACACAGACATGCTAGCTAAGATGCTACAAACATAGCGCTCTGTTTACATTACACAACTTAATAAACCCTTTGTATAAAATCAGTTTAGTTAACTGATCATTACAAAGAATAAACTTATGCAACCAGAAGTTGTAACATATATCTACAAATAACACAAAACAAAGCACAACTAGCTTTAAGCATTAACCTTTAAATTAACCATTAATTATATGATGTAATTATGACAGAAAACGGAGGATTTACGTGCAGTTACCTTCGTACAGGCGAACATGTGGTACTTCCTGTTTATAAATGTTGTAATCAGCTGATTGTGAGGTTGGCCGTAGGCTTTTATCATCTTTTACATTTTTCCAGACTCTGTTTAGGTTTTGGAAATGGAATAAACTGTATTCCACTCAATACAGTTGAGTTGTACAGTTGCAATTCACTGTATTGCAGCATCAGGTGGACATGGGGGGCAGTACCACTGGATTGGCAGACTGGGGTGGTGGTTCCCATCTTCAAAAAGGGGGTCCAGAGGATGTGCTCCAGTTACAGCGGCATCACTCTCCTCAGCCTCCCTGGTAAGGTCTATTCAGGGGTACTGGAGAAAGTCAGATCGTTGGTGGAACCTCAGATCCAGGAGGAACAATGTGGGTTCCATCCTGGCCATGGTACAATGCATCAGCTCTTTACTCTCACTAGGGTCCTCGAGGGATGATGGGAGTTTGCCCATCCAGTCTACATGTGTTTTGTGGACTTAGAGAAGACTTTTGACCGTGTTCCTCAGGGTACACTGTGGGGGTGCTCCATGAGTATGGGACTGGGGGCCTGTTGTTACGGGCTGTTCAGTCCCTGTACAAGTGGGGCGAGAGTTTGGTTCACATTGCCGGCAGTAAGTCAGCCTCTCCTGGTCTGCTCGTTGTCACTGATTCTGTTCACATGTGGGCCTGTTGGCGTCATCGTGCTGTGATCTCCAGCTCTCACTGGAGCGGTTCGCATCCGAGTGTGAAGCAGCTGGGATGAGAACCAGCACCTCCAGATTTGAGACCATGGTCCTCAGTCAGAAAAGTGTGGATTGTTCGCTTCAGGTCGAGGGTGAGGTTCTGCTTCGAGGGGAGGAATTCAAGTATCTCAGGGTTTTGCTCACAAGTGAGGGAAGAACATAGCATGAGATTGGCAGACGGATTGGTGCAGCATCTGCAATATTGTGGACTCTGTACCGGTCCATTGTGGTGAAGAGGAAGCTGAGCTGTAAGACAAAGCTCTCTGTTTACCGGTCAGGCTATGTTCCTACCCTCACCTCTGGTCATGAACTCTGGGTAGTGACTGAAAGAAAGAGATCGTGGATACAGGAGGTTGAAATGAGTTTCTTCTACAGGGTAGCTGGACTCTCCCTTAGAGACAAGGAGAGAAGTTCAGTTATCAGGAGAGACAGAGTAGAACTGCTGCTCTTCCACATCCAGAGGAGACAGTTGAGGTGGTTCATCTGGTAAGGATGCTTCCTGGGCGCCTCACTAGGGAGGTGCTTCACGCATGTCTGACTGTGAGGAGACCCCGGGGAAGACCCAGGACACACTGGAGAGACTATGTCTCCATATGTTGGTCTGGGAACATATTGGAGTCCTCCCAGAAGAGCTGGAAGAGGCTGTGGAGAGATATGTCTGGACCTCCCTGCTCAAGATGCCGCCCCGAGACCTGAGTCCAGAACAAGAGGAAGATGATGGATGGATTCCACTCTCTAAACACTCAGGGTAACTGTCTGAATTCATGTTCACGCTCACGTTTAAACATTTTTTCTGATGATTTTTCATGAAATCCCTCTGACTGCAAAGTGTTCATAACGCCTCCTTTTGCTCCAACAACTGCTACTGTTGGAGGAAAAGAGGGTGGAGCTCCTGCAGGTAAGAGGCGTTTACCTTCGGGACAAATTCAGTTAGCTGATTGGTCAGTTGCTGACAAGCCTGCTGGATTGATTGACGGAGGATCCGACTCAAGCAAAAAAAAAAAACATAATAGATTTTACTGGACTGTTTAAGACTGACATCATTTATTCAAGATTTATTTCAGATTTATTTCAGATTTATTTCAGATTTATTTCAGATTTATTTCAGATTTATTTCAGATTTATTCCAGATTAAAGAGAATCTAAGGTTAAAAAAATGAGCTTCCTTACAAAATCCTAATGATGGTTTCTTAATTTTTCAGTGGTGCTGAATTAAAATTTAGGGGTGCTTGAACACCCCCAGAAAGAGGCCACTGGTCCTGTGATTTGGCTTTTTGGCCCCGCCCCTGGTATTTCCTGCCTGCAGATTGGTACACCTGCCGTTCATCTCATCATCATACTGCTACTTATGATCTGCATGTAACCCGGCTTGGTTAGAGGCTTAGAGCGCCACCAACACACCTTATAAAACAGATTTGTGTGTAACTTTCATTCATTCAACCTTTATTTAGACAGGTAAATCCCATTGAGCCTCGAGGACTCATTTACAAGAGAGACCTGAAAACCATCCATTCATACATCCATCCATTTTCTTCCGCTTATCCAGAGTCGGTTTCATCCTGGCCGTGTCGCACTCGGCTGCGAACCGCTCCAGCGAAAGCTGTAGATCACGACCTGATGAAGCCAATAGGACCACATCATCTGCAAAAAGCAGAGACGCAATCCTAAGGCCACCAAAACGGATCCCCTCAACACCTTGGCTGCTCCTAGAAGTTCTGTCCATAAAAGATATGAACAGAATCGGTGACAAAGGGCAACCTTGGCGGAGTCCAACTCTCACCGGGAACAAGCCCGACTTACTGCCGGCAATGCGGACCAGGCTCTGACACCGGTCATACAGGGACCTAACAGTCACTATCAAAGGGGCTGGTACCCCATACTCCTAGAGTACCCCCCACAGGGTCCCCCGAGGTACGCGGTTGAACGCCTTCGCCAAGTCCACAAAGCACAAGTAGACTGGTTGGGCAAACTCCTGCGCACCCTCCAGGACCCTGCTGAGAGTGTAGAGCTGGTCCAGTGTTCCACGACCAGGATGAAAACCGCACTGCTCCTCCTGAATCCGAGCTATGACTATTCGACGGACCCTCCTCTCCAGAACCCCCGAATAGACCTTACCAGGGAGGCTTAAGAGCGTGATTCCCCTGTAGTTGGAACACACTCTACAGTCCCCCTTTTTGAATAAGGGGACCACCACCCCGGTCTGCCAATCCAGGGGAACTTCCCCCGATGTCCACACAATATTGCAGAGTCGCGTAAGCCAACACGACCCTACAACATCCAGAGCCTTAAGGAACTCCGGGCGAATCTCATCCACTTTAACCACCCCCACTATAAACAGTGTAGGTGGTGTACCGCTTTCCCCCCCTGAGACGCCGGATGGTGGACCAGAATCGCCTCCAAACCATGCGGAAGTCATTCTCCATGGCCTCTCCGAACTCCTCCCATGCCCGAGTTTTTGCCTCAGCGACCACCCGAGCCGCATGTCGCTTGGACTGCCGGTACCCATCAGCTGCTTCCGGGGTCCCACAGGCCAAAAAGGTCCGATAGGACTCCTTCTTCAGCCTGACAGCATCCCTCACCAACGGTGTCCACCACCGGGTTCGAGGGTTACCGCTGCAACAGGCACGACAACCTTGTGGCCGCAGCTCCGGTAAGCCGTCTCGACAATAGAGGCACGGAACATGGCCCACTCGGACTCAATGTCCCCCACCTCTCTTGGAACATGTTCGAAGTTCTCCCGGAGGTGGGAGTTAAAACTCCGTCTCACAGGAGACTCTGACAGATGTTCCCAGCAAACCCTCACAATTGGGTCTACCAGGTCTGACCGGCATCCTCTGAAAACCTGCAAACACCTGAGACCATAACTGAGGTGAGGTTGGTCTCACACCGTTGGAACACCATTCCCTACATCTAAATTAATCAGTCAAAAATCATGTTTTAAAAATGCGGGCAGTCGTTGAAACGACTGAAGCAGATGTTCGTGATTAGCTGAGACCTCCAGGCAGATGGGCTACAACGTTCTCTCCTCCAGGTGCTGAGTGACACCAAGAACTCTGTGGTACTTGAAGCAGACTGAGGTCCCTCAGGTTCATGCAGATGGTTGAATATTTCTGATGCTTTAACAGAATCTAGTGGTGTCCTCAACACCTAATCAGTAAAAAATACTACTCTTTCTATATTATGCCCAAGAAGCTTCACTTTGGTGATGAAACACATTTCCACAAGTGGTAGCTTCAATCTGTCTACAAACGGTTTTGCCAGTTGATTCTAGTTTGTAGGTGTAAAAACATTTCTGTGGGGTTATGAGTCAAGACACAGATCTAAATGTATCGCCCGATCATTGTACAGCTGTGTATGATTGTCTAAACGTACCATCAGCTGGGCAGCCATGATGACTTCATGCACCTCAAACCATAAATGACAAGATGTTTCCAGTCAGGAGTTTCACCAGAGCCTACCACCCAACTTGGTGCTGACTCAGAAGTGTAAGAGTGATTCAGGTGATGTTATTAGGAGTCATGAGTTCAGCCATGATCACGCTCAGTGTTTCCATTGTCTGCTGCTGTTTGACAGCGACACACACCCCTTCTAACAGCTGCTGTCCTCTAAAAACAGCAAAACAACTGCTTCATACTTTTATAGGTAAGAGGTGTAAAGTATTAAAGGTACATACTGACTCATGCTCAGTAATGCAGGTAAAATAAAACAACAACAACAAAGTAAAGTCAGGTCCTCTGGACGGGTTCTTTAAGTTGAACAAGAAGAAG
>NC_056513.1:893501-898158 GCF_014905685.2 Nematolebias whitei | reverse complement strand
TCTCTTCTTCAGGGCTCACCACAGTAAACTAACTTGCACGAAGACTTACTTGTTTTTACGATGGATGCTCTTCCTGACTTCTTATCAGGACTATGGACGATCTGTAAGTGCTTCATGGACAAATCTCACAGTCTTGACGTTAAATATACAAATACATGTGTAACGTGTTTATAAATGTGCTGCTGGTAAAGTTTTGTGATGTCATGAATTGTGTCCTGATAAGGACAAAATGTTACGAGATCTTTTTTATAATACCACTTTTCTGTCTAAAAAGTTTTCTGACAAGAATAAGGGGCTGCGCTCTCAGTAGCAGCAGCAACGTGCACTCTGCCCATCTTTCAGACGACTGCACCAACATACTGCCACTGTATTTCAGTACAAAGATAATAAAACTTATTCTGGCACAACCACCGAGCTACCACAGCCTCTGTGTGGAGCAGAGACATGTAGGGCACCCAGAGGAGCAGATGGTGGGGGTTAAGGGCCTTGCTCAAGGGCCCAGGGTGGGGCAGATGAGGGTGGAGACAGGTGTAGGTGCTTCACCTTTCACACCCACATTTTGATGTTGTGGTCCGGAGAGTTGAACCAGCGACCTTCCCATTACAGGCCCACCTTCTCCAACCTCTGCCCCACCCCTACCCTTATCACACACACACACACACACACACACACACGCACACACACACACACAGAGTTTCTTCCTCATGAGGGAGTTTTTCTTTCCACTGTCGCCTTCATGCTTGTTCAAGATGAGAGTTCAGTGATGGAGTTAAACTCAAAGCTGCTCCTCAGATAAATAATGTTCAATTATTATTTTATACATGAATGTTTCTGTTCAATTATTATTTTATAGATGAATGTTTCTGTTCAATTATTATTTTATACATGAATGTTTCTGTTCAATTATTATTTTATACATGAATGTCTCTGTTAAATTATTATTTTATACATGAATGTTTCTGTTAAATTATTATTTTATAGATGAATGTTTCTGTTCAGTCCCTGAGATGATTCTGTTGTGACTTGGAGCTTTATGAATAAAGTGAATTCAAATGAAAGGCAGGTCCCCTCCATGCAAACAGAGCACTGGGCTGAACTGAGGTATTTTAGGAAAAGAACCATCTGTGTTGAACTTGACTCTTGCAGTTGGGTCAGAAATAAACTCTGACTTTAAACTGCCGACGTTCAAAGAACAGGTTTGATACCAGACGTTCATAACTTTTCCACAGGGTTTAGTGACATCAACGAGCTCATACGTCCGTCATCACAGACACTTCCACGTTGCAACGAGATCCAAAGACTGTCGGGAAGACTCGAGCAGGCTGTCCACCTCGTTTCCAGACAGCCCAGTTTGATGTAGTTCTGCCCTTAGATCAGCTGAAGTGGGAGGGTGGACGCTCTTTGGGGGAAGCCTTTGAGGTGAAAACCATAATTATAATCAGACAAGGACACCGCTGTCACAAATGAAACCCAAGAAAACGAGGAGAGACTTGTGGACAAACTGAGGCTTGAAACTTCTACTGGTTTCTGATTCGTGTCACGGAGGGTGACGGCTGACGACAGCACCTGTACCTGTGGCGTATGTGGAAACAGTTATCAGAGCTGCAGAGTGAAGAGCTGGACAAGAAGATGTGATTTTGATTGAGTTAGCTCTAAAGTTTTATTCATAAAATATCAGCTTCCTGTTGGAGCTCCGTCAGTGATGCAGCTGAAGGACAGCTCACATGACAGCCGAGGACAAGCAGGAACAGCCAAGTACCAAAGTGAACAAGTGATATGAGTGGAGCATCTGTTTTCAGTATAAACACCAAACCAAGCCTTGCTGGTTTCCAGTCCTCGCTGCATATGCCACATTAGACACAATGTTCCTGTTGTTAGGCCTTGATTCGATTTATTCACTGAGCTTTTGGGGAAAAACCCTCATTAATGGACAGAAGGGGGAATTGCTGATGCAGGATTTTGACATCCTGCTGCTGAATCAGTGAATAACCACATGCAAGCAGAAACTGGCTGTAAACTGGGCTGAGCTCCAGTTCATTAGAAATAGTCCAGTGTGCTCCACAACATGTCCACATGTAATGTTTGACTCAGAAACGATGACACTGGATTCATATTGTCCTGCAGACATTGTAAAACAGATCATTCAGTGCATGAAGGGTAGCATGCTGCGATACCTCCGCTGCCCTTCATGGGGTACTGAAAAGAATGGCGGTATAATTTTTGATGCACATTGATGAGTTTTGTCTTTAAAAACCCGAACAACTTGGAACATTTTGACATGGAGTTGGTTGAAAACGGCTCCACGTTGCTCTTGTGGTTGTTTGTGTCTTTCAAAGCGTTATCTGCCACAGGTCAGATATTAATTACTTATCACCTTCCCACGGGTGGAATGCCCCCTCTGGGTCAGGGGTGGAGAGTTCAAGTATCTGAGCTTCTTGTTCACATGATGGATTGACAGACTGGGGCATCATCCACAGTAATGAGGATGTTGCTTCCATCAGTCATGGTGAAGAATGAGCTGAGTGGAGCCGCTGCTCCTCTGCACCGAAAGGAGCAAGTTGAGATGGTTGGAGCATCCAAGGAGGATGTCGCTCCCTTTACAAGTTTTCTGGGCACGCCCCACTGGCAGGAGGAAGAGGTGGGAACAGCAGTTCTTTTGAGTGTAACGGATCCCAAAAATCATTTCACTGAAAAGATTTCTTCAGAAGAATCCTTGAGTTCATGCAGGTCATTCATGCAGTGACACAGCAACACTTCCAACACAGAACTACCTGAACGAACCTCTCCTCAGCAGCAGTTCTGTTTGTTCGAACATCAGCTCATTCACTGAACGAATCTCTCCGTGCCCTCTGACAGACTCCCCTCTGTTGTTCAAGAGTGACACAAAACTACAGGAGCACGTTCACAAGTCCTCTTGATTTGATCATTAAGATGTTATTAAGTATGAATGGGTATTTGTTAGGCCAAGACTCGGACTGCCCCCTCGTTGATACAACTGGGGGTGCTTGGCATCGCACCCCTATCACATGGCCCCCTGGTGGGGTGTGCCCTTGCCTGCCGGCGCGCTTGGGGCCCTTGGTGTCGGGGGCTGGGCGCTTGGGCGTGTGTCGGCTCGGCCTGGTGTCTGCCTGGTGGGGCTCGGGTCCTCTGGCCCTGTCGGGCCTTGGCCTGGGTGGTGTGAGTCCTCGGTGCCCGGGCCTCGGTGCCCGGGCCTCGGTGCCTGGACCTGCATCGGTGCGGCGGGTTCCGGCGGGGGCCTATGAGTTTGTCGCTGTTGGCCCCGGGGGGTCACTGTATGTGGTCGCTGGGGGGATCTTCCAGTTCTCCCCTGTGGTCCGATCTGGGGGGTGACCCTGGGGGCTCCGTGGTCGGGGTCCCTCCTGGGGTCTTGGGCTCTGGTCCCCCCTTTTTCGTCTGCCTCTGGTCTTGGGGGTCGGGTCTCTGCTGCTTCACAGTTACTATTAAATGTTCTATTAGAGAAGCCTTATACACTTATGCATGCTCACAACCACACACAAATAGAAGCAGGGATGCTTATGTAGGCTTTATATGTAGATATATAGATATGTATGTGAGTGTATATTCATGTGTATGTATGTATGTATATAGGCGTAGGTATGGGTATATATATTTATGGAAACTTACTGCAAAGCCATGAATATTTTAAGTTCTTTATACATATGTATTTTGTTGCTGTGTTTTGTCATGTTCTTTGCAGGTGAACAGACAGTGGCCGGGTGTTTTGACGTGTGCTCTCTTTGTGTATATTTCTTATATTTTGGAGTCTTACTTTGTCTTTTCTTTCTTTCTATCCTATTTAAAAAAAAAAAAAAACTACACTAGATAATCACTAGAATAAATATTTCATAATAATGGTGTGGAGAGGATGGCTGTAAGGGGAGAAGGGAGGCCATCTAAAAAAATAAAATAAAATAAATAAAAAAAAGATGTTATTAAGGACACAAAACATCTGGTTTACAGGAAAGATTGAAATAAAAACTGAGAAAAGAATGAATCAGTTCATAAAGTGATTCAGTTCAGTTCGACACAACACTAGTAGGAGGCCCAGGGGAAGACCCAGAGGTCTCTGGAGGGGTGGTGGATCTTCCCTGGCCTGGAACACCTCCAGGTCCCCCAGAACGAGCTGCAAGTGTCTCTGGGGTTCTCTCCTGTTTCTGATGCCTCCGGTGACCCGACTCCAGTCAAGCAGCAGACAACATTTCCACAAAATCTCATGTTCAGGACTCTAACTACGACGGCTGCCTTAAACTAAAGGTGTTTATCCAGCTGGTCCCAGATCAGCGCTGACAGATCTAAACCTTTGACCTCTGGTCTCCGAGTCATCTCCTGAGACAAACAGGAGAAAAGAGCTAAGGTTGACTCTCCAACACGTCTCAGCAGCTTCTCTGCTCCTTGTTTTAGCAACAGGTCCAGTAACCACAGCGTCACTGGGTCCGTCCTCGTCGAGGGTTGAAACTGACATTTCTGTTCTCATCACTTAGCTCATCTATAAGTGTGGACAGATCGACCAAGGATCCAGGATCACAAATGGATCAGATCATAAACAGATCAGATTGTAAACAGATCAGATCACAAACAAATCAGATCACAAACAGATCAGATCACAAACAGATTAGATCACAAACAGATCAGATCA
>NC_056513.1:892575-893491 GCF_014905685.2 Nematolebias whitei | reverse complement strand
AACAGATCAGATCACAAACAGATCAGATCATAAACAGATCAGATCACGAACAGATCAGATCACGAACAGATCAGATCATAACCAAACATTTTGTTCAGTAACATAATATTTCTTCCTCCTCCTCCTCATCCTCGGTGACAGTGACTGATCTGGCACTTGCAGGACTTTCTCCTGACACTTCACACCAACTTTAAAGTCCTCCAAGGAAAATGAAAAGCTCATTTACCCCCCCCCCCCCCCCCCCCCCCCCACCCTCATGGAGCATGGAGCCTACTCTGTGTTGTGGGAATGTGTCATTTCATGGGGGGATATGCCCTCCTGTGGTCAGCACAGCAACTGCCAAGGTGTCTGAGGATGTGGTTAGAGCTTTTAGTGTTTCTGCTGAAACGAGCGATGACCGGATGAACAGAAAACTATACAACAAGAGACACAACAGAACACGAGCAAATATCAGAACAATGTGTGACACTGAAGTTCTGTGTTCAGGACGTCAGAGACTCATTTGTTGTACACACCTCAAGTGGTACATGTGGTGGAACAAGATTATGTTCACAGGGTCCCAGTTACATCCAACAATAAAATGTAAAATAAAAACAGTAATAACATCTAAGATATGAACTAAGAAAAACATCAACTAAATATACACTAAGCACTCATAACATAAAAACAATACGCTGAACAGCAGAACAAACATGAGTCTGTGTGAGCAGATGAGCACGCATGAACACAGCAACATGAAACAGATCAGTAGCAACATGAAACAGATCAGCAGCAACATGAAACAGATCAGTAGCAACATGAAACAGATCAGCAGCAACATGAAACCGATCAGTAGCAACATGAAACAGATCAGAAGCAACATGAAACAGATCAGAAGCAACATGAAACAGATCAGCAGCAACATGAAACAGATCAG
>NC_056513.1:885784-892565 GCF_014905685.2 Nematolebias whitei | reverse complement strand
ATCAGTAGCAACATGAAACAGATCAGTAGCAACATGAAACAGATCAGCAGCAACATGAAACAGATCAGTAGCAACATGAAACAGATCAGTAGCAACATGAAACAGATCAATAGCAACATGAAACAGATCAGCAGCAACATGAAACAGATCAGAAGCAACATGAAACAGATCAGTAGCAACATGAAACAGATCAGAAGCAACATGAAACAGATCAGTAGCAACATGAAACAGATCAGTTACAACATGAAACAGATCAGTAGCAACATGAAACAGATCAGTAGCAACATGAAACAGATCAGCAGCAACATGAAACAGATCAGAAGCAACATGAAACAGATCAGTAACAACATGAAACAGATCAGCAGCAACATGAAACAGATCAGCAGCAACATGAAACAGATCAGTTACAACATGAAACAGATCAGTAGCAACATGAAACAGATCAGCAGCAACATGAAACAGATCAGCAGCAACATGAAACAGATCAGTAGCAACATGAAACAGATCAGCAGCAACATGAGTTTAACAGCCTCAGGGTAGAAGCTGTTCCTCAGTCAAGTGATTCTACACTTAATGCTCCTCAACCTCCTTCCTGAGGGGAGCGGGGCAAAAAGTGTGTGTGCTGGGTGAGTGTGGTCCTTCATGATGCAGGTGGCCCTCTTCCTGCATCTGGAGGTGTAGATGTCTGTGATGGTGGGGAGGCTGACTCCAACATCTTCTGTGCAGCTTATCATTGTAGGGACGTCTCGATATAATGTTAAGATAGAACTTTATTGATCCCACAGGAAATTGGAGCCATGATAATCTTCTCTATATCTTTCCCACTTTAGTGTATGTGATACTGAAGTAACTCACATATGCAAGTCCTCAAGCAGATGGTCCTCTTGTCCTGATCCTGGTTCTGCTAAAGGTTTCTTCCTCATGAGGGAGTTTTTCTTTCCACTGTCGCCTTCATGCTTGTTCAAGATGAGAGTTCAGTGATGGAGTTAAACTCAAAGCTGCTCCTCAGATAAATAATGTTCAATTATTATTTTATACATGAATGTTTCTGTTCAATTATTATTTTATAGATGAATGTTTCTGTTCGGGCAGCACGGTGGCGCAACTGGTAGAGCTGCTGCCTCTCAGCGAGCAGGTCCCTGGTTCAAACCCCGGTCCAGGAGCCTTCTGGGTGGAGTTTACATGTTCTCTCCGTGCATGCGTGGGTTTTCTCCAGGTACTCCAGTTTCCTCCCACAGACCAAAAACATGCATGGTAGGCTGATTGGTAGCTCTAAATTGTCTCTAGGTGTGATCTGTTTCATGTTGCTGCTGATCTGTTTCATGTTGCTGCTGATCTATTTCATGTTGCTGCTGATCTGTTTCATGTTGCTGTTGATCTGTTTCATGTTGCTGCTGATCTGTTTCATGTTGCTGTTGATCTGTTTCATGTTGCTGCTGATCTGTTTCATGTTGCTGCTGATCTGTTTCATGTTGATGTTGATCTGTTTCATGTTGATGTTGATCTGTTTCACGTTGCTGCTGATCTGTTTCATGTTGCTGCTGCGTGTTCATCTGCTCACACAGACTCATGTGCGTGCTGCTGTTCAGCGTGTTATTTTAGTGTTGAATGAGTGCTCAGTGTATATTAGTTGTTTTTCTCAGTTCACATCTTAGATGCTGTTACAGTTTTTCTTTGACATTTTATTGTTGGATGTAACGGGGAGCCTGTGAACATAACTCATGAGGTGGAATGACAATAAAGAATCTCTGACTCTGGATCCAGTTTCAAGGTGACGGTTCTTGGACAGATTCTTGAAACAACAAAGTGAAACAAATCAAATCCTTTATTGAACATGTTGAAAGTGTTTTCTTATCATTCATCATGTTGTTGCTCAGCTCCGGACTGCTGAGTCAGCCCCGGACTGCTGAGTCAGCTCCGGACTGCTGAGTCAGCACGGGGCAGCTCCGCTCCTTCACTTGATGCCACTGTTGCTCATGGTTTGGGCCTTGCACACCCCCTTGCCGACCACTTGGAAGGCGGCCCCCTTGTACGTTGCGACACAGTGGCGATCCGTGCGCAGGTCGGGCTGAACCTGCTCCCACACCTTCTTCTTGGGGTTCAGCTCCTTGTCTGGTTCACCTGCAACCACAAAGTGTTCATGAAGCTGCAGCTGTCCGGTCCTGTGGTCGTCAGACTCACAGCTTCAGCTTCGCTCATGTTCCCAGGCTTTAAAGACAATCTGTACGCACACGACGCCAACACAAACTGCGCCAGTGACCCTCAGAGATTCAGGATTTATTGGATGAAATATCATTTTTATGCGCTCCACATGAATCGTGAACGATTTGACTTTCTGTCATGGTCTTTAAAACATGAACTCTTAAAGAGGGCCGTTTGTTCTTGGCTGTAATTTCCAACATCAAAACAGAACGTGTCCAGAGCACAAGGTGCATGCTGGGAGAACGCCGAGGCGTGCTTCTTGATTCACGGTGATTATGTTTGATGTTGCGTAGCATTAATAAAAGCTGTTGCTGTCCCGCCGGCCTCGTGACCTTCCTGCTGTGCACAGCTCCAAACATCACGCTTACATTAAAGCAAGAGGCTTGGACTGGAAACGTATTTGAACTTTCAGCAGAGTCTTTAAAACGTGAGTGAGAAGTGCTCGTGTTTTTACAGTCGTGCTGTAAAATGACTTGTAGAGTTTTAGTGAGGAACAAGAACGGGTTTTACTTCTCTACTCAACGAGCTGGAACTTTGTGGTAAAACAGACAAACACACGAGGAAGACATTTTCTACTCTTGTTTTAACGTAGGGTCAAAAGATAAAGGCTGTGGCTGAAGGTCAAGTCTTTATCCACAGCCTTTATCAATTAAATCAATCGTATTACCCCCCCCCCCCCCCCCCCCCACAAAAGACAGACCCTGAAGACGATCAGCGTCTCGCTCACACGGTTCAAAGTGACAGTGGTGGTGAGCAAAGCCTCGTGGTCTCAATGAGCAGATACCTGGAAAGTCTTGGACGGTCACTCGGTCTCCTGGAACTGCTCCACTTGGAGGGTCAAGGATTTCCACCTTGTCTGGCGAGCTGGCACACATGACCATGGCCTGAGACAGCACGCCTCTCATCTTGGCTGCCTTCAGGTTGCACAGCAGCACAGCCATGCGACTCTGCATCTGCATCAAGGACACACAGTTTAAGTGCCGGCGTACAACCCACTGCGTTGCTCTCACACTGTGTACAACGTGGTTCAGATGCAGGAGCGGCTCGTTTATCTTGTTTTTCCTCATCGTTTTCACAAGTTATAGTTTTACATTTTATTTTGACAACTTCCTGCTGTCTCTTGGTAACTTCCTGCCAGCAGCAGCTGATTGGCCGTCAGCTCTGCTGTCCTGGCTGCTGATTGGCTGTTACCGTCCGTTTACCTGCGCTCCTTTTCAGCTGCACTTCAAGCGTTACCACTGCGCTGTGTTTTTAATCGTTCTGTGCGTTCAAAGGCTTCTGGCCACGAACCCAAACACCAGCGGGAGATGCTGACGGTGACAGAGAAGCGGATGGGTCGACAAATTTCAAACCGATTTGGATTCGGTGCGCTTCTGTGCACGGAGACGCTGCGTCCGCTCACAGCAGGGGAGGAGCAGTTTGTGAACGCCACGATCAAAGACGTGATCGCCGAGGGCTCTGCAGGTCTGAACAAGGTTTTCACGTGGACAGAACAGACCCGTTCTGGAAACGGATGCGGCCTCACACTTTGATTATGAAGCAGGAAGACAAAGCCCTGGTTTCATCTTCATCACCTTCATCATCACTGATGTAACTGGGACCCAGTGCACACGATCTAAATAACTCTCTGAATCACTGGACAGACTCCTCATCTTCATCTTGTCTGGTCAGTGCCCATTTGAGATTAATATTTTAAAAAGGTTTAAGTTTAGAAAGTTGTTAGAAACATTGTGAGAGTGTGAGAAGAGTTCAAACCACCTTCATATATACCTGTACACAAATACTACGATACACTACTGTTTACTGCTACTACTTGTACTACGATCACTACTTGGCAGTTACTTGTCGTGCGCGGCGCTGGGACCCAACACCTGCGATAATCGAGGGACTACTGTGACACCAATGGTAGCAAATACTAATAAATTAATAAAAAATGACAATAAATAAACAAATAAACAAACACCTCAGCAGCAGTTCAGCTTTTGAAACACCGGTCAAATGATTTTCTGTCACTCAAATGGACTGAGAGCACTTCAGAGTACGGTGATAGTTTCCTGCACATCAGGACTTGAACGGTGTACCTGCTCCAGGGGTATGTGCTTGACCAGCCCGCTGACCACCGTCCTGGGAGCAGCCTCCCCCACATCCACCTGCTCCACGTAGAGACTGTCAGCGTCCGGATGCTTCTCGGCTGAGATGATACGACCGACACGCAGGTCCAGACGAGACACGTCCACCTTGGCTTCGTCTTGGCTGGGCGTTGCCTGCTTCTTCTCCGCTTTCTCACCTCCAGCGATCAGAAACAAGAGGAGACGCTACAATATTTATGTGTAAACAGTGCCCCCCGCCTGAAATCAGACACCTGGGAGGGGAATGTTGCACATTTCAGAGTCAGAAAGCACTTCTTCTTCTTCTGGAAATAAAACCAGAAACGGAGTGGCGTCATATTTGAGCAGTTTTAAGAGTTCTGTTTTGTCATTTTTCAACAACGGACTCGACATGAGGCAGCACACTGGCACAACTGTCACCTCTCAGCCACAAGGTCGCCGGTTCAAATCCCGGTCCAGGGGCTTTTCTGGGTGGAGTTTGCATGTTTTCTCCGTGCATGCGTGGGTTTTCTCCGGGTACTCCGGTTTCCTCCCACAGACCAAAAACATGCATGTTAGACTGACTGGTAACTCTAAATTGTCCCTAGGTGAGAGAGAGAGAGTGAATGGCTGTTTGTTTCGTTTGTCTCTTTGTGTCCCTGTGGTGGACTGGAGACCTGTCCAGGGTGTACCCCTGCCCCTCGCACAGTGATTGCTGGACATGGGCACCGGCGACCCCCGTGACCCAAGATGGAAGAAGCGGGTAAAAGATGATGGATGGATGGATGGATGGATGATGGATGATGGATGGATGATGGATATATGGATGGATGGATGGATGATGGATGGATGATGGATATATGGATGGATGGATGGATATATGGATGGATGGATGATGGATGGATGGATGATGGATGGATGGATGGATGGATGGACTCAGCGTGAGAGGAGGATGAGGCAGAAGCTCATGGAGAATGTTGTTTTTCACACAAGGCTCTGTATGAAGTAAGAGAAATGTGTGTTTGTTTTGGCTGTATTTACCCAGAATGCCCTGCGCTGTAGTCCACTTCCTACATTTGGAGCGGTCTCCGGTCCGCTTGCATTCACACTGCATTTCAACCACGCCAGAGTTCACTTCAATTGAACAGAGACCTGGGTGTTTAGGCGGACCAGAGTTCGATTGCACACTCACACCTCCCCAAGCGAACCGGACTTTCTAATCTTGGCAAACGGACTAGAGTGCGATTAACGCTAAACAGGGCTGGTGTGAATCACCTTATACGAGCCAAGTCTCCTCCAATGACTAAAAAACGAACACGAGAAAAATCTGATCAATTAGTTCATCAGATCACGTCCAAGTGCAGAAGACAAGGAGATGACTGTAGACGTGCGCAGTAGAGATCTGAATGAGCGTGCGTGTTGTAAAGAGCTTCGAGGATGTTGATCAGATAGAAAGGAGCTGCGGAAGTTCAGTAAATTCACCATTCATGTTTTCAACCTCATTCTATTTGTAATAATGACGACCTCATGTTCTGCTGGGATAGTAAAAAGTTAAGGTTTGCTCATTGACTTCCATGATTTCTAGTTTGACTAGTGACAAACCCACGGATTGTGAGCAGGACCATCGTACCTTTCTTCTCCTGCTTTTTCTTCTTGGGCTCATCTCGGGGGGGTTTGCTCTGGGCAGCAGAGGGGTGCGCATCAGAAGGTCTGGGAGGAGTGGTTTTTGCACACAAATCAACACTGGTGTCACCTGATGGGAGTGCAACTTCCTGCACTGCAGGAAAAAACAAAAGAAGCATTTTGGTAGAAAAGAATAGGCAGAACCACAAATAAAGTAAAATACAACACCTTCCACTGATGTTTGCAAAAACTCTTGGAATCTCAGCGTCCAAACCTGAAGGACACTTAAAAGCTTCCATGCTGCAGAAGAGAGAACTTTTGAGATGTTCAAAACAAAAAGTCCTCTACTCTGTTGTCCCTTCTCCAAAACAGAAGGGTTGCACCATCGTCAAACAGGAAAATGATACAGAGGGAGCTTTATTTACAGCCCAGTGGGAGGACGGCGCTCTGCTGCAAACACTTCTGATGGCTAAATGACACACTGTCCAGGTTGATGGACGGTGGAGATGGGACCATAAAGCAGGGAACAATGTTCTACAACACGCCTGCTGACACAAATGACCCCTCATTTAGAGCAGCCACTGTTTGAATAGCTACAAGACGAGTGTCTGTGTCTGACAAACATTGGTCTGCAGGCACACCATCGTCACGTAACGCTTTTAATTACCTTAATTCTACGTTGAGACCCGAGACCAGGACCTGTCCAGTTTACTTTGAAAGGTAAAACTGTAAGTTTATAAACTAAACGTTCCCATCAAGCTTGTCCAGGTGACTCTAAATGTGTCTTCAGACAGAAGTCAAAGACTTGCAGATCTTTGTATTTATGGAAAAACTAAAACAATCTCAAAGGTGAAGTAATAAATGTTGCA
>NC_056513.1:873284-880784 GCF_014905685.2 Nematolebias whitei | reverse complement strand
GGAAGTCTGTGGGAAGGGAAAAGTGTGGCAGAAAACGCTGCACAACGAGAAGAGGTGACCGGACCCTGAGGAGGATTGTGGAGAAGGGCCGATTCCAGACCTTGGGGGACCTGCGGAAGCAGTGGACTGAGTCTGGAGTAGAAACATCCAGAGCCACCGTGCACAGGCGTGTGCAGGAAATGGGCTACAGGTGCCACATTCCCCAGGTCAAGCCACTCTTGAACAAGAGACTGCGTCAGAAGCACCTGACCTGGGCTACAGAGAAGCAGCACTGGACTGTTGCTCAGTGGTCCAAAGTACTTTTTTCAGATGAAAGCAAATTTTGCATGTCATTCAGAAATCAAGGTGCCAGAGTCTGGAGGAAGACTGGGGAGAAGGAAATGCCAAAATGCCAGAAGTCCAGTGTGAAGCACCCACAGTCAGTGATGGTCTGGTGCCATGTCAGCTGCTGGTGTTGGTCCACTGTGTTTTATCAAGGGCAGGGTCAATGCAGCAGCTATCAGAAGATTTTGGAGCACTTCATGCTTCCATCTGCTGAAAAGCTTTATGGAGATGAAGATTTCATTTTCAGCACGACCTGGCACCTGCTCCCAGTGCCAAAACCACTGGTAACTGGTTTACTGACCATGGTATTACTGTGCTCAATTGGCCTGCCAACTCTCCTGACCTGAACCCCATAGAGAACCTGTGGGATATTGTGAAGAGAAAGTTGAGAGAACAAGACCCAACACTCTGGATGAGCTTAAGGCCGCTATCGAAGCATCCTGGGCCTCCATAACACCTCAGCAGTGCCACAGGCTGATTGCCTCCATGCCACGCCGCATTGAAGCAGTCATTCATGCAAAAGGATTCCTGACCAAGTATTGAGTGCATAACTGAACATGATTATTTGAAGGTTGGTGTTTTTTGTATTAAAAACACTTGTCTTTCATTGGTGGGATGAAATATGCTCATTTTTTGGGACAGGCATTTTGGGTTTTCATGAGCTGTATGCCATAATCATCAGTATTAAAACAATTAAAGACCTGAAATATTTCAGTTGATGTGCAATGAATCTGAAATATATGAAAGTTTCATTTTTATCATTACATTATGGAAAATAATGACCTTTATCACAATATGCTCATTCTTTGAGAAGGACCTGTACAGAACGAGCACGACAACTAGTCCACGCTACTAGAAGCTCTTACAGGTGCATTGTGGGTATTGTATGCAGCAATAATCACAAATAAAGGAGCTGTTTCCGTTGGCATCATAAGCTTCAATCGTGTTCAATATTCAATAATCACAAAAACTATTAAAGCATGACTCAAGTAGTCAGTTTATTTATTAATAATTCACATTTAATGACAAGTTGTAATCAAAGTGCTGCACAACAACAATGAAATTAAATAAAGTAAACTGAGAAAGGAGTTTGACAGGGTAGTAAAATACCAGAGTCCACAAGAAACAAATACATTTCCTCAGAGATGATGAGAAAACATGATTCCAGGAAAATGTGAAAGTTTCTGTTGCAGCAACGTTTATGAAAAGACGTGGATTCAAGTCGTCTGGAAACATGAAGCTAATGTTCTGTTTGAAAGTTGCATTCAGATCATTTTGGTTTATTACAAGGCAGAGGTGCACAGACGACCCCCCCAACCTTAAACACAGGAAGGTGCTGGAAAACACGCTGGCTGAGAAGAAAAACAAACTCTGGGAAACGAGGAAATTAAAAACACAGAACTGGTCAGAGTTTTTTTGTTTTAATCAACTGAACTGATTTAAAAAGCACTTCTAGTGAAGCAATAACAAAAATGGCTAACTATAATGATGAAGTAACTAAACGAGGACAAGGGATTTTTTTTTAGTACTCAACAGCAGAATTTTATTTGGACGTAATTACATTTATCAGCCAGGTGACAAATGCTTGGCTTCAACATGAAATACTATGTATGTATTAAACATGTATATATGTATGTATTATACATGTGTATATGTATGTATTAAACATGTGTATATGTATGTATTAAACATGTGTGTGTGTATATATATATATATATATATATATATATATATATATGTATATATATATATATATATATATATATATATATGTGTGTGTGTGTGTGTATTAAACTACTGCTTCTACTTTTCAGATTGAACCCAAAGTTTTATTTCAGCATTAATCTCCAATTAAAGAGATAAAAGCGTAACTTCTACAAGCTGTTTGTGTTGAAATACAACTGCGTCAGTGTGACAGCAGCTTTGTCGTCAGGGTAAAGACTTCCTTTAATCAATCAATCAATACAAAGATGAAAGATCCCAAACTGGAAAACAGGAGGACACTTAGTGTGCCAGCACCACCCGAAGGCGTCAGAAGGATCTACACGTTTGAAATGTAAAAGTTCAACCTTAGCACCAAACGTAGACTTTGTTACCTGTTAAAGACAAACTTGGCATTTCTGAAACAACAATCATTTTATTTACTGCAAATAAAAAAGTTGAAGTTCTTTAAATGCAGTAAGGACAGTACAACAGGAACTGCTGTTAAGTAACATTTAGATTTATTAAATTACTTACAATGCAAAGTGTCCTGGCAGTTTGGAAGTGTAGAAATATTAAAACCTGTTTTTATTATTAATGTTGTTGCGATCTTAAACAGTCCTCATGAACATGTTTCTTAAAACGAGTTAAACTATGAACAATAAAAAATATAAACTGGACTGCATTTGGACAACTTTCAACAAGTAGATCATTTATCAGAACGGCCAACTGCTTCACATGAAAGTAATCAATGTGCTCCCACTCCACCATACTTTACTCGACTGAACCTAATTGAATTGGAATATTCACCAGATCGGCACTTTCTACTCTACAAATGCTGATTTTAAAAAAGAGGAGCGGGCTCTGTTCACACAAGGAGAGCTGTTGGTCAGGCTACTTCTTGTTGAGCCGTGCTCTTCAGCTGAGGCTGAAAGAAGGTTTAGGCCAGGGGTGTCAAACTCACTTAGAAAAGGGGGCCAACATTAAAACCTTTTTCAAACTAAGGGCCAGTTTCAGAATCTACAAACCGGATTCCAAAAAAGTTGGGACACTAAACAAATTGTGAATAAAAACTGAATGCAATGACGTGGAGGTGCCAACATCTAATATTTTATTCAGAATAGAACACAAATCACAGATCAAAAGTTTAAACTGAGAGAATGTTTCATTTTAAGGGAAAAATCTGTTGTTTCCAAATTTCATGGCGTCAACAAATCCCAAAAAAGTTGGGACAAGTCCATTTTTCCCACTGTGTGGCATCCCCCCTTCTTCTTACAACACTCAACAGACGTCTGGGGACAGAGGAGACCAGTTTCTCCAGTTTAGAAATAGGAATGCTCTCCCATTCATGTCTAATACAGGCCTCTAACTGTTCAATCGTCTTGGGCCTTCTTTGTGGCACCTTCCTCTTTATGATGCACCAAATGTTCTCTATAGGTGAAAGATCTGGACTGCAGGCTGGACATTTCAGTACCCGGATCCTTCTCCTACGTAGCCATGATGCTGTGATTGCTGCAGAATGTGGTCTGGCATTATCGTGTTGAAAAATGCAGGGTCTTCCCTGAAAGAGATGACGTCTAGATGGGAGCATATGTTGTTCTAGAACCTGAACATAGTTCTCTGCATTAATGGTGCCTTTCCAGACATGCAAGCTGCCCATGCCACAAGCGCTCATGCAACCCCATACCATCAGTGATGCAGGCTTCTGAACAGAGCGTTGATAACAACTTGGGCTATCCTTGTCCTCTCTGGTCCGGATGACATGGCGTCCCAGTGTTCCATAAAGAACTTCAAATGGTGACTCATCTGACCACAGAACAGTCTTCCATTTTGCCACACTCCATTTTAAATGACCCCTGGCCCAGTGCAAACGTCTGAGCTTGTGGAGCTTGCTTAGAAATGGCTTCCTCTTTGCACTGTAGAGTTTCAGCTGGCAACGGCGGATGGCACGGTGGATTGTGTTCACTGACAATGCTTTCTGGAAGTATTCCTGAGCCCATTCTGTTATTTCCTTGACAGTGGCATTCCTGTTTGAGGTGCAGTGACGTTTAAGGGCCCGGAGATCACGAGCATCCAGTAGAGTTTTACGGCCTTGACCCTTACGCACAGCGATTGTTCCAGATTCTCTGAATCTTTTGATGATGTTATGCACGGGTGATGATGATAACTTAAAAGTCTTTGCTATTTTACGCTGGGTAACACCATTCTGGTATTGCTGCACTATCTTTCTGCACAACAATGGTGGAATTGGTGATCCTCTTACCATCTTGGCTTCTGAGAGACACTGACACTCTGAGAAGCTCTTTTTATACCCAATCATGTTGTCAATTGACCTAATTAGTGTTAATTGGTCTTCCAGCTGTTCGTTATATGCTCAATTTCCTTTTTCCAGCAACTTATTGCTACTTGTCCCAACTTTTTTGGGATTTGTTGACACTGTGAAATTTTGAATCAACATATTTTCCTTTAAAATGTTACATTTAGTCAGATTAAACTTTTGATCTGTCATCTATGTTATATTACAAATAAAATATTGACATTTGCCATCTCCACATCATTGCATTCAGTTTTTATTCACAATTTGTTTAGTGTCCCAACTTTTTTGGAATCCTGTTTGTACATTCATTCAACCTTTATTTATACAGGTAAATCCCATTGAGCCTCGAGGACTCATTTACAAGAGAGACCTGATTTCAACAAAGAAAGATGACAACAATGGACAACAGCAACAATAAACAGTTATAAAAAGTCATCATACAGGTTTTTTGTTGTTGTTGTTTTTTTAACAAATAGGATGGCTAAAAGGAAAAGGTAACAAAAAAACAAAAACAGCTAGATTCCAAGACAAATGTATAAAACTAAAAACAGGAACATGTCTGCATTGGTCCCTGCCAGGAGTCCAACAGATTCTTAAAGACACTTAGAGAGGTCAAAGGTCGAGAGCTTCAAATCTTTTTGTAAGATATTCCAGGAAACAGGAGCGGAGTAGGTACAGTAGTACATTAACTCAAGTTAGACACCCAACATCTTGTCTTGGTCACAGGTTCCTCAACAAGAGTTTGATTGGTCTCATTTCATGTTCTCTGCTGTGTTTTTGACATCATAATCAAAGATTACTGAAAAAAATTCAAGCGATAGAAGTATTTTACGTTTCACATATCATCTTGGGGGCCAGATACGATGTCAACGAGGGCCACATTTGGCCCCCAGGCCTTGAGGTTGACACGTATGGTTTAGGCCTTCAAGAAGGCTTAAGACATGGTCTAACAAGGTTAAGGTACCAAATTTTTCAGTCTATAAGGCGCGGTTTTTTTTGCATTATTTGCATACCCTGCGACTTAATACGCCGAAGCGACTTGTGTTTTTTCCCCATAAACAATGTTTGGCTGCGATATGACGGTTTTCATTCATTTTGACTGAAAATATTGAACACTACCATTTTCAGCCACTAGATGCCACTGGAGTAGTATGGCATGCCGTTGTGTCATGTAATAGGTAAAAAGTGGCTATTAATGACACAATCAGCTTGCCACAGTAAGCCACCTTCATCCAGCTCAGCTGAAGCAAACGTCAAATCAGCTTCATTTCTCTGCGCCGCCCCGACGAAATGCAGCTGATTTGACCACTGAAGTGCATTTATTAAGTAAAAGTTCAACTGAGACACACCTTTAATATAACGTCAAGCAAATAATTGTTTTTAAGTGTTAATCTTGTTAAATTCTTGTTAAAGTCCTCCTGTGCACGCTCCCGCGGCCGCCATTTGGCAGCCAATCAATTTTTGGCACAACACCGGCCACATTTCCAGGTTGTCAGCGGTGAAGCATTATAGATGCAACCCATTTATGGATTGTCCCACTTTATTAGACATATTTGGAGTGATGAGACTTATAGGGCGGTGCGACGTGTACGGTGGAAAATACGGTAGCTGTACAGATTCTTCTTCTTCAGACATGGCTTCACTCCTCCATGTTTGAACAATGTAGCTGTCTGCCACAAACAACATAGACCTGACCAGGTGGACATGAGGGAGGATGGCCAGTCTTTGTGTCTGTCACTGACAGAAGGCGGCACACGTTTCCAGAAGCTTTGTCTAATCTGAGCAGGAAGAACTCTTGTCTTTGCCCTAAGATCTGTAAAGTCCAGTTGATGGTGTTATAGAGAACCCCTTGAAGGTGAAATATCATGTTAAGGAGAAAGAACCCAGGTAACACAAGTGTTCTGGAAAGTAAAATGAGTAAAGTCAGTGATGAGGAAGGAATGATGGAAAGGAAACAACGGGAGAAGGAGATGGAGAGGCTTGTGAAGGAAAGGAGAATAAAACTTGTGAAGTGTAGAAATTGTAATGGCACCAATGTAGGAAGGAACCTGTAAATTATTTTGTTTTAATAGCTACATACAGGTTAACAAAACTGGCTACAAAAGTGTTTTTGTGTCACTACTGCTTGGAACAGTGAAGTGCTGTGAAGGCTGCATGATGCCACGTCATGTTCTGTTATGAGTAGGTCTATCACTAAAAATCAATCAAAGTTTTGATTTTGGAACACAGGATAAAAGTACAGTTGTTGTCCTGTTGAGCTCTCTGAAGTGTCAGAAATAATAGCTTCATCCACATGTCTGCTAGATCCCAACCAGACTGTTTAAAGAGGTATTTCCCTTAATTAATAACCACGTCTTGGATCTGATTAGTTTGTCTCTTAGGTACAACAAAGATTTAAGATTGCTGTAATTAAACCTTTACTTAAGAGACATAACCTTTACTCAGGAATCCTAGCCAACTATAGACCTATATCTAATCTAACTTTCATCTCAAAATTCTAGAGAAAATAGTTGCAGGTCAGTTACGTGATCATTTGCAAAGAAATAATCTGTTTGAAGAGTTTCAGTCAGGGTTTAGAGCTCACCACAGCACTGAATCTGCACTGGTGAAAGTCACTAATGATATTCTCATGGCCTCAGACAATGGACTGGTGTCTCTACTGGTCCTGTTAGACCTCAGTGCTGCATTTGATACAGTTGATCACAATATTTTACTACAGAGGCTTGAATATGATGTTGGGATTACAGGAACAGCTCTAAAATGGTTTAAATCATATCTATCTGATAGATTCCAGTTTGTAAATGTAAATAATAAATCTTCTTCATACACCAAAGTTAGTCATGGAGTTCCTCAAGGTTCAGTGCTTAGAACTATACTTTTTACTTTATATATGCTTCCATTAGGTAAAGTTATTAAACAACATGGGATAATTTTTCATTGTTATGCTGATGACACACAATTATATTTGTCCATTAAACCCAATGAATCCAATCAGCTACTTAGACTACAAGCATGTCTTAAAGACATAAAAACCTGGATGACCCTTAATTTTCTCCTGTTGAACAGACAAGACTGAGGTTTTGGTTTTTGGACCTGAGCACCTTAGGAATTAATGTTTCTGTTAAATTATTATTTTATAGATGAATGTTTCTGTTAAA
>NC_056513.1:864205-873274 GCF_014905685.2 Nematolebias whitei | reverse complement strand
AATTATTATTTTATAGATGAATGTTTCTGTTAAATTATTATTTTATATAAAGTATAAAAAAACAGTATATAAGGATCTAAGATCACTATCATTTTTATCGTTTACAACAATTATGGAGAAAAGTATTTCATTAGAAATTCTTATAGAATTTGATTTCTGGAGATGTGAGGAACTACATTTGATTTTTTCATGATCCAATTCTGGAACTAACGGGGAGTAAAGCAGGTATGGCTAACTTTTCATATAACAATACAATCTTAATTTACAAACCTGTGTGTTTGCAGTTAGACAGATAATACATTTTAGGATTCAACACAACGATTTACTTATTATTTCAGCGATATGTATTCCTGAAAAGACCGTGAGGACGTCTCAGAGGAAATACAGGGAGCGTGTGGAATCTGCCCAACAGAGCAACGACCCGAGGCGGGTGTGGCATGGACTACACTGCATCACAGACCACAAGACAAAGAACAGGTCTGTGGAGCTGAGCAGTGCATCTTTTCCAGATGAGCTCAACACCTTCTACACCTGGTTTGATGCAAACACCAGCACACATGCCACCAGAGCACACGTAGACAGTGAGGACACCACACTCTGTTTAGACACTGCTACAGTGAGACTCACGTTCAAGAAGGTAAACCCTCACAAGGCACCAGGGCCTGGTCCCAGGACGGGTGCTGAGAGTGTGCACTGACCAACTCACCAAGGTGTTACCAACATCTTTAACCTGTCTCTGAGCCAGTGTATTGTGCTCACCGTCTTCAAGACCTCCACTGTTGTCCCCATCCCAAAGACCTCTGCAGCATCCTGCCTTAATGACTTTCAGCCCATAGCATCACATCTGTTGTCATGAAGTGCTTTGAGCAAATTATCAAGACTCACATCTGTGCCTCCCTCCCGACCCCCTGGACCCCCTACAGTTCACATACAGAGCAAACAGGTCTACAGATGATGCCGCTGCTTTAGCAGATCACACCTCCCTCAGCCATCTGGAGAAGGAAAACACCTATGTGAGAATGCTCTTCATTGACTACAGCTCCAGCATTCAACACCAGGATCTCCTCCAAACTGGTCTCCAAGCTCACCACACTGGGCCTGGAGAAGTCCATCTGCTGCTGGATACTGGACTTCCTCACCAACAGACCACAGGCAGTGAGATCAGCTGTCACCTCTCCTCCACACTAATCCTCAGCACCGGTATACCTCAGGGCTGTGTCCTCAGCCCACTCCTGTACTCACTATTTACACATGACTGTACAGAAGCACAGCTCTAACGTGATTTTGATTGATTTTTTTTTAATCGAGTCAAATCGGTTCTCCTCGTCCTGAGCATTTCATTGTACTAACTCTGTGTTAACCTTATGTGACAAATCTAAAAAAGTTCAGTCTGGTGCTCTGGACATGCAAACCAGACTGAACTTTTTTTTATTTTTCTACCTGGATTATTGAGCATGCATCTGGATACTTATGTGACAAATAAACACAACTTGAACTTGAATGATTTGTGAATAAGAATTCATGTTAAACATTTCGATCTTGTCAATGTTGTGTGTTAGCACGTCATATTTGTAGACAATGTTAGGCTACTTTACTCTGGTTCATCATAAATCTGTCAGCCATTCGGTTACTTTTCTCAAAAATAAAAACAAATGACGACTTTCCGCTTGCTTTCAAAGTAGCCAGCACTAGAATGACGTCACTGGAAGCTCCCGTTTCAGCATTAAAATACAACTCTTTTCTGGGACTTACATGTATCGCGGCGAGCCAACACGTTTCAAACAGGCCTGACCTCAACTTTAGATCCTGACGGGCAGCTAGCGGATGACCGCTCCCCAGGACCCAACAGATTACTTTACCATCTGGATGAGAAGTAGGTCCTTCAGTGCTGCCTGTCTGCGTTCCATCCACATGTTTTATAGTTTTACCTTTTTAACTAAGGCGTCAATACATAACGCCCGTTTATAATTTATCGAACTAAAATTAGTCTTTGAAAAAGAATCAAACATTACATTTCCAAAACATAACAACTCAATTTTATTTCTTTAAAGAGTTTCAAAATTTTAAGTATCAAAGCTCTACGCTTTTTTTTGTTTGCTTTTTTTTTTGGGTTTCTCTACTGCTCCGTCGCATAAAATTGGCGTCACTGTTCGCGTTCAGTCAGCTGTTCCCATCACGTCTCAGACGCAGGAAAATGATTAATTTCAAAAGCATAATGTTGTATTGGAGTTAATTTTGTGCACAAGAGCCTACAGCTGCTTTATTAAGCGCGAGGACACACGCTTGAGGTAATTTTACAATATCAGCTGATTTGTGTGCACCGAAAAGGGAACATGTATTTTTGCTCGACGTCGTCGTTCACTTTAATGAACTAATCGCGCGCTGTCTTTGACTTTCGAAATGTCTTGCAGTTCCAGTAAAGGTGCATGTCGCTGTACTGTGGCGTTGGTAACATGTTCCTTGTGTTTTCGTTGACAGCATTTCCCATTGCGTGTTTGGAGCCAGAGCCACAATGAGGCCCCTTAAAGATGCTCAGCTCGGAGCCTTCACCTTCTTTGCCTCGGCTCTCCCTCATGATGTCTGTGGCAGCAATGGTCTCCCTCTCACCCCAAATTCCATCAAAATCCTGGGACGTTTCCAGATCCTGAAGAGCATCACTCACCCCACACTCTGCCAGTACGTGGACATTTCCAGAGGGAAACACGGTAAAACCTTCAACATTCATCGCTGTCAAGGACACATTTTATTCTTATTTAAATTGTGCCCACATTGGAAATAATCTAAATGTTGCCGTTTATTGTGGCACTGCACAGGAACATTATCGATGCAGGTACATCCCATTGAGCCTCGGGGACTCGTTTACAAGAGACACCTGATTTTAACAAGCAGTGATGACGAGTCAGAGTCAGAGTCAGAGTTTCTTTATTGTCATTCGCACCTCATGTGGTACATGTGGTGGAGCGAAATTATGTTCACAGGGTCCCAGTTACATCCAACAATAAAATGTATAAGAAAAACAGTAATAACATCTAAGGTATGAAGTAAGAAAAACATCAACTAAATGTACACTAAGCACTCATAACATAAAACATTGAACATCAGCACAAACATGAACATGAGTCTGTGAGCAGATGTGCACGCATGAACACATCAACATTAAAACGGATCAGCAGCAACATGAAACAGATCAGCAGCAACATGATATGGTTTTTCACAGTGATTATTCTAGTTAGAGATTCATGAGTCTAACAGCCTCAGGGTAGAAGCTGTTCCTCAGTCTAGTGGTTCTACACTTAATGCTCCTTAACCTCCTTCCTGAGGGGAGTAGGGCAAAAAGTGTGTGTGCTGGGTGGGTGGGGTCCTTCATGATGCAGGTGGCCCTCTTCCTGCATCTGGAGGTGTAGATGTCTGTGATGGTGGGGAGGCTGACTCCAACATCTTCTGTGCAGCCTTCACCACTCTCTGCAAAGCTTTCCTTTCTGCAGCTGTGCAGCCTCCATGCCACACATTGATGCTCGAGCACAGGATGCTCTCCACTGCACACCTGTAGAAGGAGGTGAGGACTGAGCTTCCCAGACCAGCTCGCCACGACAGTGAACAGTCACAAAAAGAGGCGTACAAAATGTATTTATTTATTCTTAATCAGAACAAAATGGCAACAAAAAGGACCGTGAAAAGGAAAAGTAGCAAAAAGAAAAAACCCATGTAGATTACACGGCGGTGTAGGAAGTAAAAACAGGAACATGTCTGCATTGGTTGTTGCCAGGATATAAATCTCGTGTGTACGTTAAGTTTTATTATCAAGACTCCATCGAAACAAAACAGATAAATTACAGATTTATCAAGGAATGAGGATAATGATTCAAGGTTCTTTATTTGTCATTCACACCCCATGTGGTACATGTGGTGGAATGAATTTATGTACACAAGTAAATGGACTGTACTTGTACAGCTCCTTTCTGTCTTATTGAGACACTCAAAGCTCTTTACAACAACCTGTGCCTCATGTACCCGTTCATACAGCTCTATACTAGATCTCTACAAAGATAATTGAACATTCATTCTAAAGAGACTAATCAGTGATTTATCACATTCATACACTGATGGGACACACATCGGAGGCAACAACGGGTTCGGTGTCTTGCCCAGGGACACTTCGGCATGTGACCGCTGTGGGGTTCGAACCCCCAACTCTTGCATTGGAGGACGACTGCTCTAACCGCTCAGCCACAGCCGCCCTAAGTAATGACGTATAAACTCCTCAAATGTTAGTGGCTATTCAGAAAGGTTTATTGTTGTACATTTTCTTTCCTGCCTACCAAACTCAATTTGGTATTTATTTTTATTTTTATACCTTAGCAGCTTTATTCATAGAGCACTTAAACACCCACAGACCAAACACAACAAAACAATCAGCAGTCAGATAACACAAGTGATTAAAATGATTAATGTCAACATCTCAGATGGTGTCAGAGGTCAGAGGTCAGGGAGAAGAGCTGGTTTTAAGAAGGATTTAAAAACAGACAGGGAAGAGTCTGATGTTCATTGAAGGTCGTTCCACAGTTTAGGAGCTGCAGCAGCACGGTCTCCTCTGAGCTCACACTCAGGAGCAGCTGGTCACATGATCTGAGGAGCAGCTGGTCACATGACCTGAGGAGCAGCTGGTCACATGACCTGAGGAGCAGCCGGTCACATGACCTGAGGAGCAGCCGGTCACTTGACCTGAGGAGCAGCCGGTCACTTGACCTGAGGAGCAGCCGGTCACATGACCTGAGGAGCAGCCGGTCACATGACCTGAGGAGCAGCCGGTCACATGACCCGAGGAGCAGCCGGTCACATGACCCGAGGAGCAGCCGGTCACATGACATCAGGAGCAGCCGGTCACATGACCTGAGAGATGCAGAGGGTGTGTATGGATGCAGCTGCTCAGACAGAAAGGGCGGGGCCAGTCCATTAAGAGCTTTAAAAGCAATAAAATATTTTAAAATGAATCCTGGAATGTACGGGGAGCCAGTGCAGGGAGGATAAAACAGGAGAGATGTGGTGAAACCTTCATGTGCCAGTTAAAAGCTGTGCAGCAGCGTTCTGGACCCTCTGACACACGAGTCACTGGTTCCTGTAAGTGTTACAGTCGTCCAGTCACAAAGACGTGAACTACTGTTTGAAACGCTGCTGAGAAAGAATCAGCTTCACTTCAGCTGCCTCAGATGAACAAACTAGATTTAACAGTTTTTTAACTTTAGTCCAGCATCCACTTTGACCCCCAGGTTTGTAACAGCTGGCCTGATGTGCTGGACCAAGGAACCAACATCTGCACTGGGAGTCTCAGTGGAGCTTCCAAAGACCTGTTTGGTCCATCTGGGAAGTTTCTAGAAGAACTCTAATCAGCAGCTGTATCAATGACTCTTTCCAAATGCGTATTAGGCTATTTGTATTTATTTGTAATATTTTTTGTATTTGTATTCTATTTGTATTGTGTGTGCACATGCTCACTGACGACTCGTGCAACAGTTTGATCCTCGACGTGTTCTTCTATCTTCTAAATGTTTCTGGTTCTTTGTTCTTGCTCCATAGAACGACTGACTGTTGTTGCTGAGCACTACGTGAGAAACGTAGGAGATTTCAGTCGAGGACAACGAGTGAGGTACAGCCCAGGTGTTTTATTCTATTTTACCGTTACCAGTATGTATTGGAGTACTGTAGTTTTACTTTAAATGTGCTGCTGGAGTACAGTTAGTGTGTGTTTAATCTGTCCCTGTACCGTAGTAACTAAATGTTAATAAAACATCACGTTAGTTTGGACGTGTTCATGTTTTTCTGTGGTTGCTTAGTCACAGTAGTCACAGACGGCTCGGTGTTTGTCTCAGCCCAGAGAAGGTGCTGCAGGTAGCCTTTGAGGTCCTCCAAGGTCTGGAGTTCATGAACAAGCATGGTTTGGTGCACAGAGCCCTCAGCGTGCACAACGTGCTGCTGGACTGCAAGGTGCGCTCGTCTTCTTTCAGCATCTTCGTCAGTTACTTTTGTTGTCGTTTGGAGCTAAATTAAAACGTTGAACTTGTTGGGGCGGTTCTACAAGTGAACAGTTCTTGTATAAAGTGTCGCTCTGAGACGGTTTGTCTTTGAAGGGAAATGTGAAGCTGGCAAAGTTCGGCCTTTATCACATGACGGATCGCGGGGCGGACGTTGACTTTCCCATCGGGTCAGTTTGGATTCGACTCTTGGCTGCACCTCAGAGTCGCTTGTGTCTGTGTGCCGTCACTCCTGACTGCTCATGTCCTTTTGACCACAGCTACCCTTCGTACCTCGCTCCGGAGGTCATCGCCCTGGGCTGCTTCCACCGCAGCGATCCGTCACACGATGACGCTCCTCGACCCTCGGGACCAAAGACCGACGTCTGGTCTCTGGGAGTCTTGCTCTTGGAACTGTGCACAGTAAGAATCCCTCCTTGTCGCGGTCGCACACACTGTCGCCTGAAATCTGCCCAACGACCACGGTTTGTTTGTAAATGTCTTGCAGGGGAGGCGTCTCCTGCAGAATCTAGAAATCCGTGAGAAACTGAAGTTCATTTTGACTTTGGGTGAGTGAAGACGGTTTTAGACGCTGAGTGAAACTGTGGAGTTTGGACTGAAGCTTTGTCTTCACACTCAGGTTGTATGGACGACATCGTGACGGTCCTCGCCGAGGAGCACGGCTGTTTGGAGACCATCAGGGTAAAAACACTCATCCAACAGAAAATCCTTTTTTATATTTTCTGTTTCTAAAAACAGGATTACATTGACTCTAACTAGAAGATGGTAGATGGACTGTACCTATACAGCCCCTTCCATCTAATGAAGACACTCAAAGCTCTTCACAACACACTCTGACCTCGTTTACCCCCACACACACATTCAGACACTGATGGGACACACCAGAGACAATGAGGGGCTCAGTGTGTTGCCCAGGGACACTTCAGCATGTGACTGCTGGTGGAATCAAACCCCCAACTCTCCCATTGGAGGATGGATGCTCTAACCCAGAGGTGGTCAAACTTTCAGACTCGCGGCCACACTGAGTTCTAAAGTTGGAGCTCAGGGCCAGGAACAGCTGGATGGAGTGTTTGTGTGATGTCACACCCAGCTCAAGAACAGCCGGCGGGACGCTAATAATTATGGGTGATTCCACCTCGTGCACCACTCAAGCAGCCACCAAGTCAGATCTTATGATGGAACAGTGGTTTTATTTACAACAGTGAAATGATGGACTTTGTGGAGTCCTCACTGTGCTCATGGAACACAGGAGAAGTCTAAATAAAGTGTCACCTCCACAAACTCCACGAAACTTTTTACAACTGCAGGATCTAAAGTTGATGACAGGTCAGCAGGTTGGGATGAAGCAGACGTGCTCCTCCTGCAGCTCCTCCTGCAGCTCCTCCTGCAGCATCACAGCAGAGCACCTGCACAATAATTCACACACAAAGCATGACTTAGTGATTCCTGATGGATGAAAACATCTGGTCCAGGTTTTCCTTTCACTTTATCCTGGATTCTTGTCAGCAGCCCGACATGTTTTACACTTGACTCTGGTGACGTGTCCGTTGTGACTTTACTCCACTGAAGCTTTGTTCTCTCATGACAGCAGACGGTTATAAAATCATCTCTCCGTGTTTTTCCTTTCAGAGACTCCAGGGCCAAAAACACCTCCATGATCTCAAAACTGTTGTTAATCCCGCAGATTAAAAATTAGGAGCTGAGCAGTGTCCTTTATTACTTTCATCCAGTAAACCATAACTTAAAGGACTCTCTCTGTCTTTTAGCTTATTTTGTTGAATCATCATCCGTCAGTTCCACAAGTCGAGTCCCAGTCCTGCGTGATAAACTCATTTTTCTAACTCCTCTTGGCCCTCCGGACACAACAGACCTGCTCTGGTTTTACGTTTCTTTTAAAAAATCACCATCGGAGAAAAGCTCGTTAGCACAGTTAGCACAGTTAGCAGTTAGCAAAGTGTACTATTTGAAAACCGCGAGAGAAGAAGAAGTTACTTCTTCTACACTGTTAGTTTGCCTGAAACACACACCAGTGTCTGTAGTGCGCCTCTACTGGGGAAATGCTGGAACTTCAGTTTTTTTCCTATTAAATTCAGATTTTTAAATATAATTTGAACCAGTGGTGATTTTAACCTCTTTTTGGGGGTTCTTGTTGAAACCAGGTCTCTCTTGTAAATGAGTCCTCGAGGCTCAATGGGATTACCTGTCTAAATAAAGGTTGAATGAATTTTATTTCAGCACCCCTGAAAAATAAAGAATGTATAATTGTTTTTTTTTTAATTGTCCAAATTTTGGACAATTTTGGCAGGCCAATTAAAAAGCCCAATGGGCCGTATACGGCCCGCGGGCCGGGATTTGCCCATGCCTGCTCTAACCACTGAGCCACAGCCGCCCCCTAGAGTTAACATAATTGTTGAGATGGGCACTAATGAAATGCCTGTGCATGTTTGTCTGTTAACAAAACATGTGACGAACCACTGGAGAGAGTTCTGTTCAGAAGCCTCGTTTACTGACCGTGCTCGTGTACAAATTACTCAGACAGGATCAGAATCTTTCTTATTTATTGTACTTGATGTGAAGATACAAATAATGACTTTCATGAACTCTTTTGCTTCATAAACCACAAAGATGACGAATTCTCAGAACTGAATTAGGATCTCAGATATTTATTTATGAGATCCTGTAGCTGATCATCATGGACAATGAAACGGATTAGACCATTCAATTCAGTTCAATTCAATTCAGCTCATTTCAGTTCAATTCAGCTCATTTCAGTTCAATTCAGCTCATTTCAGTTCAATTCAGCTCATTTCAGTTCAATTCAGTTCAATTCAGTTCAATTCAGTTCAGTTCAATTCAGCTCATTTCATTTCAGTTCAATTCAGTTCAATTCAGCTCATTTCAGCTCAGTTCAGTTCAGTTCAGCTCATTTCAGTTAAATTTATTTCAGTTCATTTCAGTTAAATTCAGTTCAGTTCAGTTCAGTTCACTTCAGTTCATTTCAGTTCAATTCAGCTCATTTCAGTTCAATTCAGCTCATTTC
>NC_056513.1:861027-864195 GCF_014905685.2 Nematolebias whitei | reverse complement strand
AATTCAGCTCATTTCAGTTCAATTCAGCTCATTTCAGTTCAATTCAGTTCAATTCAGTTCAATTCAGTTCAGTTCAATTCAGCTCATTTCATTTCAGTTCAATTCAGTTCAATTCAGCTCAATTCAATTAAATTTATTTCAGTTAATTTCAGTTAAATTCAGTTAAATTCAGTTCAATTTATTTCAGTTCATTTCAGTTAAATTCAGTTCACTTCAGTTCATTTCTGCAGCTCCAACATACGTGGTCTCAGGTCTCTGTACAGAAACATTCTCATACTTTATAAAAGACAATTATTAAAGTTCTGTATCTGAGGAAGCAGCAGGTTGTGTTGAATCTTCATCTCGGTCTCTCATCCTGAGCGAGAACAAAGCAGAACAAGATTCATCTTGTCTGCTGGATTCCTCAGATAGAGAACTTTACTAACTGTCTTTTATGTGAATGTTCCTGTAAAGTCCCTGAGACAACTTGTTGTGATTTGGTGCTTTATAAATAAACTGAATTGAGACAGTGGGGAAAAAAAACTCCCTTTAACAGGAAGAACCCTCCAACATTCATTCAACATTTATTTCTACAGGTTAATCTCACTGAGCTTCCAGGACTCATTTACAAGAGAGACCTGAACAGGAACCAGAACCAGAACCAGGCTCAGGACGAGCTTTGACCGGCTGGGTCTGAGGACAGGAAGTAGAAACAGACACATAATAACAGGTGTACTTTCTATAGTCCAGGTGGACTTTCTATAGTCCAGGTGTACTTTCTATAGTCCAGGTGGACTTTCTATAGTCCAGGTGGACTTTCTATAGTCCAGGTGGACTTTCTATAGTCCTGGTGTACTTTCTATAGTCCAGGTGGACTTTCTATAGTCCAGGTGAACTTTCTATAGTCCAGGTGTACTTTCTATAGTCCAGGTGTACTTTCTATAGTCCAGGTGTACTTTCTATAGTCCAGGTGTACTTTCTATAGTCCAGGTGGACTTTCTATAGTCCAGGTGAACTTTCTATAGTCCAGGTGAACTTTCTATAGTCCAGGTGAACTTTCTATAGTCCTGGTGTACTTTCTATAGTCCAGGTGGACTTTCTATAGTCCAGGTGGACTTTCTATAGTCCAGGTGGACTTTCTATAGTCCAGGTGGACTTTCTATAGTCCAGGTGGACTTTCTATAGGAGGAAAGACAGAAAACACGTTAAGATAGGGATAATTACAGACTAGTAGCATTTGGCAGACGAGCCGGTACAGACACGTGTGTGAAGGGTTAAACATGTGAATGTCAAATGAATGAATGAATTTTAAAAAGAACAATGTTAAAGTGCTTCACGCGGTGTGAGAACAAAAAAAAACATCAAAATCAATCGGTGACATAAAAACCAAACGGATCCTGAATTATTGTTATTTTAAAAGTCAGAATGAAACCAGGACTTTTCAGGCAGGAAAAATGACTTTATAAACTCAGAGAATTTAAATAAAATGCAGATGAAGTGGTCAGATTTGCATGTTGGTGTTTAATCATTTATAATGATCTGATGAAGAAGTAAGTGTTTGTAAATGAGCCCCTGAGGCTCCGTGTGATGGATCTGTAGGACTAAAGGTTGAAAGACGGTAAATAACTCTTGTTTGTCAGAGTGTGGAGCTGAAACAGCCGCAGTGCTTGATCCTCTCAGGTTGTACAGTTAGGTCATTACAAGTTCAAGGTGAAACTCCTCCACACCTGATCAGAGTTCCAGCTGAAACGCTGATGGAGCTGTTAATGTTGGGGCCTAATGTCTTCTGATCGTGGTGAGATGTCTTTCTCATATTAACCTCCAGGTTTTCTACAATTAAAATGTTTTGGTTAAACAGAAAACAATCTAAAGTCGTTGATGATTTCTTCCAGCATTCTGCTCCTAAAGCGTTAAAGTATTGTTGCTGGAGATCTTTTAACGAGTCTTCAGATCAGTTGACGTTTTAGAATCGTGTTTATTCCAAACATGAGAACCTCAGCTCTCATTTTATTTCACAGGAGCTGCCTGAGAACGTTCTGCAGATATTAAGGAAGTGTTTGACCTTCCTGCCATCTCAAAGGTACCCAGAGTTCCTGTTCAGTCCGTTCCTGTGCTGTGGGACGTCCTTCACTAGTTCTGCTGACAATAACAAAGAAACTGGTCCAGATGTTTAACCTTTTTTGTTACTGGTCAATAATGTGACAAAGAAAACTGTGAGCCTTCATCCTCCATGAGCGTCATGCTGTGTCCTCCAGGCCCAGTCCTGCAGAGCTGCTGGCAGAGCCTCTGTTCCAGTCCTGCCTCGGTCCACCTGTCCAGAGGCAGGTCCAGCTGTTCTCCTGTGCTCTGCGCTGTGCACACCTGGAGCTCCCTGAAGACATCAGTGATCTTTGCAAAGGTACGTTTGAAACAAACCAACTCATCTGCTGTCTTTTACACCACAGTGTTCAACTAGAATCATCTTCTGACGAGAAGGAACCGGATCAAACCATGAACTTTGAGAAGCATCTCGATCAGCTGATCTGTTATCTCTGTAGGCACATTGGTGGGGGTGCAGCGTTTGTGGGAGGAGTCAAGTGATGTGACTCCTGACCAGTTTTTCAAACGCCATCACCACCGGAGTGAGAGCAGCGGGCCCGTAGTCATTTAAACAGGAAGTGTGGGGGTTCTTGGGTAGTTGTCTTCAGGCAGGGTGGGACCATGGACCAGGACAATGACCAGTTATTGTTGATGCTGGAATTGTACATGTGTTTTTCCACAGTTCAGTTTAGGGAAGGAAAAAAAAAACCTTCAAGAACTGTGTATATTTGATTAGTTGTAGACCAGCTGAGATCACGTGTCACATTTAAAACTTTAAACTTGTCTTATCCCGACAAACTGTTCCAGATGTTTAACAAAGTTCAATCAGGTCCTCTGGGTGCATTCAAAAATAATAAAATACATTTAAATCTTGTTGAAAAATTTTGTCTTTTAAAGACCAAAAGACTTCTTCAGTCCGAGGAGCTGCAACAAACTCAGTCTTATAAAAAGCACCTTCTCATAGTGGATCAATCAGGTGGTTGTTGACATCCAGAACCAGCTGCTCACATGCTGGAGGAGGACCATGCTCCAGATCTCATTCTGTAGAGCCGTCTGTGCCTGCTGGGAGGTGACTTCCTGTTTTAGAGGGTGACTTCCTGTTGTTGGAGG
>NC_056513.1:860800-861017 GCF_014905685.2 Nematolebias whitei | reverse complement strand
ACTTCCTGTTGTTGGAGGTGACTTCCTGTTTTGGGAGGTGACTTCCTATTTTAGAGGGTGACTTCCTGTTGTGGGAGGTGACTTCCTGTTGTTGGAGGTGACTTCCTGTTTTGGGAAGTGACTTCCTGTTTTAGAGGGTGACTTCCTGTTTTGGGAGGTGACTTCCTGTTTGGGAGGTGACTTCCTGTTGTGGGAGGTGACTTCCTGTTGTGGGAGG
>NC_056513.1:860333-860700 GCF_014905685.2 Nematolebias whitei | reverse complement strand
TTCCTGTTTTGGGAGGTGACTTCCTGTTTGGGAGGTGACTTCCTGTTGTGGGAGGTGACTTCCTGTTGTGGGAGGTGACTTCCTGTTGTGGGAGGTGACTTCCTGTTTTGGGAGGTGACTCCCTGTTTTAGAGGGTGACTTCCTGTTTTGGGAGGTGACTTCCTGTTGTGGGAGGTGACTTCCTGTTGTGGGAGATGACTTCCTGTTTTAGAGGGTGACTTCCTGTTGTGGGAGGTGACTTCCTGTTGTTGGAGGTGACTTCCTGTTGTTGGAGGTGACTTCCTGTTTTGGAAAGTGACTTCCTGTTTTGGGAAGTGACTTCCTGTTTTAGAGGGTGACTTCCTGTTTTGGGAGGTGACTTCCTGTT
>NC_056513.1:859512-860323 GCF_014905685.2 Nematolebias whitei | reverse complement strand
TGACTTCCTGTTTTAGAGGGTGACTTCCTGTTGTGGGAGGTGACTTCCTGTGTTGTCTCTGCGTGGGTTCAGATGATGATGAAGACTACCTGTCGGAGCGGGGCATCGATGAAGTTTACCATCTGTGGTGTCTCGCTGGTGGAGATCTGGAAAAGGAGCTCACCAACAAGGAGATCATCCAGTCCAAACCTCCAATCTGCACGTTGCCCAAGTAGGTCACGCACACACATGCACACACATGCACACACATGGGACTGCTGCCTCGCTTGTTAATTCTGGTGAAATTAAGAATAGTTTCACAGTCTGCATGTTCTTAATGTTTTCTGAACAGTTTTGTCTTGGAGGACGGGGAGCCGTTTGGACAGTGCAGGGACCGGAGCTTCCTGCTGGATGACACCACGGTGACCCTCCCTCTCTGCCAGCTCCGAAACGTAAGACAACTTAAGTACCGTACGGTGAACAAATGCACACTCGGCTGAACATCTATAGGAAAATTAAAGATGTGTCCTAGTTGAGCCAGATTCTTTAAAGAAACACTGGACATGTTGAATTTGTTGCTTTTGACCGTTTCAAGGTTCACGTGGTGTGTTGTGTTGTGTGTTGTGTTGTGTCTTGTGTTGTGTGTTGTGTTGTGTGTTGTGTTGTGTGTTGTGTTGTGTCTTGTGTTGTGTCTTGTGTTGTGTATTGTGTTGTGTGTTGTGTCTTGTGTTGTGTATTGTGTTGTGTGTTGTGTCTTGTGTTGTGTATTGTGTTGTGTCTTGTTTTGTGTGTTGTGTTGTGTATTGTGTTGTCTTGTGTTGTGTATTGTGTA
>NC_056513.1:857749-859412 GCF_014905685.2 Nematolebias whitei | reverse complement strand
TTGTGTAGTGCATTGTGTATTGTGTTGTGTATTGTGTAGTGTGTTGTCTCTTGTGTTGTGTAATGTGTTGTGTGTTGTGTTGTGTGTTGTGTTGTGTGTTGTATTGTAGTGCGTTGTGTATTGTGTAGTGTTTTGTGTTGTGTATTGTGTATTGTGTAATGTGTTGTATGTTGTGTGTTGTATTGTAGTGCTTTGTGTATTGTGTAGTTCGTTGTGTATTGTGTTTTGTCTTGTGTTGTGTATTGTGTTGTGTGTTGTCTTGTGTTGTATTGTGTTGTCTTGTGTTGTGTATTGTGTTTTGTTGTGTCAATGGTGAAGTGCACTGCTAACATATAAAGTCCATGCTCAATAATCCAGGTATACAATCCAACATTTTTCAGTCAGGTCATCTGGACAGTTTCTATTTTTTTTGTGCTGAAATGTTTCACCTTCCATCCAGAAGGCTTCATCAGTTAAAGAAACACACAACACAAAACTGATTCTTCCCCCAACAGCTTACTCCAAAGTGGAACAAACCAGTTTTGTTGGTGCTAAGATGGTGTCTTTGGTACGCCCCCTCCTCCATTGCCGGCCCTCTTCTTTGTTGACAATCGTGTCAAACTGGTTGACACAGACTGATGAAGCCTTCCGGATCAAAGGCGAAACGTTTCAGCACAAAAAAAAGAAACTGTCCAGATGACCTGACTGAAACCTGTTGGACTGCTAACGTAAGTTCAGTCACAACGTGCTGCCTCTTTGGAGTGAAACTGTCAATCAGCAGACGGAGTGTGGAACGTGAGGACAGTTGCATTTTTCTCCTCAGAGACTGAAGGACGTGGCTGGAGAAGCTTATTTCCCTCTTCTGGAAGACGAGTGAGTCTGTGGAACCTGGTGCCGTCAGACCTTCATCCTTCAGCAGTTTTTTGTCGTGACTTGGCGTCACATCCCGTCTCCTTCCGTCTCCTCCTCCAGACAGTCGACTCTGCCGCAGTCCAACAGCAGCAACGAGCTGTCGGCCACCGTCACGCTGCCTCTCATCATTCGTGAGCGGGACACGGAGTACCAGCTGATCCGCATCATCCTGTTCGAGCGGCTGCTCAAGGTCAGGGCGGCGAGTTCATCACTCAGAATCCACACGCACAAGAGGCTCCATACTGTTTCACATTCATGCTCATTTCTCCATTTTAAAAATTTTTTAAAATAAAAATACTACCGTAACTTCCGGACTATAAACCGCTACTTCTTTCACAGGCTTTGAACCCCGATCTTTTACAACGCTGCGGCTAATTTATGGATTTAAATTTTGTTTGACGAGCCAATGAGCTTCATGCCTCCAAAACATTTAGCCTCGTCACACCCGGGCACTCAGAGTTGCTCGATACACATCTCATGACTCAATAAGACCACCTGTAAAAATAAAGATTAAAAATAATCTGAGCCATTAAATTACCAAACAGGTCACAGTGCACCAGCAACTGTTGCTCCTGTCTGCAGAGGATCCTGACAACAGACCAACTGTTGCTCCTGTCTACAGAGGATCCTGACAACAGAGCAACTGTTGCTCCTGTCTACAGAGGATCCTGACAACGGAGCAAATGTTGCTCCTGTCTACAGAGGATCCTGACAACAGAGCAACTGTTGCTCCTGTCTACAGAGGATCCTGACAACAGAGCAACTGTTGCTC
>NC_056513.1:856351-857649 GCF_014905685.2 Nematolebias whitei | reverse complement strand
TCCTGTCTACAGAGGATCCTGACAACAGAGCAACTGTTGCTCCTGTCAGCAGAGGATCCTGACAACAGACCAACTGTTGCTCCTGTCTGCAGAGGATCCTGACAACAGAGCAACTGTTGCTCCTGTCTGAAGAGGATCCTGACAACAGACCAACTGTTGCTCCTGTCTGCAGAGGATCCTGACAACAGAGCAATGTATACACTCGCGACTTATAGACAATCACGGCCTTTATATATGTACAATTTTTTATTTAGTAGGCGTGGCTTATGTTTGGGTGTGCTCAGTAGTCTGAAAATTATGGTAATAATAATGTCAGAATAAGTTTATCTCTTATATTTGTTGTTGGATTTTAGGCGTACCCATACAAGAAGAACTGTGTGTGGAAAGAGGCTCGAGTGGATATTCCACCTCTTGTTCGAGGACCAGCGTGGGCAGCCCTGCTGGGCATCGAGGTACAAAAAGGACTCTTTGTTGGAAGGAACATGTAGGTTTAAGTGTATTTAATTATTTTTCTTGGCCAGGGTGACATTCAAGCCAAGTACGACAGCATAGACAAGGACACTCCCATTCCAACGGACAGACAGGTGGGATGAACCTGCTTTGGCATTTTAAACATGGTCACTGTCTCTAGCTTCCTGTGATGGTTCTGGGGTTTCTGTGCACAGATCGAAGTGGACATCCCACGCTGCCACCAATACGATGAGCTGCTGTCGTCTCCTGAGGGCCACATCAAGTTCAGACGCGTGCTGAAAGCTTGGGTGGTCTCCCACCTGGACCTGGTCTACTGGCAGGGTCAGTCAGTAATCTCCATCGCCTCCACGCTTCTTTCATTTCTCTTCTCTGTAACAGAGCTGGACTCCAGATTTTCTGATGCTCAGTCACATTTTAAAACGCATTCCTTTAACTTCAGGAGAGCCTCTTGGAGCTTGGAATAATTGTGCTTTAATGTCCATTTCAGGGTTAGACTCACTCTGTGCCCCGTTCTTGTATTTGAATTTCAATAATGAAGGTAAGGATTCAATCCGTCAGGCAGCTTACGACCACTGAAATCTGTTTTGACCTCTACTTTTTGTTGTCTTTGTCTTATAGCTTTAGCGTATGCCTGCATGTCCGCCTTCATTCCAAAGTATCTGTACAACTTTTTCCTGAAGGACAACTCTCACGTCATCCAAGGTGAGCTAAACAAAGAAATCATGTTGTCTTCAAGGTGAACCTTTCCACACTGAGCTAGGGCCTCTAATTATCCATACAGTGCCTTCATGGCCCTCTTTGTAACTCCATATGGTGCCTTCATGGCC
>NC_056513.1:852755-856341 GCF_014905685.2 Nematolebias whitei | reverse complement strand
CTCTTTGTAATTATCCATATGGTGCCTTCATGGCCCTCTTTGTAACTCTATACTGTGCCTTCATGCCCCTCTTTGTAACTCTATACTGTGCCTTCATGGCCCTCTTTGTAACTCCATATGGTGCCTTCATGGCCGTCTTTGTAATTATCCAAATGGTGCCTTCATGGCCCTCTTGGTAATTATCCATATGGTGCCTTCTTGGCCATCTTTGTAATTATCCATATGGTGCCTTCATGGCCCTCTTTGTAATTATCCATATGGTGCCTTCTTGGCCATCTTTGTAATTATCCAAATGGTGCCTTCATGGCCCTCTTTGTAATTATCCATATGGTGCCTTCATGGCCCTCTTTGTAATTATCCAAATGGTGCCTTCATGGCCCTCTTGGTAATTATCCATATGGTGCTGTAGTGGACTAAGCCTGATGTCAAAACTGACCAGATGGACAGAAACTGTCATTTCATTGATTTGAATCCAGAAATACAGTTTGACCCATCCTGAGACTTTCTGTCTTGAATTAATCAAGTGGAAAAGACAATTCTCTATGATCATTACTATTTTACAAATGTTTTGATAATCAAATTGTGTTAGTTCAAACAATGTGTACATGTTGAAGTGAACTACTCATTTTTATTTACTTAAACAGTAGTAATGATTTTTAGTCCTCAATTCAAAGTGAAATCAAGTTAGAGTACATTACAGAGTAATGATTCAATTTCTTGATCGTCTGCTTTGAAGTGAGCAGAGTTTGTAAGTGTGTTAGAGTTCAGGTTTCGGTCAACTAAGAAGTTTACTGAAAATAAATGTCATGTTTAACTTTCACAGCAGATACTAGGAGTAGAGACGCCACTGAGACTGGTTTTCTCTAACAATCTTTCTGTCTGTTCTTAAACAATCTTAATCTCTATCCTTGACTTTCCATAACACCTTACATCACAAACCACACCTCTGTTCTGGTCCATCCACCAATCAAAAAGCTCTCAATTGAACCGGAAGTATAGCCCGTTTAAATGTGGCAACTTCCCAGTTCAACAAGAGAGTTCTGGAGTAGAGTTCCAGTAGAGTTCAAGAGTTGTGGAATCCAGAGTGCAGGGAGTTTGGGAGTCCGTGAATGCAACCGCAGGCATTCATGGATGCTGCTAAACCAAACAAGCTGAACCAGAGACGATTTTGGGAATTATAACTTCTGTTTGGATAACCTCACACGACTCCTAAGGTTTTAGCTGTTCTCACGGAGACGCTGAAAAGAGTCAAAAGAAGAGCTCTACACCGACGCTGAAGCTATCGTCTGCAAGGTAAAAGTTCTATTTCGACCAAGCGTACCGTTGGCCAAGCTGATTTCAATGGAGCGTGCTGTTCTGGTTAAAACAAACAAATTCCCTCACACATCTCTCTCAGATAAACTTCATCTTTCCATCTTAAACTCTCCTTCTGCTAGAAAATCAATCACCGCCGTGTGAATTGATGTCTGCTGTTCTGCTGAAAAGTGAAAACAATCGCCGTATTGTTCTCACTTCCTGTAAAGCTGATTATGTTGTTGTTTTCATATTCTGCCAAATTAATGTAAATGTTTGATGTTAAACTTTGATTCTGTAAAATAAATGACCGCATTCATTTTGATGGGTCAAAGAAAAATGACGTCTCACGTTACATTTCATTCAATTCAATGCACGTTTTATCCAGTCCAGAAAGATGAGTGAACCCGTTTAATGTATGAATATATCTCAGTATATGTCATACTACAGTGCCTTCATGGCCCTCTTTGTAATTATCCATATGGTGCCTTCATGGCCCTCTTTGTAAATCTGTACTGTGCCTTCATGGCCCTCTTTTGCCCCTTTTCCATTAGTACCGGTACGGGCCGACTCGACCCTACTTGGCCCGGTTCTGAGGCTTTTCCATTAGTACCGGTACTTAGCTCCTGTTACTATTTTCAGTACCCTTGGCTCTGTGGTTCTAACCGGTACGAAGAGGTACAAAAACGTGACGTCAGTACACTGTCGGTCACTGGTTGGTCGGGGGCGGAGTCGGGGGCGGAGTCACTGGATCCTTCAGAAACGTTTCAAAACAATAATCCGCCATTTGCAATTTCTCGACTGGAGCAGCTGCTGGACTTATTTTAAAGATTTTTAAAACAATACTGACAACATCTTGGTCTAATGCTGATGTGCTGGCATTTTTTGTGCTTGGTGGCCGACAACATAATTCAGAGCAAGCTGGATGGAGCTCTGCTGGTGCACCCGATCCTCCCTCCGGAGCCTCGGAGCGCCAGGCCGGGCAGGGCGTCATCTCCCCGGCTCCAAGTTCAGCTGGTCACCGCGGAAGATCCTTCGATGTGCCGACTCGGAGGCTCGGGTTCCAGATACCAGCCTTGTGTGCTCAGAGCTCCGCAGGTCACTGCGAATCTGGAGATGGGGACTCACAGATGGACGTTGCCAGACCCCGGCCGCGCGTAATCATGAAGGCTGAATCCCGATCCCACCCGGCAGTCAGGCGGACTGGACAGTCTGGGACGGACGCTGGAAGCGATTTTTAAATAAAATAACATTTTGTTTTTATACAAAAACTGTTTTAAAAAAATGCTGAAGCGATTTAAAAATTCTTATTATTTTTTTTACACGTAAAAGTTTTTTTAAAATCGCTTCCACCGTTCGTCGCAGACCCGTCTCTGTCCACCTGTCTGTGCGGGTCGGACCTTCATGATTACGCGCAGCTGGAGTCTTGGAACAGCCTCTGGAGTCACCAGCAGAGCTGGAGCTGGGAGGATGAGCCTCCCAGCTTCCTCCTCTCCGGAGGAGAGGATCGTGTGACTGCGGGCAGTGTCGTGCGAGACCAGCAGAGCGTTGAAGATTAAAAAAAAAAAAAGACGGTGCCAGCTTCATCATGAAATCCTGTTTTCACTTTAATGACTGTTAACTCAGCTGAAAATCATAAAAAGACACAAAACTATTGGATATCAGGAATATTTCCCTCAAACATGTTTAAAGAAGAGACGACCTTCAGTTCAACTTTATTTTAACTCACGAATGTACAAATCACAAAACAAGAACTTTAAAGCAAAGCTAAAAATAAAATGTTTATATGTGAACAAGAAAGAAAACCACACATTTAAAATGAACATTAAAAGTAGACACAATGAGTGCAAATACATCAAATGATGATGAAAACCTATAAAAATTTAAATGTAATGTTTTTGTAGAATCTGGTTCATCAGAGTTTTAATTTATATACATATATATATATTTATATCTATAAATAAATATAGATAAATATATATGTATATATAAAAATACATATATATGTAATTTATATACATATATATATATTTATATCTATAAATAAATATAGATAAATATATATGTATATATATAAATACATATATATGTATATAAATATATATAAATACATATATATGTATATAAATATATATGAAAATATATAAATACATATATATGTATATAAATACATATGTGTATATATATATACATATATACATAATTGTGTGTATATACATATGTGATATATATATATATATATATATATATTATATATATATCACATATGATATATATATATATATGTGTGTGT
>NC_056513.1:848940-852655 GCF_014905685.2 Nematolebias whitei | reverse complement strand
CCCTCTTTGTAATTATCCATATGGTGCCTTCATGGCCCTCTTTGTAACTCCATACAGTGCCTTCTTGGCCCTCTTTGTAACTCTATACTGTGCCTTCATGGCCCTCTTAATAACTCCATATGGTGCCTTCATGGCCCTCTTTGTAACTCCATATGGTGCCTTCATGGCCCTCTTTGTAACTCTATACTGTGCCTTCATGGCCCTCTTAATAACTCCATATGGTGCCTTCATGGTCCTCTTTGTAACTCCATATGGTGCCTTCATGGCCCTCTTTGTAACTCCATATGGTGCCTTCATGGCCCTTTTGTAACGTGACAGCCACAATTCAAAGTATTTTACTGGGATTTGATGTGACAGCTGATGTAACTGGGACCCAGTGTACACATTCCACTACATGTACCATATGTGGTGCGAATGACGATAAAGGAACGCTGACTCAGTCGGCCATGTTTGTGAAGTACGAGGGAAATAATCGTGTTCTGATGAATACGCATCGTTTCCTCCGACTTCTGACACAGTGGGATTTGATGTACATCATTTTAGGTTTTTCTTTTGATGCTTTTAATTACATTGTCTTATTTTTCTTTTAGTTACTGTGATTGTTAAGCACTTTGGTAACAGCTGCTGATTTTAAATGTGCTATTTAGATAAATGTGACTGGACGTAGGCGCTCTGATCTGGTCCATTGTAGCTCCGGCTGGATGTTCAGGTCCTGCTGGAAGGTGACCCTCTGGATGTTTTACAGCCTCCATCAGGTTTTCTCCTAGGACTGACCCGTTTTCAGCTCGGTCTGTCCTCCCCATCTACTCTTACCAGCTTTCCCAGTCCTGATAAAGTCAAGTCCATCCATCATCCATCCATCATCCATCCATTATCCATCCATCCATTCATCATCCAACATCCATCCATCCATCCATTATCTTTACCTGCTTCTTCCTTTTCAGGTCACGGGTGTCACTGGTACCCGTGTCCAACAGTCACTGTGTGAGAGGTGGGAACACCCTGGACAGGTTGTAAGTCCATTACCTTCTTAGATAGAGAACTTTACTAATTGTCTTTTCTATGTATGTGAATGTTCCTGTAAAGTGTCCTGAGACAATTTTATTGTGATTTGGCGCTAGATAAATAAACTGAACTGAATTGGATTGAATCACAGGGACACATAGAGACAAATGAGACAAACAACCATTCACTCTTTCACCTGGGGACAATTTAGAGTTACCAATCAGCCTAACATGCATGTTTTTGGTCTGTGGGAGGAAATTGGACCTAGAGAAAACCCACGCAGCACGGAAAGAACATGCAAACTCCACCCAGAAAGGTCCCAGGCCGGGATTTGAACCGGTGACCTGCTTGCTAGCTTCTGCTGCAGTTTTAATAACAGGACCACTCTGTTAACAGGACCACTCTGTTAACAGGACCACTCTGTTAACAGGACCACGCTGCTAACAGGACCACGCTGCTAACAGGACCACTCTGTTAACAGGACCACGCTGCTAACAGGACCACTCTGTTAACAGGACCACTGTGCTAACAGGACCATGCTGCTGTAGATTTGTTTTTCACTTTTGACACCTTGTTTTTGTATTTGTGGTGCATGCTGTGACATTTGCTGTTGTTTTATGGCGAGTGGAGACGGATCTTCTCGTCCTGAGCACGTCATTGTCTTGTGTTGATTTTACTTATGACAAATAAAGAAACCTGAACCTCTTCATTTTTCACATTTTGGACTGAACAGATCTGTTCAAAGCTTGAGATGTTGCTTTACAGCCTAACTCTGGTTAAAGCTTTTCAACAACTTTATCCCTGACTGGTCTGGTGTGTTCCTTGGTCTTCATGATGCTGTCCGATCACTAATCCTCTGAGGCCTTCACAGAGCAGCTGGATTTGACATTGAGCTATCAGAGTAAGAGGTGGATATGAATTCACAACATACTTTTCTGATTTTTACCTGTAAAATGTTGGAAAGAATTTATTTTCCTGCCATTTTTCTCTTGCGTGCACGTTACGTTGGTATTTAAGTAAAATCCCAGTAAAATGTGTTGAAGTTTGTGGCTGAAGCGTGATAATGTAGTTCAAGTGGCATGAATACGTTTTCAAGGCTCTGAATTGATTATTTAGATATTTGACGCAGGATCACCTTCTTCTACCGCCTGCTTTCACTTTCAGGGTCTCCAGGTTGAGTCCAGCCTGTAACAGTCTCTGGTTGCTCTCAGCCCTGCTCTGTCGCTTCAGGCTGATCACAGTCAGTGCTGGAAACTGTTCAGTCTGTCTGAAGGCGTGTGCTGCTGAGCTCCGTCACTTATAGGTGGAGAAGCTAATGGCTGCAGAGAAAAGTCAGTTTGGGTGTGGCTGACCAGCTGCAGCAGCACCTCATCATGGCTGCAGGCACTGCAGAGCGGTCAGAGCTCGTCCTCTGTGAAGAACGTTATTTTTGACTCAAATACATCTCTAAGGTTTCAGCAGTCAGAAATGTGAAAAATCTTATTTTTATAATAAATAGTAAATGTTTAGAATGAAATGTGTGCATGCTGAGGTGTTTCTCTGTGAAGCCTGTTTCTTGTACCTGAAAGCTGCACATCTCATGTTTTAATGGTTCCGTTTGTTTCCCAGAGTACTTGACTGTGTTCTCTCAGATGATTGCCTTCCATGACCCAGAGCTCAGCAACCATCTAAATGAGATTGGCTTCATCCCAGATGTAAGTTAGAGGACACAAGTCTCTTCACTTCACAACTTTTGACACAGTTGTTTATTGTCGAGCTAGAACAGCTGCTAAGGTTTGTCAGCTCTTACAGTCTGCATTCAACATCACCCAGTAACATTGGTTCCGTCTCAAACTGGTGCTAAACACTGGTCAAACCAAAGGGATACGGTTTCCAAACAGGAATTCAGTCCAAGCAGTCTTTCCTTCTGTCTTATCTACAAATGGTGTTCCTATTGATTTTGTTGACTCTTACAAATACTTGGGAATCTTGGTCGACTCACATCTCTCTTTTAAGCCTCATGTCGAAAACTCAATAAAGAAACTGAAAGTTAAACTGGGTTTGTTTTCAGAAACAGATCCTGTCTAACTGAACCCTGAGGAACGCCTTGTATCTGTGACTTTCCTTCCCTCCATTGATTACGGTGACATTATTTACATGAACGCTCCTACAAGAACCCTGCAGATGTTGGATGCTGCAGATGTTGGATGCTGCAGATGTTGGATGCTGTCTATCATGGTGCACTAAGATTCATAACTGGCTGTAACTACCGTACCCACCACTGCACCCAGTATTCACTGGTTAACTGGTCACCATTAACTTCACACAGACTCTCCCACTGGTACATCTTCATCTTTAAATCACTTCCTGGTCTGCTGCCTTCATACATCTCCTCCTACATGTCTCTGTGTGAGTGCAGCTACAGCGTGCGCTCTCAGGACATCATTACCTGCAGTGTTCCCTCAGTGAGGACTGAACTAGACAAAAGGACCTTCTCCTACTCCGCTCCTGTTTCCTGGAACATCTTGTAAAAAGATCTGAAGCTCTCGACCTTTGACCTCTCTAAGTGGCTTTAAGAATCTGTTGGACTCGTGGCAGGGACCGATGCAGACATGTTCCTGTTTTTAGTTTTCTACATCGTTTCATGATGCAGCTTGTTTTTATTTATTATTTTAATTTATTTTTTGTGCTTTTTTTTTTAACATACAACAAAAAAAAGACGAAACATAGA
>NC_056513.1:848036-848840 GCF_014905685.2 Nematolebias whitei | reverse complement strand
CCCCCCCCCCCCCCCCCCCCCCACACACACACACACAAGTATGATTGTGCATTGTAAAGTTTGCAGATGATACAGCGGTGGTGGGGTGCATCACAAACAATGATGAGTCCAGCTACAGGCAAGAGGTGGAACACCTGGAGAGCTGGTGCAGAGAGAATAACCTTCACATCAATGTGAAGAAGACAAAGGAGATGATTGTGGACTTCAGAAGGAACAAAAACACCTACACCCCCCGAACATAGGAGGATCTGTAGTGGAAGTGGTCTCCAGCTACAAGTACTTGGATGTGCACCTGAACAACAACAACAGCTGGAGCAACAACACCACCAGCCTGATGAAGAAAGCTCATCAGAGACTCTACTTCCTCAGGCGGCTGAGACGAGCTGGTCTGGAAGCTCAGTCCTCACCTCCTTCTACAGGTGTGCAGTGGAGAGCATCCTGTGCTCCAGCATCAATGTGTGGCATGGAGGCTGCACAGCTGCAGAAAGAAAAGCTTTGCAGAGAGTGGTGAAGGCTGCACAGAAGATGTTGGAGTCAGCCTCCCCACCATCACAGACATCTACACCTCCAGATGCAGGAAGAGGGCCACCTGCATCATGAAGGACCACACTCACCCAGCACACACACTTTTTGCCCCACTCCCCTCAGGAAGGAGGTTAAGGAGCATTAAGTGTAGAACCACTAGACTGAGGAACAGCTTCTACCCTGAGGCTGTTAGACTCATGAATCTCTAACTAGAATAATCACTGTGAAAAACCATATCATGTTGCTGCTGATCTGTTTCATGTTGCTGCTGATCTGTTT
>NC_056513.1:838826-847936 GCF_014905685.2 Nematolebias whitei | reverse complement strand
ATTTTAAAGACGCATATTTAATTGGATTTACAATAACTGGTTCCTGCTTTTTGGATTCGGCTGGTTTTATCAACAATCAAGGAAGTCGTCGGCAGCAAATTTGGACCCGATCGTGCTGATTACCTTTATGATGTCTTGGTTCGTGCCTCGAGTACCCAGACTCAAATGCTTTGGGCAGAATGGATCAGATCTCAGGGATTTTACTCCGTCACGTTCCATTGGTGTGATCATGTAATTTGGACATTTCGGAACCTAGTGGACCAACACAGACTCAAGGTAGATGTCATTAAGCTCTGCTAGGACGTTACAGGATGCTCATGCAAAGATGCACTGCCTGGCCATAAAAAGGATTGAACTAAATACGTAGGCTCCTCCCATTAGATAATTACTGCGTGGGTGACTGAGCTGGCAACAAGTTATATCATCCCAAATGTTCTGAATGTCCATCTGAACAGAAACACAGCGCTGGTTCTGGACGAGTGTCAGCTGGAGGAGATGATCGGGTTTAAGAATATCTGCAGTAAATCAAAATGCACTTTTATTTTGGATTACTGAACATGGACTTTAGTGCAGTTTTCTTTGGTTTGAAATAAGCGTCTAAGGTTTTTTCATTTTGATTCTGCCGGGTTTTGTTTTGACACACCACCCACCTAAAACCTTTTCCCCGGTTGTCTTCCCTTTTGAAAAGAGCTTCCAGATGATCTTCCCAACACTCAGTTTTGTGTTTTGACCGTCTGATTTTGTTCCATCTATTCCGGTTCAGTGGATGTGCAAATGATCGTTTATATCCAAACTGTGCCGTCACATTTCTGCATCTGCTTTTGCACTTTTGGTGGAATTTTTTAAATTTAAATGTAAAATTTTTATTTTGCCTGTTTTTCTGTCTGCAGATGTTTTCCCTCTGCACAAAATCTTCCACCTGTGGGACACGTTGCTGCTGGGGAACTCTTCATTTCCTTTTTGCATTGGGGTCGCCATATTGCAACAACTGAGAGACCGTCTCTTGGCTAACGGCTTCAACGAATGCATCCTGCTCTTCTCTGACCTGCCAGGTACGAATATTAACTGGTAGTACAAAAACAGTTAAATCAGGTCATCTGGACAAGTTTCTTTTTGGGAGAAATGTTTCGTCTTCCATCTGAAAGACTTCATCAGTTTGAGGCCTGCCAACACAGACCTGTCTTATAAATAGCACCTCCTTGATGTTTCAGCCAGTCTGCAGTGGAATCCCCAGAAACTGACTTTACACGTGCAACAAGGGGCCGTCAGTCCAAAACAGTCGATCAGCAGCAGCAGAACAATAATAATAATATAATAATAATGATCATTTTATTTAAAAAGCGCCTTTCATGACACCCAAGGACACTTAAAGAAAACAGTCAAAGGTTTTAGGCCTGATGACCAACTTGCTGGTCGCTTTGTTCCCCTTCAGCATTAGCTAGAGACTGCCATGCAGGACGTGTTCACTCCTGATAGTCCAGTACACTCGGTCATTATGGGACCAGTATTCAGAACATTTGTTTACATTTCAGCTGGTGGTTCATTCATTCTGCACTGAGTGAACCAACCTGTTCCCCCGCTCGCCTGTGGGGGTGCTGCACCAAGAACTACTGAAGGAAACGACACAAAAAAACCTCTGAAGAAGACACTACTTCTTCTTCTTCTTCTTCTTGTAGAAATAAAAATAAAAATGGAGTGGCATCATATTTGAGCGGTTTTAGGAGTTCTGTTTTGTCATTTTTCAACAACGGACTCATCATGAGAGGAAGATGAGGCAGAATATCATGGAGAATGTTTTTCACATGAAGCGACTGACGGCTCCGTATGTGGTGAGAGAAATGCACGTTCGTTTTGCTTGTATTTACCCAGAATGCCCTGTGCTGCGGTCCACTTCCTGCTTTTGGAGCGGTCTCCAGTCTGCTTGCATTCAGAGTCATAGTTTTCTTTATTGTCATACACACCACATGTGGTACTTGTGGTGGAATGAGACTGTGTACGCAGGGTCCCAGTTACATCCCGGTACCAACTGACCCACAGACCGGTACCGGTCCACAGCCCGGTGGTTGAGGACCACTGGGCTACAGTACAGACTATGACAAGTCAACATTAGATGTTTCATCAACATCAAAGTTCATGCTCCATAATCCAGGTAGAAAATCCAACAAAGTTCAGTCAGGTCATCTGGACAGTTTCTTTTTTTGGATGAAAGATGAAACATCTCAACAAAAAAAGAAACCATCCAGATGACCTGACTGAACTTTGTTGAATTTGCTACGTGGTTATTGAGCATGAACTTTGATGTTTTGAACCACTTTGGCTTGAATGCTTCAGACGAGATGGCGGGGGAGAGGGCGGGCCCCAGAAACCATCTTACCACCATCAAACTGGTTGGTCCACTATGTGATGGTGCTGCTTGTGGGACTCTGTTTGTTTGTGGCTCCTCGGACTGATGAAGTCCTTTGGATGAAACGTCTCAACAAAAAAAAAAGAAACCATCCAGATGACCTGACATAACTTTGTTGAATGTTTCATCAACACTTTTGTATTTTTCCTTGTTTTCGTTTATTTTTGTTTAGAAATTGACATTGAACGCTGTGTCCGTGAATCCATCAACCTGTTCTGCTGGACTCCAAAGAGTGCTACGTATCGACAACACGCTCAGCCGCCAAAGGCTTCTGCTGACAGCACCTTCACAAAAACACCTACGTATTTCTCATCTGACTACCAGGATATGCCCAGAACAGACCTGGTGAGTTTTACGTGCACACTCACTAGCACACATGCACAGTCTTGTATTTCTGACTTTGTGGGGACTTTGCATTGACTTCCATTCATTTCTATATAATACAGTACAACTTTATTTATAAAGCACTTTAAAACAACACCGTTGGCCAAAGTGCTTTACACCAACACAAACAAGCATAAAAAACTATAAAATCAGCAGATACCATAAAAGTAATGAACTATCATAAAACAGCAAACAGTAAAAACAATAAAATAAATAACTTAAAAACAGTAAAACCAACATTTCAAGCTGCGTTAAAAGCCAAAGAGAAAAAATGAGTCTTCAGAGCAGATTTAAAAACAGGAAGTGATGTCAGAGGCAGCTCGTTCCACAGTTTAGGGCCAGCGACTGAACACTCGGTCACCTCTCAGCCTCCTGTTGGACTTTGGGACGACCACCAAAAGCCAAAGCCTGAGTCCCACCCCAAACCACCAACGAGACTGCTGCTTGTGGGGACCTGGCTTTGGTCCCCACAATGTAACCTGAAACAAAACTATGCACTTTCACTTCATGTCCAAACAGCTTTCTCTAACTCTTTTTTTTAATTCAACCTTTATTTCTACAGGTTAGTCTCATTGAGCCTCCAGGACTCGTTTACAAGAGACCTGGTTTAGACAAACGACATATAAAGTACAGATCTTTCAACTATAAACTACAGGTTCTTGTAAATTTTCTGTTCAGTTCATTCATATAGCACCAGGACAAGAGGACCATCTGCTTCGACCGGCTGGGTTTGGTAGGAATAGATACACAATGGCAGGTCAAGAATCACATGTTAAGATAGAAATTAGTATCAAATGAAAACTATTTAATTTTAACAATTCATTTAAGGAAATGAGGTCAGTTTGTCCTCTAGTAGTCTAAGTCTATAGCAGCATAACAACCCTAACTATAGGAATTATCAAACAGGAAAGTCTTAAACTGGACAATGTGTCAGCCTCATGGACAGAAACTGGAAGTTGGTTCCACAAGAGAGGAGCCTGAGAACTGAAAGATCTTCCTCCCATTCTGCTGCTGGAAACTCTAGGAACCACAAGTAAACCTGCAGTCTGAGAGCGAAGTGCTCTGTTATTTTATTTTTTATTTTACCAGGATAAAAAAACATTCAGATTACAAACCTCTTTTTCAAGAGAGACCTGGCCAAGAGGCAGCAACAAATACAACACAAAAAATTACACATTGTAAGATGATCAACTAGATGATCTAAGTCTCTGTTCTCTGATGCATTACTCTGCAAGACAGAGGAAAACATTGATGGAAGAGATTGTTTCAATTTGGTTACAGCATTTTCTGATAAGCACCTGCTGAGATGAAATTTACTCTCAGTGACTGTGTAGTCATTTAATGTAAACTCAAAGTTATTAAAAAATGGTCGGACAGAACAGGATTTTGAGGAACTATTACCAAGTCCTTAATCTCTACACCATAGGTCAGAACTAAATCAAGAGTGTGATGATAAGAATGAGTAGATGTGCGGACGTTTTGGGTAAAACCAAATGATTCTATTAAATTATTAAAGGCTATGCTTAAACTATCACTCCCAACATCCACATGAATATTGAAATCACCCATTATGATGATTTTATCAGTATTTAATAATAAGTCAGTTAATAATTCTGAGAATTCAGACTAAAACTGAGAGTAAGCTCCTGGTGGACGATATATAACAACTAGTAAAAGTGACTTTTCTGATTTCCATTTTGGATGAGAAAGACTGAGGGACAGCGATTCAAAAGAATCATAACTAATAACTGGTTTGGCATTAATCAATAATCCTGACTGAAAAATAGAAGCTGCTCCTCCACCTCGGCCAGTTGTTCTAGGAACATGAACATTTAAATAATTAACAGGAGTGGATTCATTTATACCAACAAAATCCTCCTGTTGTAGCCAAGTTTCTGTCAGACACAATAAATCAATATGATGATCAGTTATCAGTTCATTAACTAACAGGGATTTAGAGGAAAGAGATCTGATGTTCAATAATCCACATTTAATGAGTTTATGATTTTGCTCTGGTAAAGTAACTGTGTTTATTTTAATCAGATTTTTATGGTTTATATTTTTAGAGCTGATTTTTGGTTTATTTAATTTGAGCCGTGGGCGAGTTGACACTGTTTCAATGTGGGTGTGGGTGGTGTACAGAGGAGAAGCAGCAGAGAGGTGGAGGACTACACCTCTGCTTCCTGGACTGGTTTCTAGACTGGACCATTAATGGTCAACAACCTGGATGTCCAACTGGATCAGATCAGTTTTTAGAGAGAAGTTCTGTTCCACACAAGGTGGGACGGATTCCATGTCTCCACATCAGACCGGGTTTTCTCCAAAATGCACTCCAGTTGTTTTCAGAACACCTCCTGGACGTCCAGCGGTTGAAACGTGACATTCAGCTAAACTGGTCAGGTTGGGGAGGGGCCCGGAACAAACTATGGAGTCAGACATAGTTTTTGTGAAGTTGCACATGGAAGCAACATTAATTTTAGTGATCTCTGATTTGCGTAGCTGAGTGTCATTTTCACTGACGTGAATAATAATTTTATTGTATTGAGTCTTAAGTTTAGCCAGTAGTTTCAGGTGAGATCCAGTGTCACCTGTTCTGGCCTCTGGAATGCATTTGACTGTGGTCTGAGTCCCAGGTGCCACGTTTCGAACTATGGAGCTGCCAACAAGAGTGTGCTCCTCGGCAGGCGTCTCACTGAGCACGAAAAATCGATGTGAGAGTTTAACGGTTGGTGGTTGACCGAGGGCCTAGTTTTAGTATTATTTTTCTTTGGACTGTCACCCAGCAGGTAGCTAAGAGGAGGAAACTGGTTTGAACCGTGGTTTTGAATGGGACAAAAACCATTTGAAACGTTAATGGAAACAGGAACGGGTTGATGGTGACGTGGGGGTTTAGTTTTAGCTTTAGGCTTACTTTGGAGCGAGACCCCGCAGGCCTGTGTTGCAGGTTGCTAAGAGGAGGAAACTGATTTGAAATGTGATTTCAAACAGAACAAAACTCTTTAGAAACATCATCTGAAACGTGAACGGGTCGAAGGTGAACCGGGACTTAGTTGTAGCATTTAGTGTACCTCGGGCCGTCACCCAGCCGGCCTGTGGTTTCTGACAGCTAATGTGAGCTAACATTAGTGGCTCTGAGGAGCCTACGGGCGCCTGGCTAGTTAATGGTTTTAACTAGGTAATGGACTCGAGAGTCATGTTTTAGAAGGCTCATGTTTAAAACAATTCCCGGTCTAGAGCAGGTAAACTGGAAGTATTACTGTAGTTGTGTATTGGACCCCAGCTGACACAGTTTAGACAATCCATATCTAAATGATTTCTATATTGTTCAAATTCTATTCAAAGGTCTCTTAAAGATGTTTCCTGTTTGGTCTCCTGCCTCCTCTCCTGTAGTCTCGGGAGCCTCTGATTTTGTCTGATCTGAAAGCTGAAGTGTCTCCAAGAATCTCAGCGGAGGACCTAATCGACCTCTGTGAACTCTCGCTGGCTGGACCCCCCAAACGAAACAAAGGTGGCAAGCCGAAGATTGTTGCTGTTGACATCCGCACTGTGGAAGAGTATCCTTATCATGTGTTTGTTTGTCCCAGAGTGTTGAGCTGTTTACAGCCCCGACTACCGTTGGTCTAATTAAGCTGATTCAGTTCATTCGTCCTAACAAAAGGATGGACATGGACAGAGTGACGTTCTAACAAGAATGGAGTGAAGGGATGCAGGAGAAGCATGATGCCGTGCAGCAGCACCAGTGTTGAGTCCACAAGCAGCTCGCTTTCATCCACATCTTCACACATGCAGCCAGTTAAGCCATCGGTTGAAGCACGTGCACTAAAGTTCCTTACACAAAGACAAACTTACTGGCAGTGCAAGGAGGGGTGGCAGACTAGTTAGAAGGGTTCCTACTTACCCTCTGACCTGAAGGATAAAGATGAAAGGCTGGTGAGTGACTGAAGCAGCACCATTAAAAAGTTGCTTTCTTCACTAAATCTGTTGTAACTCTGATGCAAGGCTGATTTTCTGCTAATCAGATTTTTGATTTACCAGACGTACGTTACCGTGCTGGGACTGTTGGCTCTTAGGAGATGGTTCAGCATTTCAGAAGAAGACTTCTGTAACACAACAGTCATTCAATGAGAATCAGAATCTGCTTTATTGTCATTGTACCGAAGCACAACAAAATACATGTCAGTGCAGCCCGTCCGAGAAAACATAGACACGGGGAGACAGAGGTGTCTGAGGCCGCGGCTTTCAGGAGGCGCTGCCCTTTTCGTTTAGATAAGAAATGGAGAAACACGAGGGGAGGGGAGGTATGAAAAAAATTATATCTCACACTAGCTATGTTTACATGCGCAGAATTCTTTGAGCGGATTGAAATGTGTTCTGTTTGAATAATTCAAATGTGTTGTTTACATGGGCACAATCTGTTCATGACGAGCGTTTACCTGCAGCTTTGTTCTGAACAGCAGTACTGACATGCGCAGAGTGGTAAACTCTCCTTAAAAAAACCACTGAAGAAGAAGTTCTACTTCCGGGTGAACGTAAACAAGCCTGAGCACCCAAAATGGACCCGCGACAGGTTTTAATGATGGTGGAGACGTTACTGCACTCCCTGACTGAGCTACAGGTGATACAAATCATTTTGAGCTCTTTAAAAGTTTCTAGTAGAAATGTTGTCGCTCACCGACCAGTTTTACTTCCCTGACATGCTAACATTATTAGCGTTAGCCAGGCGGAAATGGCAAAATCGCACATGCGCAGTCAGGTCAGCTTTTCACGATCAGATAAAAATGAACATATCAGGCGTTTACATGCGCACCGATCGGGTTACGGATCGGCGTAAACCACCCGTTTCGTTCTGATCACAAATTATATCGGATTGCGCCGAATACACAAAAAATAGCCCGAACGGAGTGTTTACATGACACACTTTTATTCCGACCGGCCATTTGATCCGGTTACTTATGTCCATGTAAACACACCCACTGTGTCCTAGACTGGACACAGTGTGACCGTTGCAAAAAATGACCTCGGCACAGAAACGGCAACATACTGATGACATCATCATACATTTATGCATGAGGAGGCCGACGAAGGAGGTGAGTTGTCCATGGATGCTGCCAGATAGTTCCAAGTCCTGATAAGAGATGGTGCAGTATCAGCTGGCTCAGCTCTGACACAGGTCCACAGATGTCCTCGGGATGGGAAGGGGGTTGGGGGGGGACAGAGCTTCTTGTTCACATACGATCCAGGAGAGTTTGGGATAGTTGGCCAATTCAAGGCCAAGCTGGGGAGCCAGATTCAGATTACAGTTATTTTGGATCAGGTGGACTCTGCTTGATTTCTGTCTGCCTTCATAGTTCTACCGGTACGTCTCAGTGGCGACTCCAAACAGCCAAATTTTGTGGTCCACACCGCCGGGCTGAGATTGTAGCTTCTCCAAGGTTGATTCCTTCCCGACAGCGAGTTTCAGGAGCCGCAAGTGGCCTGCAATTCTCAGAAATCACGTCCAGCTTACGCCTCAGCTCACACAGCATCTGAGTCTTGAGTGCTTATCCTCAGCACATCCCTTCATGCCAGGCAGCCTCACAATGACCAGAACAGCTGCCGTACTTTTCCGCATTTGTCAATATGCCAGGTAACCGCCAAATCTAAAAAGCATAAATCCTGTTATCATAAATCCAATAATGTACACATCTTACATCTACCCAAACAGAAAACCTTGGCTGAATGCAGAGGTGCGTACCCTGCTGGAAGCCAGGAACACTGCCTTCAGGTCTGGAAACTCAGAGGAGCTGAGTAGGACAAGAAAAGAGCTGGTTGCTGGTATTAAGAGGGCCAAGGCCACATATGCAAAGAGGATCGAGGGTCAATTCATCTCACAAGACCCTCGGAGCATGTGGAGGGGCATTAAGTGCATAACAGATTATAAAGGAAGGAGTGAACAATGCCCCAAAGACCCATCTCTGCCTGATGCCCTCAACAAGTTCTATGCACGCTTTGAAGACACGAACAGACCACCCAGCACCAGACTCACCTCGCCACCGGATGAAGAGCATCTCAGCGTGACCTCAGCAGAAGTAAGGAGTACCTTCAGGAGGATTAATCCGCACAAAGCAACTGGCCCAGACAACATCCCCGGAAAAGTGTTGAAGGAATGTGCTGATCAGAACTGTGAGGTGCTGGCAGACATCTTTAACACCTCACTTACCCTGGAGACAGTTCCCACCTGCCTGAAGACTGCCACCATCATCCCAGTCCCAAAAAGCTCTACAGTGACTGGTCTGAATGACTATCGGCCAGTGGCCCTCACCCCGATAGTCGCTAAATGCTT
>NC_056513.1:822465-838726 GCF_014905685.2 Nematolebias whitei | reverse complement strand
CATCAAAACAACCATCAACATCAACGAGGACCCTCATCAGTATGCATACCGTGAGAACCGATCAACAGAGGATGCAATCTCCTCTGTGGTCCACACTGCGCTCAACCACCTGGAGCAGAAAAACTCTTACGTCCGTATGCTCTTTGTGGACTTCACATCCGCCTTCAACTCCATGATCCCCCAAACCCTGATGGACAAACTATCCACACTAGGACTAAGCCCCTCCATTTGCAACTGGGTCCTAGACTTCTTAACAAACAGACCACAGTCAGTGAGGATCCACAACTTCTCCTCCTCCACCATAACCCTCAGCACTGGCTCTCCTCAGGGATGTGTGTTGAGCCCCCTCCTGTTTACTCTGTTCACGTATGATTGTGCAGCTACCCATCCAGGCTGTCACATTGTAAAGTTTGCTGATGATACAGCGGTGGTGGGATGCATCACAAACAATGATGAGTCCAGCTACAGGCAAGAGGTGGAACACCTGGAGAGCTGGTGCAGAGAGAATAACCTTCACATCAATGTGAAGAAGACAAAGGAGATGATTGTGGACTTCAGAAGGAACAAACACACCTACACCCCCCTGAACATAAGAGGATCTGCGGTGGAAGTGGTCTCCAGCTACAAGTACTTGGGTGTGCACCTGAACAACAACCTCAGCTGGAGCAGCAACACCACCAGCCTGATGAAGAAAGATCATCAGAGACTCTACTTCCTCAGGCGGCTGAGGCGAGCTGGTCTGGAAGCTCAGTCCTCACCTCCTTCTACAGGTGTGCAGTGGAGAGCATCCTGTGCTCCAGCATCAATGTGTGGCATGGAGGCTGCACAGCTGCAGAAAGAAAAGCTTTGCAGAGAGTGGTGAAGGCTGCACAGAAGATGTTGGAGTCAGTCTTCCCACCATCACAGACATCTACACCTCCAGATGCAGGAAGAGGGCCACTTGCATCATGAAGGACCCCACTCACCCAGCACACACACTTTTTGCCCCACTCCCCTCAGGAAGGAGGTTAAGGAGCATTAAGTGTAGAACCACTAGACTGAGGAACAGCTTCTACCCTGAGGCTGTTAGACTCATGAATCTCTAACTAGAATAATCACTGTGAAAAACCATATCATGTTGCTGCTGATCTGTTTCATGTTGCTGCTGATCTGTTTCAATGTTGATGTGTTCATGCGTGCACATCTGCTCACAGACTCATGTTCATGTTTGTGCTGATGTTCAATGTTTTATGTTATGAGTGCTTAGTGTATATTTAGTTGATGTTTTTCTTAGTTCATATCTTAGATGTTATTACTGTTTTTCTTATATATTTTATTGTTGGATGTAACTGGGACCCCGTGTACATAATTTCGCTCCACCACATGTACCACATGAGGTGCGAATGACAATAAAGAAACTCTGATCTTCTACATCCTCAACAGACAGTACTGTCAGACACACGATCTTCCACTGCCCCCGGGAATCCTTCGTGTGTCCAGCTGCAAGTGTTCCACCAGGGCAAGAGGGCTCTCCTTCACCCCGTCTTCTCGTTAAGAAAATTTGATCAATTGTGTTGAGACCAGCTGACCAGATCCATAATTTACAGTTCAGAAGAAATGTAAAGAGATGCTCCAATAGGGTTCACAGGACAAAGAGCAGAGCAGGGACGGAGCAGGAGGGAGGGAAAACGTCCGCCTTTGTCGAGAGCAAGCAGGAAACGTTCATGTTCAAATGTTCACGTTTTGCTTGATGTCAGTCAGAAAACCACTGCCAATGCTCATTGAAGCACTTTCTACGATACACGGTGGAAACGTGTGCTTTATTTATTCCCTTGCAGAAATGAGAGAAAGACATTATTTTAATAAGACATTGCATTGTTTCTGACAGGTGAAAGTTTATTGTTGGGGTGAGTGGCTCAGCTGTAACTTAAAAAGTTTTACAGATTTTTTTTTTTTTTTGACTGTTTAACTGAAAACCACTCAAAATATGAGAACTGACTGACGGATCCTGCCGGAACAAGATCCAGGAACTCTCATTTTGACCGCTCGAACCGGCAACTCAAATCTCCGCCCTAAAAGTCCAAAGTCATCACACGTTTTTATTTTGATTATTAAAAATGCAACAAGAGGAGACGTTGCCCAGTCTGTGGAGTGGATGTTCCAGCTGCACCACGCTCCTGCCCAGCAGAGCCGTGGACTGCACGTCCTGCGGGGAGCGTCTTCATCCACCTTCAACTGTGTCCTGCAGACTTTATGCACAGCATCTCCAGACAGCTCTGCAGGACGCACGCATGACCCATGCCCCCCCCCCCCCCCCCCCCCCCCCCCCCCCCGGCTGGACCGCCTGCTGTTTGTGTTCTGACATCAGTTGGTTTACAAATTGCTCAACACTAAAGTTTTGTTTTTGTTCATGAATAGGACTGAGATTTATACAAGAAAGAACGTGCAAATATTTAGTCACATGCACTGATATCAAAGTTCATGCTCAGTAATCCAGGTAAAAAAAATCCAACAATGTTCAGTCTGGTCCACTACAGGAGTGTACTGCTTGGTGGGGAAACAGTTTGTTTGTGACGACTCAGACTGAAGAAGCCCTTCGGATGAAGGGCGAAACGTCTCGCCAAAAAAAGAAACCGTCCAGGTGACCTGACTGAACATTGTTGGACATATTTCTGATCTTTGCCTTACCTTCTGACCTCCTGCCTCTCGCTGGAAGAGTTCAAATAAATATTCCTGGACATCAGTTTCATGAGAAAAGGCAGGAGGGGTCAGTTTAGGACAGGTGATCTGTTTTAGTCACGCCACTGCAATGTTCAGTTACCTGCATTATTAACACAACAACATGAAGCAGATCAGCAGCAACATGAAGCAGATCAGCAGCAACATGAAACAGATCAGCAGCAACATGAAAAGGATCAGCAGCAACATGAAACAGATCAGCAGCAGCATGAAACAGATCAGCAGCAACATGAAGCAGATCAGCAGCAACATGATGTGTTTTTTTTACAGTGATTATTATGGTTAGAGATTCATGAGTCTAACAGCCTCAGGGTAGAAGCTGTTCCTCAGTCTAGTGGTTCTACACTTAATGCTCCTCAACCTCCTTCCTGAGGGGAGTGGGACAAAAAGTGTGTGTGCTGGGTGAGTGGGGTCCTTCATGATGCAGGTGGCCCTCTTCCTGCATCTGGAGGTGTAGATGTCTGTGATGGTGGGGAGGCTCATTCCAACATCTTCTGTGCAGCCTTCACCACTCTCTGCAAAGCTTTTCTTTCTGCAGCTGTGCAGCCTCCATGCCACACGTTGATGCTGGAGCACAGGATGCTCTCCACTGCACACCTGTAGAAGGAGGTGAGGACTGAGCTTCCAGACCAGCTCGCCTCAGCCATCTGAGGAAGTAGAGTCTCTGATGAGCTTTCTTCATCAGGCTGGTGGTGGTGTTGCTCCAGCTGAGGTTGTTGTTCAGGTGCACACCCAAGTTCTTGTAGCTGGAGACCACTTCCACTGCAGATCCTCTTATGTTCAGGGGGGTGTAGGTGTGTTTGCTCTGTCTGAAGTCCACGACCATCTCCATCTTCTTCACATTGATGTGAAGGTTGTTCCTGCACCAGCTCTCCAGATGTTCCACCTCCTGCCTGCAGCTGGACTCATCATTGTTTGTGAAGCATCCCACCACCGCTGTATCATCTGCAAACTTTACAATGTGACAGCCTGGATGGGTAGGTGCTCAGTCATACGTGAGCAGAGCGAACAGGAGGGGGCTCAGCACACAGCCCTGAGGGGAGCCAGTGCTGAGGGTTATGGTGGAGGAGAAGTTGTGGATCCTCACTGACTGTGGTCTGTTTGTTAAGAAGTCTTAGACCCAGTTGCAAATGGAAGGACTTCGTCCTAGGATCATGGTGTTGAAGACAGATGTGAAGTCCACAAAGAGCATACGGACGTAAGAGTTTTTCTGCTGCAGGTGGTTGAGTGCAGTGTGGACCACAGAGGGGATGGCATCCTCTGTTGATCGCTTATCATGGTATGCATACTGATGAGGATCCTCATTCTTGTTGATGGTTGTTTTGATGAGAGTCATGACCAGTTTTTTTGAAGCATTTAGCGACTTTTGGGGTAAGGGCCACTGGCTGATAGTCATTCAGACCAGCCACTCCAAAGCTCCCCAGGACCGGGACGACGGTGGCTGTCCCCAGGCAGGTGGGAACTGTTGCCAGGGTTAGTGAGGAGTTAAAGATGTCAGCCAGCACCTCGCAGAGCTGATCGGCACATTCCTTCAGCATCTTTCTGGGGATATTGTCTGGGCTGGTTGCTTAGTGAGGGTTAGTCCTCCTGAAGGTACCCCTTACTTCTGCTGAGGTCACGCTGAGAAGCTCTTCCTCCAGTGGTGAGGTGAGTCTGGTGCTGGGTGGTCTGTTCGGGTCTTCAAAACCTGCAATCTGAGAGTGAAGTGCTCTTTTAGGATAATATGGAACAATAAGATCTGTAATATAAGATGGAGCCAGATTGTTGATTGCTCTGTTTGAGAGCTTTCTTCATGTAGCTGTATGACCAAACTCTTCATTCTGAGGCTATAGCAGGTCAATTAGCACTTACCATGTGCACGTGTATGACCCTGCATGTACCTGTGCACGTATCATTTAATCTGCAGCGACCTTCCCAAAGGTCTAAGCCTTCATCCATCCATTATCTTTACCCGCTTCTTCCATTTTGGGTCGCAGGGGTCGCCGGTGCCCATATCCAGCAATCACTGTGCGAGGGGCGGGGGACACCCTGGACAGGTCTCCAGTCCATCACAGGGACAAACGAGGGCACAATTTAGAGTTACCAATCAGCCTAACATGCATGTTTTTGGTCTGTGGGAGGAAACTGGAGTACCTGGAGAAAACCCACACATGCACGGAGAGAACATGCAAACTCCACCCAGAAAGGCCCCCGGACCAGGATTTGAACCAGGGACCTGCTCGCAGAGAGGCAGCAGCTCTACCAGTTGTGCCACCGTGCTGCCTGTTCTAAGCCTCACCACCACAAAATAAAATGAATGTAATGAATAATAATAAATAAATGTAATAAATCTGATTCAGTTCTGCTCATTTCCATTTAAAAAATATGTAGTCCAGTGGATTGAGTCATCAACATTGGGATGGGTTTAAAAATTGGTACAAAATAACCAAAAGTGGACGTATGTAGATGCAGCGACAGCTACTTTTCATACCCTAACAGTCTGGGTATAGATTACAAGCAAATTGCAAAGGTACAGTTTAGCAGGGCGATAAAATGACCCGATACCAAAAAAATCTAGAAACCATCGCTATCACCACTAATTTGTTCTGATGTAGATGTGTTTCCACACAAACTTTTCACAGTTTATACAGTTAAAACTTTGACAAACCTTAGACGTGCTCATGTATTTACCCCCCCCCCCCTCTCACCACCACCATATTTAAGGCCAATCAAAGACTGAAGTTTCTTCTGCTTGTTGCAGTCGGTGCTCTTTGGACCCATCTTTGTGTACTGTTGCTCAATTTGCAGGCGTTAAAAGGGCAAAATCTTTCCTTCACTAGACGCAGTACACTGATACAGAACATCTTCAAACGTTGGGCTCATGAATGGACGGGTGTATTAACGAGTTGGTAATTAGTCAGGATTACTGGTTAGAGTAGAGCCTTCCTCTAGCTGTTTAACTTTGGATCGTTTTGTTCAGGGCAGTGATTTACCAACTCTGTTGTCCTTTGTAGGAATAAAGCTCTGGTGTAGGTGTTGTTGGACACAAACAGTGGATTAACGCAGCACCGCTACATGAATCAGGTTATGCTTTGAGGTTCCTACAACTGTTTATCCTAAAGAACAACCAGGTATGCCTTATGATATACATGGCATATGAGGATTTATGGGAGGGGGTCAATATTTGTTATTCTGAGATTAGCTTTGTAAGTCTTTCATGCTGTTCAGGAATATTGTGCTTCACTAAACTCTGGTGTGCTTTTTAAAAAGCGATGGCACTTGAGGCACAAAAGCTGTGCTCCTTAACCCCTTTGTCTCCAGCTTCAGCAAAGGCCATGTTTCAGGCAGCATCAACGTTCCTTTCAGCAGTGTATTTAACTGTGACGGTGAGCCTGTCCAGTGTCCCACATCTGGAGCCCTTCAGAACTACAGAGGACGTGTCATTGTGATCATCAGCCATGCTGTAAAGAGCGCCACCATGGTGAGGAAGCTCGCTCACACACCTACACCTGTACGAATCAAAAGAGAGTTCTTAGAATGGTGCTGGGCGTTTATCTGAGACATACCATTCTTTCACAGGCTTTGAACCACGTGGCTTTTACAGTGCTTCGGCTAACTATTTATTTATTTTTGTCAACGGGCTAACAAGCTTCCTGCCGCAAAAAGCATTTGGCTTCATTACACCCAGAGGCTCAAATAGCTGCCCAATACAGGTCTGTCTTGGGGGTGGGTCCTTGTGACTTTATCTTCCTGTTGGACACACAGACAGAGTGAACCCCACTGGTCGTCATGACAACCACCTCCCTCACTCATGGTTACGCCACAGAATGGCCTAACACAAACTAACACATGATGAACACATAAACTAAACTAACAAGAACAGAATAATGACTAAAAGAACAGTGCTAAACAGCTAGCAGAAATGATTAACAATTGACATAAATTTTACCCATAATCCCTCATTGAGGTCATGTGACCAGCAGTCAACCACAATGAACCAATGAGGTCGTCTCATTGAGTCACGAGGACCCACACTCCAAGAGAGTCGTGTACTGGGCAGCTATGTGAGCGCCCGGGTTTGACGAGACAAAATGTTTTGGCGGCAGGAAGCTCGTTAGCCCGTCAAAAAAAAAACCCATAAATTAGCCTCTGCATTGTATAAGCTGTGGGATTCAAAGCTGTGACAAGGTAAAGGCTTATAGTTTGGAAATTATGGTACTTCCAGACCAGATTTCTTCATGAACTGTATATTTGTCTGTGTTATATTTATATTTATTTATGGGCGTTGGTGTGTTGTCCAATTTGAACGAGTCGTGCTGTGATTTGGTCATGAATGAATTATGAATTGGATTGTCTCCAAAACTCAATGACTTTTACAGCCAGTGCCCTGTCTGAGAATGTACACCAGCATACTTGTAATTTTACTCACTTCTTTCAAGTGGTTCATGAGATACTGTGTTCCAGACAGTTTTAGTCCAATGGAGAAGTTTGACAGATTTTTGTAATCCGTTAGTGCACACAATATGTGCTCAGTGTACTGGGAATGAGTCCTAGCTACTAACACTAGAAACTTTCACCAAGTTGAGACACTTGTTGTGTTTGTTAAGGTTGATTAGCTGTGGCGGCCACCGTGAACGGTGTTTGATAAAAATGTCCTCTATTCATCTTAATTACTCACAGAAGCCACACTTGAGGACACGAGAAGATATTTAACTGGTTTTTACTTGTGAGGGAGACACACTCACAGGCCTACACAGATGTCAAATGGAATTCAAAAAGCGTTCAATACAAAAACAACTGGACTTTATTTGTAACAGAAGACGTTTCGCTCCTCATCCGAGGAGCTTCCTCAATTCAAAGAGCAGAGAGTGAGATTCAGGTTATAAGGCTGAGTGAGATAAGACACACACACACACATGTAGATTGGCAGTTCACACCTAAACAACATTAACAGTAAGAGTCTTTTGTTCCTCTAATTCACAGACGAGGCCCCTCTGTTCCCATCAGGTGTGAAAACTGGCTGGGAATCAGTCTTAAAGTTGCATTATAGGTTTTAGAAAGTGGAAATCTGAGGCCTCCTCCTCTGTTGAGACATTTTTTTCTCTTTTTACATAAATTGCCTCCTTCACCCCCCTCTCAAACCATCTGTGTTCTCGGTCCAAAATGTGCACATGTTGGTCCTCAAAGAGTGTCCCTTATCTGTGAGGTGGAGGTGAACAGCTGAATCTTGTCCTAAGGACTTGGCTCTCCTGTGTTGAGTCATGCGTCTGTGAAGAGGCTGTTTAGTTTCTCCAGTGTAGAGGTCGGAACAGTCCTCGCTGCACTGGACCACATACACTACACCACTCTGTCTGTGTATGGGTGTTCTGTCCTTAGGGTGGACCAGCCTCTGTCTGAGAGTCCTGCTGGGTTTGAAATGTACTGGGATCTTATGTTTGTTGAAGATCCTTCTGAACTTCTCTGATACTCCAGCAACATAAGGGATGACAATGTTTTTACGTCTGTTGTTCTCCTTTTTCTGTTTATTGGTGTGTTTTGTAGATTTCCTCTCTGACTTGACAAAAGCCCAGTTAGGATATCCACATGTTTGAAGAGCTTCTTGAATGTGTTTCAGTTCCTTTTCCTTACCTTCTGTCTTCGTGGGGACGCATTCGGCCCGATGTTGTAAAGTTCTGATGACAGAGAGTTTGTGTTCCAGTGGATGGTGGGAGTCAAACAGAAGATACTGGTCTGTGTGGGTTGGTTTCCTGTAAACTTCAATGTTGAGGCTGTCCTCTCTCTCCATCTGAACCAAACAGTCCAAAAAAGGCAGCTTGTTGTCGTTTGCATCCTCTCTGGTGAACTTGATGTTATCGACCGAGTTAATGTGTCTGGTGAACGCTTCTACTTCCTTGGCTTGGATTTTGACCCAGGTGTCATCCACATATCGGAACCAATGGCTTGGCTTAGTTCCCTCATAGGAGTGTAGGGCTCTCTGTTCCACTTCCTCCATGTAGAGATTGGCAACAATGGGTGACACTGGAGATCCCATGGCACAGCCGTGCTTCTGTCTGTAAAACTGTCATTGAACTTGAAATAAGTGGTGGAGAGGCAGAGATCCAACAGGGTGCAGATCTGGTCCGGGGTGAAGTTGGTCCTGTTGATTAAGTCCTTGTCTTGTAGAAGTTGTTTTCTGACGGTTTCTACTGCTTCAGAGATGGGTATGCATGTGAAAAGAGAAGTCACATCATACGATACAAGGGTTTCTCCTGGGGTTAGTTTCAAGTGTTGAACTTTGTTAGCAAAATCAATGGAGTTCTTTATGTGATGAGGTGTGTTTCCAACAAGAGGAGCTAAAATACCAGCCAGATGTTTAGCAATATTGTATGTCACTGAGTTCATGCTGCTGACGATGGGTCTGAGTGGTGTTCCTTCTTTATGTATTTTAGGAAGTCCATAAAGACAGGGAGTGGCTTCCCCTGGGTACAATCTATAATACAACGATTGATTGATTGTTTTCTCCTTTTCAAGTTTTTGCAGGTCATCTGTGACTTTCTTTTTGTAGGCACTGGTTGGGTCCCTCTTCAGGGTCTCGTAGGTGTTGCTGTCGCTCAGTAGTGTAGTTATTTTTTCCCGGTAATCAGAAGTGTTGAGGACTACTGTGCATCTTCCTTTATCAGCTGGTAAAATGGTGATGTTTTGGTCCTGGCTGAGTGATGTTACAGCTTTCCTTTCCTGTGGTGTGAGGTTTGAAGGAGGTGGTTTGGCACTGGAGATGGTTACTGATATTTCCATTCTGAGCTGTTCTGCCTCTCCTTCCGTCAAGTTGTTGTTCCTAATCGTGGATTCAGTGGCCGTGATTAGTTCCACAACAGGTATTTCTTGAGGGGAGATGGCAAAGTTTAGTCCTTTTGCCAGCACATCTTTCTCAGGTTGTGTCAATGTCCTGTTGGACAAATTTCTAACCCACTGGTCCTGAAAATTAGTGTTGGCAACAAACTCCTGATCTTGACTGATGGTTTGTGATGAGAAAACCGCTCTCTGTTGTAATTTTAGAAACTTACTTTTTTGACGTTCCTTGCTCTTTTAATGCTGTGAAAGCTGGGCCTTTTCAACGAAACAAGAAACCTTCCAACAGAGGAAGTGGTAGCAGAGTAGACAGCTTCTGGAGGGTCTGATCCATTTTGAGTGAGAGAGCTTCAATGGTGAAGTGTATCTGTCTTATTCTCTCACTGAGCAGCTTGTTTTGAGCTTTCAGGAGTATTCCTTCTGCTCTATGTCCTTTGATCGTGGAGTTGAGTTTCAAACTGCTGGGGATGAAACTAGTCCCTTACTTATTGTGAGGGACTAGTCTAGACCTATTGATTGCTTTGATGACATATTTTGCTAAACACACAAAGACATGGGCAGAAATATTATTCCATTATTGCCTTCAGCTTCAGGCAGTAAACATGTTATTGTTGATTTTTTTTCTCTTCCCAGTTCGCTGCACACCTGGTCAAGGTCAATTATTCACGTGTTTGCATTCTGGATGGAGGGATCAGCAAACTGAAGCCCACTGGACTCCTCACAGTCCCCTCCCCTCAGATCTGACTCCTCACAGTCCCCTCCCCTCTGATCTGACTCCTCACAGTCCCCTCCCCTCTGATCTGACTCCTCACAGTCCCCTCCCCTCAGATCTGACTCCTCACAGTCCCCTCCCCTCTGATCTGACTCCTCACAGTCCCCTCCCCTCAGATCTGACTCCTCACAGTCCCCTCCCCTCTGATCTGACTCCTCACCCCCCACCCCAGATCTGAGCTGGTTTCTCAGCTTACTTCAACACAGACGAGCTTGTTATGTATCAAACAGATTTCCTTCAGTCAACAGAATTCACCAGAATAATAAAAATGTTTCTGAAAGAATCTAAATTTCATTTCATTTTCTTATACAGTGATTGTTTCAGTGTTTTGTTTGTTGTTTACAATACCTATGTTTTTATTGCCATGTTTTATTTTGAATGAATTGATAATATGTTTGTGTGGAAATCATTAAAGATGAAACTATGACTGTTTTATGTATGTTTGTATTTATTTATTTATTTGTTTTTATGTTTTTTTGTCAAATTGAATTGGACTTTCTTCAAACCATCTTGTCAGAGCTGTGCATCTGATAAAGCCAATGCATCATCACAGATTTTATGACTTTAACGAGTATTAACAATAGAATGTGACTGTGTAAGCCAGGGACACTTCAGGTTTTTATTTGTCAAACAACTTTATTTATAGAGCACTTAAAACAGCACCAAGGCCAAGCTGTATGCAAATCAACACAAGGTCAACAAAGAAATGCTGAGGATGAGAAGAACCGTCTCGACTCGCCAAAAAAATACCAAAGCATGCAGCAAAAATACAAAAACAAGGTGCCAAAAGTGAAAAGAAATATGTCTACAGCAGCATGGTCCGGTTAACGGAGTGTTCATGTTAGCAGCTTGATGATAACGACCGCAGCAGCTGCCCTCCAGAACCGGGTCCGGCAGACTGAGAACATCGAAGGTTTCCCTGCAGAGCCAAACGGGCCCATAGAGTTTGGTCCGTGCAGACCGATGGAGGATCATGATCCCAAGGCTGGAAGGACTGAACCAGGATGACAAGGCACCGACACACAAACTTCCAAAAGTTTGTTGCGGTCATACCGTAGTGTGGTGGTGTGCAGTGTAGGTGCAAAACAAAGTTAAAAGTAGATCGAGTCGAATCGGAGCTCCCGTCAGTCGGCCATGCTGTCTTCATACGTCTACATGTCTCTGCGTGAGTGCAGCTACAGCGTGCGCTCTCAGGACATCATTACCTGCAGTGTTCCCTCAGTGAGGACTGAACTAGACAAAAGGACCTTCTCCTACTCCGCTCCTGTTTCCTGGAATATCTTGTAAAAAGACCTGAAGCTCTCGACCTTTGACCTCTCTAAGTGGCTTCAAACATCTGTTCAGTTCCTGGAAATAAACCAACGCAGACGTGTTCCTGTTTTTAGTTTTCTACATCACCTTACAATCTAGCTGTTTTTTTAAAAACATTTTCTTTCACTTTTTCTTCTCAGTTTATATGTTTTCTTTTATGATTGTCCATTGTTGTCATCACTCTTTGTTTAAATCAGGTCTCTCTTGTAAATGAGTCCCCGCGGCTCAATGGGACTAACCTGTAGAAATAAAGGTTGAATGAAAAAGTAATAAGAATATGCTGAGCATACAAATTGTCACATACATGTACACAAACCCCCTCCTGCAGCCTGAGAAGTCTGCGGGGCGCACGGATCAGCTCGACTGTGAATGTGACTTTCTTACTGCTCCACATTCAGACATAACGCTGCGTTCAAGGCTGCAGAAAAGCTGGGACATATCAATTTTACACTGGAGGCAATAATTGTTTTTGTTAGCTATATTTTCTATATTAAGAATTCATGTGTAAACAATCAAGAACACACACACTCCAATCACTGCACCAGTGTGAAGACGACACACACGTTAGATCCTCTGACGCTCGCTCACAGAGCAACAGTCCTTCACTGCTGTCAGGAATATTAACCAAATACGTAAAATGTATTTTCCTTGAAAAACTCAAATTAGTGGAAAGTGTACGGAAGTTGATAAGTCATTGTTACCTGTTGCTCTTTTAAAATGATCTGAAAAAATGTACAACATTCTTCCTCAGAAGCAGTGTCTTAATGACTGATCATTCAAAATCTATCAGGAAGATCAAATTTCACCTCACTGAACAACATATTACAGCCTAAATCGAACTTGAATATTAAAAGTATCTGGATTCATGAGATTTATGAACACCAGTTGTTTGATAATATTATGAACTTATTTAATTAATTAGTTAGGTCAGGGTTCTGCAAGCTTCATGATCAAAAGAGCCGTTTCTGCCCTTTCATTCACTAAATAAACGTGTCCAGAGACACAAAACCTGCTATCCATCCATCCATCCATCCATCCATTTTCTTTACCCGTTTATTCCATTTTGGGTCACGGGGGTCGCTGGTGCCCATGTCCAGCAATCACTGTGCGAGGGGCGGGGTACACCCTGGACGGGTCGCAAGTCCATCACAGGGCCACATAGAGACAAACGAGACAAACAACCATTCACTCTCTCACTTACACCTAGGGGCAATTTAGAGTTACCAATCAGCCTAACATGCATGTTTTTGGACTGTGGGAGGAAACCGGAGTACCCGGAGAAAACCCACGCATGCACGGAGAGAACATGCAAACTCCACCCAGAAGGCTCCTGGACCGGGGTTTGAACCAGGGACCTGCTCGCTGAGAGGCAGCAGCTCTACCAGTTGCGCCACCGTGCTACAAAACCTGCTACAATTGTCATTATCAACTGGTGGCCCATGGGCCACTTTAAGTTCGTTAGAAGGGACTTTTCTGGCCAGTAGGCGTGAAATTATAAAACTAAAGACATCCGCTTTTTCCCTTATTGGTAACGGGGGTCACTGGTACCCATGTCCAGCAGTCACTGTGCGAAAAGCGGCGGGGCAGGGGATACCCTGGCCAGGCCGCAAGTCCATCACAGAAGACTGGATTATTGTAAAGAAAAAAAAAATATATATATAACGGGTACAAGAAATACTTAGATTATTGTAATGAAATTTCAGCTAAAAACTGTATTATAGTTGTCCTGTAATGAGTGGGCTTTGGCACTCTAAATATGACGGGAAACTCTTCCTGACGCTCTGCTGTAGTGAGCCGCACAGTCCGCTTCTCTTCTAAAAGGGAAAAAGAGCTCATGAGACAGTATGTCCGATCTTATTTTTCTTATAGATATTTGTGCCAGTAGAGGAGCTGACCACACTATGTTTATGCTCTGAACCACTCATTTACAGGTAATTAACTGTGTTGTACTAAATGTTCTGAGTTTCGCTCCTTGAAACGCCTTCTGTTACAAATAAAGTCCAGTTGTTTTTGTATCGAACGCTTTTTGAATTAAGTCAGTTACGTTTGCACAATGTCTGTTGGTTGTCATGACGACAGCGTGTCCGTTATATTTTATGTGAACCACCAGAGGGTGTGGTAGAGCAATTTAATAATTCATTTTAACTGCTATCTGCATTTATTTACTCTTTATTTATCCAGGTAATCTCATTGAGCCATGAGAACTCATTATCAAGAGAGACCTGTTTAGGAGCAGATGGGGGTTAGGGGCCTTGCTCATGGGCCCAGAGTGGGACGGATGAGGGTGGGGACAGGTGTGGGTGCTTCACCTACCCCACCCACATTTTTTTTGTTGATGTTGTTGGTACTGGGGCTTGGACCGGTGATCTTCCAATCACAGACCCACCGTCTCTAACCTCTGCGCCACCACTCCCCATTTATTTTTCTAATTTCTTTTTTCATTGAAAAAATGGATGCCAGGTTAAAACAGATTATATTAGATTTATTGTAAAACATTAATGATAAAACCACTATACAATCACATGTTAAAAAGAATATTGTTAAAAGTCATTGTAACAGATATTTGCAACTCATCACGGTCTTCCTAGCACTCTGCTGTGATATTTGTGCCAGTAGAGGAGCGGACCACACTATGTTTATGCTCTGAACCACTCATTTACAGTAAAGTGCTAGCTCGTCCAACCCATTGGCCTCTGAGAGTTTTTATGACAGGACGAGCTACACAACTGTTGCATTGATGCCGTGACCTTGGACTTCAAGCTTGCTGCCGTTGCATTTATATTTGCCAATTAAAACAAATTAAAACAATGAACTGTGCAGGCATATATGTTTGTTTTTTTTCATTGTGGAGAAATCGAGTATCCTACTTGGAAGAAATAAAACATAACGTTAAAGTGAGTAACATCAGTCAGGTCATCTGGACACTCCCTTTTTTGTTGCTGAAACATTTCATCCTTCATCCAAAGGACTTCTTTAATCTGAGGAGCCACCAAACAAACTGAGTCCCACAAGCAGCACACTCAAAACCAGTTTGATGGTGACAAGATGGCCTCCGAGGCCCGCCCTCTCCCCTGTCAACTCCTCTAAAGCATTCATGCCAAAGTGGTTCAAAACATCAAAGTTCATGCTCAATAATCCAGGTACATATTCAGCAATGTTCAGTGATGGGTTTTGAACCACTTTGGCATGGCTGTCACAGACGAGTTGGTGGGTGGGGGGGTGGGGGGGGGGGGCTGGAGGCCATCTTATCACCAGCAAAAAAAAAAAAATCCGCTATGGGAGTGAGCTGCTGGTGGGACTCAGTTTGTTTGGTGGCTCCTCAAACTGAAGAAGTCCTTTGGATGAAGGACGAAACGTCTCAGCAAAAAAAGAAATAAACCGTCCAGATGGCCTGACTGAGCATTGCTGGATTTATATCTGGATTATTGAGCATGAACTTTGGTGTTGAAGCGAGTATAATTTACTCTGTGTATTATTACTAGTATCCACATATTTGCAAAGGAAGTACCAGAAAAACTGCTAAAACTAGTCATTTGTTGTTGTTGGTATAACTTCCTATACAATTCAGTTTTATGTTAGTTTTGCTCAAAGCTTGAAAGAGCTGCTGCGGAGGAACCAAAGAGCCACATGTGGCTCCAGAGCCGCCGGTTGCAGACCCCTGAGTTAGTTGGTTAATTAGTTTAGTTAATTGGTTTGTTGCTTTGCTAGTCAGTTTCGTCCTATGTCTCCTCCAGTCCAGCAGGAGGCAGTAAAAGCAGCTGTATCAACCGGAAACTCGTTAAACTACGTCATTTCCTGTGTTTTGTAGCTTCTTGCTAGTAGCTCGTCAAAGTATTTCAGTAACTTCGGGCTCTTTGAAGGTAATTATTAAACTGATGTTCGGATGTTTTTGTAACATTAATAAACTGTAGTTTAATCTGTAATTTAATGAGCACAGATGCGTTTAGCCCTTTGATCCGAAGCGACCTTTGTTCCAACGTCCTTGACAGGAGCGACGTAGTTTCAGCGTATTTACCGTTAAATTAGTTAAATTATGATTTATCACCGTCCCTGCTGAACACAATTAGATTTTCGCTGACTGCTTAGGTTGGACTGTGTTCAAACTGTAGATGAGTCTGAACCGTCGTGTCGCAGCACGTCTGGCAGAAGAATGAGAATCGATCCAGGTATAAAGTCGATGCCAACTGGTCCAGCTTAAATCTTGGAACTCCGCAAATCTTGAGCTACAGAGTAGAAGTTCACTTGTTTTATCTCTTTTCTTTGTCCTGTTCTGGACAAATGAGAATGTACAGCAACATATGACACCAACCTTAGTGTCAACACTGTTCCGATATTAAACCGATAGTATCGATATTTGAGCGCATTCTCTGGTGACGTCACTCCCATCATAACAAATACACTTCTGTGCCAGAGGAGTTAAATGTCAACACTTGAGAAAACTGTCATGTCATAATAATTCAATCAGGCCTGATGTCACAAACGCTTCAGAATTGATATGCTAACAGGTGTAGCATCCATGTTTAATTCAGTTTATCTCTAAAGCTCCAAGTCACAACAGAATCGTCTCAGGGACTGAACAGAAACATTCATCTATAAAATAATAATTAACAGAAACATTCATGTATAAAATAATAATTGAACAGAAACATTCAT
>NC_056513.1:819368-822455 GCF_014905685.2 Nematolebias whitei | reverse complement strand
GAACAGAAACATTCATGTATAAAATAATAATTGAACAGAAACATTCAAGTATAAAATAATAATTGAACAGAAACATTCAAGTATAAAATAATAATTGAACAGAAACATTCATCTATAAAATAATAATTGAATAGAAACATTCTTGTATAAAATAATAATTGATCAGAAACATTCATGTATAAAATAATAATTGAACAGAAACATTCATCTATAAAATAATAATTGAATAGAAACATTCATCTATAAAATAATAATCTAACAATATTTATCTGAGGAGCAGCTTTGAGTTTAACTCCATCACTGAACTCTCATCTTGAACAAGCATGAAGGCGACAGTGGAAAGAAAAACTCCCTCATGAGGAAGAAACCTTTAGCAGAACCAGGATCAGGACAAGAGAACCATCTGCTTCGACCGGCTGGGTTTGGGAGGAATAGATACACAATGGCAGGTCAAGAATCACATGTTAAGATAGAAATGGTATCAAATGAAAACTATTCAATTTTAACAATTCATTTAAGGAAATGAGGTCAGTTTGTCCTCTAGTAGTCTAAGTCTATAGCAGCATAACAAGCCTAACTATAGGATTTATCAAAAAGGAAAGTCTTAAACTGGACAATGTGTCAGTCTCATGGACAGAAACTGGAAGTTGGTTCCACAAGAGAGGAGCCTGAGAACTGAAAGATCTTCCTCCCATTCTGCTGCTGGAAACTCTAGGAACCACAAGTAAACAAAACATGCTGCGTGTGATGTCATGTCTTCTGCGCATGCGGATTGCATCAGGGCTGAAGTAGGTCATTTAAATTATAATGTCAACACCCACAAAAAAAAATAAAAAATAAAAAAGGATCTAAGCAAATATCCTGATGTATGCTCAATAATCCAGGTAGAAAAACCTAAGTTTACATCTGGTCCTCAGGACATTCAGCAAAACAAAAAGATAGTAGAAACTTTTCTTCTTTCATCCGAGAGACTTCCTCAGTCTGAGGTGCTGTATTCAGCTCAGTCTCTTAAATAGCACCTTCTCCTGTTGATCCACTCTGAGAAGGTGCTATTTAAGAGACTGAGCTGAATACAGCACCTCAGACTATAGAAGTTGTTCGGATGAAAGACGAAACGTTTCTACTATCTTTTTGTTTTGCTGTTGTTGTTTTTTTTTTTGTTTTTTTTTTGAATGTCCAGAGGACCAGATTTAACTTTTTTTAGATTTAAGCAAAAACCTGTAATTGACCTTTAGTAGCAGCAGCGCTCCTTATTGTTGATACGAAACAGGATGGGATCAATACTTTAGCTTGTTTCTCTTCAGTTCCTTGTTCTTGTTCACAACGCTGCACCGGTGGAGCTGTCAAGAGGCAAGGTTACACACTGAATTAAACCAGTATGTCAGATAATCTCCCAGTATCATTTCATCGGTCCATGAATCAAACCACGTCCTTCACAGACGTAACGTTTGGATGAAACGCAGCATGACCCCTCAGACTGAGGGCACTTGATGCTGTCTGAAAAGACAACATGACTTCAAAGTGTGTTTTGTTTGGTTTGTTTCAGCTTTAAACTCCTGATGGCTGCAACTTTTCGTTGTCTTTCCTCCATATCAAGGCAAGGTAAGATTTCATATCACATCATCAAAAGAGTCCAAGTGTTGGTAAGTTTAGAAATATTAGAATTGTCAACATATAGAACCTCAACTCTGATTTATCTAACGTGTACATGAACACATGTCAGAGTCAGAGTTTCTTTATTGTCATTCGCACCTCATGTGGTACATGTGGTGGAGCGAAATTATGTCCACAGGGTCCCAGTTACATCCAACAATAAAATGTATAAGAAAAACAGTAATAACATCTAAGATATGAACTAAGAAAAACATCAACTAAATATACACTAAGCACTCATAACATAAAACATTGAACATCAGCACAAACATGAACATGAGTCTGTGAGCAGATGTGCACGCATGAACACATCAACATTGAAACAGATCAGCAGCAACATGAAACAGATCAGCAGCAACATGATATGGTTTTTCACAGTGATTATTCTAGTTAGAGATTCATGAGTCTAACAGCCTCAGGGTAGAAGCTGTTCCTCAGTCTAGTGGTTCTACACTTAATGCTCCTCAACCTCCTTCCTGAGGGGAGTGGGGCAAAAAGTGTGTGTGCTGGGTGGGTGGGGTCCTTCATGATGCAGGTGGCCCTCTTCCTGCATCTGGAGGTGTAGATGTCTGTGATGGTGGGGAGGCTGATTCCAACAGATTTCTGTGCAGCCTTCACCACTCTCTGCAAAGCTTTTCTTTCTGCAGCTGTGCAGCCTCCATGCCACACATTGATGCTCGAGCACAGGATGCTCTCCACTGCACACCTGTAGAAGGAGGTGAGGACTGAGCTTCCCAGACCAGCTCGCCTCAGCCGTCTGAGGAAGTAGAGTCTCTGATGAGCTTTCTTGATCAGGCTGGTGGTGTTGTTGCTCCAGCTGAGGTTGTCATTCATGTGTACACCCAAGTACTTGTAGCTGGAGACCACTTCCACCGCAGATCCTCTTATGTTCAGGGGGGTGTAGGTGTGTTTGTTCCTTCTGAAGTCCACAATCATCTCCTTTGTCTTCTTCACATTGATGTGAAGGTTATTCTCTCTGCACCAGCTCTCCAGGTGTTCCACCTCTTGCCTGTAGCTGGACTCATCATTGTTTGTGATGCATCCCACCACCGCTGTATCATCTGCAAACTTTACAATGTGACAGCCTGGATGGGTAGCTGCACAATCATATGTGAGCAGAGTAAACAGAAGGGGGCTCAACACACATCCCTGAGGAGAGCCAGTGCTGAGGGTTATGGTGGAGGAGGAGAGGTTGTGGATCCTCACTAACTGTGGTCTGTTTGTTAAAAAGTCTAGTACCCAGTTGCAGATGGAGGGGCTTAGTCCTAGTGTGGATAGTTTGTCCATCAGGGTTTGGGGGATCATGGTGTTGAAGGCGGATGTGAAGTCCACAAAGAGCATACGGACGTAAGAGTTTTTCTGCTCCAGGTGGTTGAGTGCAGTGTGGACCACAGAGGAGATTGCATCCTCTGTTGATCGGTTCTCACGGTATGC
>NC_056513.1:817728-819268 GCF_014905685.2 Nematolebias whitei | reverse complement strand
ACAGATTTTATTGATACAAAGATATAATAAATTATTACATCCATCTATAATAATCTGGTTTCATGTCTACTCTACCCATCTAGTTGCATTAATGCAGAAATGGTAGAAACCAGTAAGCCTTCTCATCCCCAGGGGTTCCACCAGTACTTACTAAATCCATGTCTGTGCACGGTCAAACTGAAGGACCTCAGTCTGTACTGGCTGGCTCCCAGCATGCCTGTGGGGGAAAAGTTTAACATTGGTATGGTTTTGAAGATATTACTTGAAAATGACAAGCAGCAGAAAATATTTATTGTAGGTGTTTGAACATTAAGTGTGTACAAAGATTCAAACAATTTGTTTATTAAGTTGAAGATGAGGTTGATCTTGACTAGTTTTTTCTGTTACAGTTTTGAAAGAAATTGTTAATTTTATATTTAGACTTATGAAATATGTTGGCCCTAGGAGAGTGGTGGAGCAGAGGTTAGAGAAGGTGGGCCTGTGATCGGAAGATCGCCGGTTCAAGCCCCGGTACCAACAACATCAACAATGTGGATGGGGTAGGTGAAGCACCCACACCTGCCCCCACCCTCATTCGTCCCACTCTGTGCCCTTGAGCAAGGCCCTTAATCCCCACCATCTGCTCCTCCGGGTGTCCTAGACAGCAGCTCTCTGCTCCACAGAGGCTGTGGTAGCTCGGTGTCTGTGGTTGAGTCAGGAAGGACATCTGGTGTAGAAATAACTGCCATGTCTTCGTGCGATTTAGTTCGCTGTGGCGAGCCCTGAAGAAGGGAGCAGCCGAAAAAAGAAGAAAAGAATCCACAGTGACACTGTGTGCTGAGCCCCCTCCTGTTCACTCTGCTCACATATGACTGTGCAGCTACCCATCCAGGCTGTCACATTGTAAAGTTTGCAGATGATACAGCGGTGGTGGGATGCATCACAAACAATGATGAGTCCAGCTACAGGCAGGAGGTGGAACACCTGGAGAGCTGGTGCAGAGAGAATAACCTTCACATCAATGTGAAGAAGACAAAGGAGATGATTGTGGACTTCAGAAGGAACAAAAACACCTACACCCCCCTGAACATAAGAGGATCTGTGGTGGAAGTGGTCTCCAGCTACAAGTACTTGGGTGTGCACCTGAACAACAACAACAGCTGGAGCAACAACACCACCAGCCTGATGAAGAAAGATCATCAGAGACTCTACTTCCTCAGACGGCTGAGACGAGCTGGTCTGGAAGCTCAGTCCTCACCTCCTTCTACAGGTGTGCAGTGGAGAGCATCCTGTGCTCCAGCATCAACGTGTGGCATGGAGGCTGCACAGCTGCAGAAAGAAAAGCTTTGCAGAGAGTGGTGAAGGCTGCACAGAAGATGTTGGAGTCAGTCTCCCCACCATCACAGACATCTACACCTCAAGATGCAGGAAGAGGGCCACCTGCATCATGAAGGACCCCACCCACCCAGCACACACACTTTTTGCCCCACTCCCCTCAGGAAGGAGGTTGAGGAGCATTAAGTGTAGAACCACTAGACTGAGGAACAGCTTCTACCCTGAG
>NC_056513.1:813397-817628 GCF_014905685.2 Nematolebias whitei | reverse complement strand
TAGGAACAAATTATGTAAAATTAGAAAATGCTTTAAAATGAGAAATAAATGAAGATGTCGGGTCTTTAACCAGAGTTTAACATAAGTTTAGTGTCAGTGGGTCACATGACCTGAAAATTGTTGTGTAAAAACCACTGACTCTGGTTTCTTTATGTAGCTTTGAAAATGTGTAAAAGCTGATGCATTCATCCAAAAGCAAACAAAGTTGAAGTATCTTAACTTTATAAAAAATATCTTTAAAAAAGTTACACATGTTTTTTACGTATTGGTTAAAACGGTCACTTGTCGTGACAGTTTAGTACAAGACAGATAATCTGTGAAAAGACTGAGCTCCAAGACTTGAGGTCTTGGTCTCAGACCCCAAAAGTCTTGGTCTCGACGGTCTCGGGTTAGGTGGTCTTGACTACAACACTGCATTTCCTAATTCTTGTTTTCTTCTGTTTTCAGGGTCCAAACTTTGAGTATTCCACTGAAACCCATGAAGAACTGCTCTACAACAAAGAGAAGCTCCTGAACAATGGAGACAAGTGGGAGTCTGAGATCGCTGCCAACATACAAGCTGATTACCTCTATCGATAAACTCTGACATCCCCGCCTCAGGCTCACCTGGTCCTGGTTCAGACCTCCAACACAGATTCTGTACATAGCATGACAGACTCCGTGCTCCAGGGCCAGCTGTACGTGGTTGATAAAACCCATTGATTGAAAAACACTTTAATAAACATATTTTACTCTTCAGGTTTAGCATAAAATGTTTTTTTGCCCAACATTTTTCTGACATTATTCAAGTTATACATTTGTTGTAATAGTAAAGAAGAAACCCAACCCCAGTCCAGGTTGTAGAGCATCGAATGTGTCCACAGCTTTGTGTTAACTTGTCCAGAGAGATCCTTCTCGTCGTGTACAGACGTGTTTAATGTGCCCAACGCATGTAACAGTAACATTTGATCAATACAAACATTTAAGGACTGTTTTTATTGAATTATTTTCTTTTTTACAACACACACACAAAACCTACAACAAAATAAAAAATCCCACCCATCATCATCATCATCACACACATGAACATGTGAAACAGGCATCGACATATTTTGAACATAGGATATAAATGGCTGCCAGGTGTCTCAAAATCTCAACAGAACCTTTCAGGGTACAGAAGTCCCTCGTTTATCGTGGGTGTTAGGTTCACCCCCCACCACCACCCACCCCTGTGATAAGTGATAAACAAGTAGGGATAGTAGTACAAGTACTACAAGAACAGTAAACTTCACTGTCGTTACCGTCTCGTGTGGTACATGAAATGTAACAAAATTATGTGCACAAGTAGTAGTTTATTTTAGTGTTTACTGTAGTAGTATGTAGTAAGAGGCCGAGATGGGGTAGAGGTAGGGCAGTGGACTCAGGAGCTGAAAGTCCAGGGTTCAATCCTCATCCATTCCCACACCTGTCAAAAATCAAGCCCCTCCTTTCTAGACACCAATTAGAGACAGTAATCCACACTTTTATTACTTCACGCCTGGATTATTGTAACTGTTGATCGGAGTTAGCCAGGCCTCGCTCTCACGGTTACAAAATGCTGCTGCACAATTTCTGACTGGTGCAGGCAGGAGTGAGCACATCACTCCAGTTCTCATGTCCCTCCACTGGCTTCCTGTCCACTTTCTAATCCATTTTAAAGTTCCGTTTGTTTTTAAGTCTTTGAACGGTCTTAGTCCTTCTTATTTGTCTGAACTGCTTCACCTTCACAAACCATACCGTGCTCTTAGATCCTCTGACCAGGTGATTTTAGCAGTCCTGAAAACCTTTAATAAATCCAGAGGAGACAACCTTTTCAGCTCTGGCTCCTAAACCGTGGAGACCCTAAAGACAGAAAAGCTGAAAGAAGGAGGGCTGTGATCAGTCTTACATCAGGGAAACTAAACAGCCACTGGCCAAAAGGATGGACCAGCACAGAAGATCAACATCATCAGGCCAGGACTCTGAGGTCTACACTCATCTCCAGGCCAGAGGTCACTCTTTCAGGGATGAAGATGTTCACATCCTCTGTCCTCTTCACCACTTGCTCTAGATGAGATCGGACACTTCTCCCCTCCCTCTCCGCTTTGCTTTGCTGCTCTGTCTGTCTGTGAAACTGCTGTGAGACTCTCTTGCATCTTCTGAACCATAATTATGGACTGTTCTGACCAGTTGGTCCCTCAACTCAATTTACAACATTTCTTCAAGAGAAGACAGGCTTTAGGCGAGCTGATTTACCCTGTTGGCACGCACACTGCTGGATATCTCATCGACTGGAAGACTTAATGATGTGTCTCTCTCTGCTGCCATCTGTGGATTTTAAGGACGCATATTTAATTGGATTTTCGATAACTGGTTCCTGCTTTTTGAACTCAGCTGGTTGCTGGTTTATCTACAGTCAAGGAAGTCGTTGGCAGCAAATTTGGACCTGATCATGCTGCTTGTGTTTTTGTTGGCTTGGTTCGTGTCTCGAGTACCCAGACTCAAATGCTTTGGGCTGAATGGATCAGATCTTGGGGATTTTACTCCGTCATGGTCCATCGGTGTGGCCATGTTATTTTGGACATTTTGGAACCGAGTGGACCAACACAGACTCAAGGTTGATGTCATTAAGTTCTGCCTGTCCTCAAAAGAACTGTGTGTTTATCTGAACTTGGCTCCCTTGGCTGGCCTTGTTTGGAACCAACAAACAGGTGCAGCCCAGTTTGAACATGATGCCTGAGGGATGACATTTTTTAACATATAGTCAACCTCAGCATCCAGATGTTTGCGTTTTTCTGGGTTAACTCTATCAAACTGTTGTTTTATAGGTTGTGCATCACCAACCTCAATGTCATGTTCAGTCGTGCAGGATGGAACATCTGCAAATAAATCAGAATGAGAGTTTATCAACTGATTGAACTCAAAGCGTTGTGACTCTGGTAAAGAACTCGGCACAGCGTCCAAGTTTTCCAGTAGTTCGGAGTTCCTGAGTCAACCAGGTAACATTGCTGAATCTGGAGCAGACAACCCATCTCCATTCCATTCATCTCCAGGAGATGTCACTGTTTTACCAATACACACAGGGTGAACTTCATCCACCAATACATTTTGAGCATGAACATGATTTGGTTTGAAGAGGTTAACATGAATTGTTTGCTCTTTCTGGAGTGGCAATGACATAGTTTTGTTCCGACAGCTGTTTCACAACAACTGTATATGGCCCAGAGGACTTCTCCTGAAATGGTGAACTAACAATAGGAAGTAAGGCCAATGCTTGGTCACCTGAAAGAAAGACACAGTGTTCAGCTTTCTTATCATACAGGCGCTTCATCTTTTCCTGTGCAGATGATCATTTCTCTTTTGCCAACTGTGTAGCAGTAAAGAGTCTCTGCCTAAACCCATTAACACAATGCAACAGGTTTTGTGGTGGTTCAGTATCCTTCCACTCATAATAATAATAATCATTTTATTTAAAAAGCGCCTTTCAGGACACTTATCCCACTCATCCCACAAAACAGTTAAAGGGCCACGCACGGTATGACCAAAGATGAATTCATTAGGGCTAAAGCCCAAATTCTCCTGTGTTACTTGTCCTGCTGCAAGCAACAACCAAGTCAGACCATCCTCCCAGTGAGTTCATCTGAACACAGTAAGCACGGAGTTAAGGTTTGAATTCTGATGAAACCGCTCCAGTGCTCCTTGGCTCTGTGCATGGTATGCTGTAGATTGATTGTGCTTAATGTGCAGCTGCTTAAAAAAACTGTGCAAACAAATGAGAGGAGAAGTTAGATCCCTGGTCACTCTGAATACCTTTGGTATCCCAAAAATTGCAATGAACTGCAGAAGAGCTCCCACCACAGACTGCAGTAAGTGTGTGCAATGGATATGGATACCTGGTACTCTGGCACATAACATTCAAACGATACTTAGCACCTGAACGTGAAGGGAGAAGAGGACCCACACAATCAATAATTAAGTGCTCAAATGGTTGATGTAGCTGGAATAGGATACAGTGGTGCCCGGTTAATGGTTTGATTGGGTTTACCAGTCACCTGACAGGTGTGACGTTTTAATATAGCAAGCAACATCTTCTTTCTAAAAAAGTTAAATCTGGTCCTCTGGACATTCAAAAAAAAAAAAAAACCAAAGCAAATCAACAAAAAAATGTAGAAACGTTTCGTCTCTCATCCTCAGACTGAGGAAGTCTCTCGGATGAGAGACGAAACGTTTCTAC
>NC_056513.1:809081-813297 GCF_014905685.2 Nematolebias whitei | reverse complement strand
AATGTCCAGAGGACCAGATTTAACTTTTTTAGATTTTTCTACCTGGATTATTGAGCATGCATCAGGAAACATCTTCTTTCATTCGAGGCCAAACAAATTTTTCAAAATGCGGTCATAGGTTTTCCTGACTCCTTTGCGTCTGGACTCATCATGAGATTCACACAAAATCAAGTCACGCAATTTCAAAGGCACAACTACCTGATACATTTTCTCCCCAATAATACTGTCACCACGTGGCACGCACTTTCTTAACAATACCTGGTTTTCAACAAAGTATCCTTGAGCACAGTTCTGCATCTCCTCAGCAGGTAAAACAGACTGAAACAAGTCCTGAATGCAGTCCTGCACCAGATCAGTCTGTGAAATGGACAAAGGGACATTAGAAAAACAAAAAGAGGACAGCTGTTTCTCTTTTCTCTCGTCTTCATCCACATTTACAGCACTGGATGTTTTCATTGCTCGAGTCACAGCACATGATTGTAAAAACTTCACGGTGAGATTTTTCATTTCCATCAGGGCCACTGCTGATCAAAGGTACTGAAATAACAACTGGACACTGGTTGACCAGGCCAGACTCTTCCTCCAGCTACAGTCTATTATTTCCCAATATCACTGTTACACCATCCACGGGTCGAACACCCATTTTTACTTCCCCATCGAACATCTCTGAATGGAGCATGAGCTCATGCACTGCAACACAACACAGACATGCCCATACCCAACACAGGTATAGATAATCAGGTGTTGGATTCATCTGAAAAAGGCAAAACAGATGCCAGGATGAATGAATCATATACACCAGTATCTCTCTAGATTGTAACTGGCACCTCAACACCACTTCCCACTAAAGAAACTTGTCCTCCCATAAGAAATGGTTTGTAGGCGCTCGTATCAGGTTTCTCTTCTAACGGCACTTCAGTAAGTTTCTTTGGAACATTTAAAGAAGATGATGCCTCAAGTGCTACTGGTTTAACCTGAGATCTATTTTTCTTTCTTGATTTCAACATAGCACAATCTTTTTTTCCAATGACCTTTTCTGTGACGATAATTACAAATTTTGTCCAGATCACGGTTACTGCGGTCTGAAAAGGAACCACCAGAACGTGTTAAATGATCATTTGGAGCACTCTTCTAATCCGTTTGCTCTCCCCCAGTATCTTTATGTGTCAAGATGAAGTCATCAGCCAACACTGCAGCTTCTGAAATGGTTTTCACCTTTTGTTCGTTAATATACACTGCAATTCGTTCAGAAACAGAGTTCTTAAATTGCTGCAGAACCATTAAATTACAGAGGTCGTCAAGTGTTTTAACCTGACAGGAAGTGCACCACCGATTAAAATGGATCTCTAAATCTCTTGCAAACTCTGCATAAGTTTTGTCACCATTTTCCCAGTTCCTAAAGCTTCTGCCTGTATGGCCCAGGGACCAATTCATATGCCTTGAGTATCGATCTGAATCAGACCAGCCCCTTGACTCTGCAGCCCTCTCAAACAAAGTGAAGAAAGTTTCAACATCCTGTTCACTAAACTTGGCACCAAGCGCAAGTCACTTCAAATATCAGAGGATTTACATTTGGAGTTCACAATACGAGATCCCACAGACAGTAAGAGTTTACCGTTTTTATCAGAGTTAATATCTCACTTTCTAAGTTTAGTCTTGCTAATTCAGTTTGCTGCCTCATTTTTTCCAAAGCCTTTTCCAAACCGGCTTGCTGTCGCAAATTCTCCACTGCCACCGGCTTTTCTTTCTCCAGCTGCATTCTTTTTATTATTATTTACTTATAAATGTATTCATTTTTTAAAAACAAAACAAAACAATTCCATAAACAATCAAAAATACAATGAAAAATAAAAATGAAAGGCAGCAGAAAGAAGAAAAAAATCTTATTAAATCTGCCCCTTTTTTCCAAACAATTAATTCAAACAATAATAATCTTCAAGAAACAAAATAAATAACTCCTTCTTGAACGACTATTTATACAATACACATTAAGCTACTTCATTTTTTTTATTAACAATTCAACTTTGATCATTTTCTTAAATGTACACATTGATTTGGCATTTTTCACATCACTCTCTAGAACATTCCACAATCCAACTCCCTGGATTGAGGTCGACCGTCCCTTCAAACTAGTTCAGTATTTCAGTTTCACAAATATCTCTATCCCCTTAAGATTATAACAACTTTCTCTTTTAACAACATTTATTTGGATATTTAAAGGTAATGTGTTATTATGAGCCCTGTAGATAACTGATAAAATACTATAATCTACCAAATCATGGAACTTCAATAATTTCAGTTCATAAAATAAAGTCCTTGATGGGTGTAGGGATGGCGCCATCTTGTGGGCCTTCCCTGTCTGTGCACCCTTGTGTGTCTCATTATTCCTGATTATTTGCACCTTCTGTTCTCAGCTGTTTGTAATCACGTCCTGTCGTCTGTGTATTTAAGCCTGTCAGTGAGTCTTGTCCGTTGTCTTATCCTCGTTGGGTATTGTCCTGTTCTGTCCTGCCAGTCTGATTCCCTTTTTTTGTTTATTATTATTATTATTATTATTATTATTATTATTATTATTATTAATAATAATAATAATAATAATAATAATGAAAAGAGCATTTATTTTTGTAAATCCTGGAGTCCTGACTCTTTCCCTGTATTATTGGGTTCACTCCTGCCCTGCTCTGTCAAAAACCCTGACAATGGGTGACTAAAATGCTTTCTAGTAATAATTCTTACAGCACTTTTTTTGGAAAACAAAAATAGGATTTGTAAGTATTTTATACACTCTCCCCCAAACATCAATACAATAGATTAAGTGTGGAACAACTATCGCGTTATACAACATACAGAGCTTTATCATTCAATAAGTCCCTTTCTTTGTACAGTACTGTAATAGATTTAGCTATTTTTCTTTTTATTCTTAACTTTAACATCTCCTTTTGTTCAAAATCCAAAAGATTAAGGTTTACAACCTGAGAACCCAACTCACCAGGTCTTGAAGGCAATTTCAAAACACCTATTTCAATTAAATTCTCCCTTAAAATTGCTAAAACATTTTCTTTCAACTGTTTGTCACCAACACCTATTTTATAGTGCTCAGCAATCTGTACCAGTTGTTCTCAAGAACACTGCTCCAAAAATTCCACTGAAAACATGGGTTTGCCTTCCTGTGGGCTCAACACCTGCAGGAAGGGCCATACAAGTTGGGTGCATGATGCCATGGGCAGTGGCCAAAGGCGGGGACCTTCAACAGACATGGCTAACTTCTTAACAGTTGCAAAACAGTGTCTTGGAAAGTCTAAAGAGTAAATTGCTGATCATCTGCATGACCAACCCGAACCTCCCCTCTGACTGCCTACCATAAACTAACTAGCTCAACCCTAGTCTTCAGAGAACATGGATGGTGGGTACTTACGCACTATCTGCCAGTAGAGGCAAAGCAACCAGAAACTGGCAACCCCCCAACACTATGGCTGTGCCCCCGGGACAACTGCTCCACCCATATGATCTCACACTGTTTTTGAGCACATGAAGGACCATAACAAATAACGGGGAAGCAAAGCATGGAATAACTTAAAATTATATTATTTTAACAAAAATCATGGCTGACTGGAGAAGAGAGGTCAAGAAGGGAGCGAGGGGAGAAATGAGAGCAAGTGGTGGATCTTTCCTGTGCATAAAAAATTATGTAAATTATTTTGTCTTTAAGAGTAATAACTACAGCACCCAGAGATTATCAAAGTCAAAGTTTCTTTATTTGTCATACGCACGACATGTGGTGGAACAAAACTATGGTCACAGGGTCCCAGTTACATCCAACAAAAGTATAAAATGTAACAGAAAAACAGTAATAAGATCTAAGATATGAACTAAGAAAAGCATTAATTAAAAATATGCTAAGCACTAATAGTACAAAAACAATACACCTACAATTTCTACAACAAATTAAATGTAAAACAAATATTAATAAAAGAAAGTGTTTTCATTTTCAACAAAAAGAATCAGTTGCTGAAAATGACCCTTTTAATTGTGACAAAGTCTAAACAAAATCAGTGTGGTTGTGGGATATAGATATCTAGAGAAGCATGAGCAGTAATCCACACAGTGCTCGTGTCTTTGCAGCCGACAGTGCAAGTTGGAACAGAATGAGAGCAGAGCGGACAGAGCGGACAGAGCAGCACAGAGCAGCACAGAGCGGACAGAGCGGACAGAGCAG
>NC_056513.1:808180-809071 GCF_014905685.2 Nematolebias whitei | reverse complement strand
GCACAGAGCAGCACAGAGCGGACAGAGCGGACAGAGCAGCACAGAGCGGACAGAGCAGCAGAGGACGGACGTTAATGCTCGCTCTTTCCACAGCAGCATCCCTCTGAGGAACAGCTCAACCTCTGGCAGACGCCACAACTCAAACGACAGGTAAGAATTAAGAATGCACGTTTTTCTTTCAGGCTCATCTTCTGGAGCTTGAGAGTGTTGATTCTCCAAGCAGAGGCAGGAGGGAAAGAAGGAACAATGATCTGGATAATGTTGCTTTAAACTATCGTGTCTAGGTCTATGTTTCTGTAGTTCTGCAGTCAGACAGAGGGTGTGTGTGTGTGTGTGTGTGTGTGTGACTTTAACAGCGTCAGCAAGCTGTGTCATTGCATCTCGACTGTGTGGTCCAACGCCGCAGTACCCCCCCCCCTCCCCAACCCCCCGTCCTGCACACACTGTACAGCCTCCTGCCACCTCCTTCCTCCCCGGCACGCTGTTTCACTGTACTAAACATTTTTGGTTGTAAATCAGCATTCAGAGGGTTGTTTGGACTTGGTGGGTACTGGGAATGAATAAATATCATATTATGAAAAGAAATGAATTGACTTTTTACAACAAAAATCATAATATCTGAATCCAACTCCAGACAGCCCAGTTTAAAAAATGTCTTTTTTAGAAGGAATGGGTGCAACTCTGGAAAGTTTGTTTTTCTTCATTTAAACAGAAAAATGAACAGTTAGTTCTTTATTCAATATCAATTAGTATTTATTTCATTTTAAGTTTATATATATATATATATATATATATACATATATACATACATACATATATATATATATATATGTATGTATGTATGTATATATGTATGTATGTATATATGTATGTATGTATGTATGTATGTAT
>NC_056513.1:794036-808080 GCF_014905685.2 Nematolebias whitei | reverse complement strand
ATTCAGTTTATTTATAAAGCACCAAATCACAACCAAGTTGTCTCAGGGACTTTACAGGAACATTCACATAATTAGTAAAGTTCTCTATCTAAGGAATCCAGCAGACAAGATGAATCTTGTCTTCGTTGCAGTCTCCCATCCTGAGCAAGCACAGTGGAGACAGTGGAAAGAAAAACTCCCTTTAACAGGAAGAAACCTCCAGCAGAACCAGCTCAGGACAAGAGACCATCTGCTTTGGCTGGCTTGGTTTGATATATAGGTATATGGGTTTCTTTTTCAGAAATAGATTTTGCTTATCTCTAAATGCCAGAAAATGTCTTGTAACCTCTCCCTTCCTACGACCATTGACTACGGTGACATTATTTACATGAATGCTCCTGCCAGCTTGTGCAGATGTTGGATGTCGTCTACCATGGCACGCTGATTTATAACTGGTTGTAACTAGTGTACCCATCACTGCACCCTGTTCCAGTTGGTCAGTTCATCATCTACACGTAGTCTCTCACACTGGTTCATTTTCATCTATAAATCCCTCCTTGGTCTGCTACCTTCTCATATCCTCTCCTACATGTCACGTCGTCAGTGCAGTTACAGCGTGCGCTCTCAGTCCATCATTACCTGCAGCGTTCCCTCACTGCAGACTGAACTTGTCAAAAAGTCCTTCTCCTACTCAGCTCCTGCACCTGGAACACCTGGCAACAGCAATTAAAGTTGTCCTCCTTGATTTCCTTTAGGGGTTTCAAACATATTGTCAATTGAAAAATCAAAGCAAATATGTTCTTGATTTTAGTATTTCACCCTGTTTTATGGCACCCTGATTCCTTTTTTGTACACTGCTCTTATTTTAACTGCATTTTTACTGTAGTTTATTGTTGTCATTGTCTGTCCTCTTGTAAATGAGTCCCCGAGGCTCATTGAGGCTAGCCTGTAAAAATAAAACAATAAAGGTTGAATGGAAAAAAAAATATATATATATACATATTGCATCAGGATTCCATCTCTGCTCTTTGCAGATGTCCTGTATGCATCATTGTACCATGATATTCAGCTCTAGCTGAAGAGGTTTGCAGCCGAGTGTGAAATGGCTGGGATGAGAATCAGCACCTCCAAGTATGAGGCTATGGTCCTCAACCGGAAAAGGTTGGATTGCTTTCTTTAGGTCGAGGGTGAGGTTCTGCCTCAAGTGGAGGAGTTCAAGTATCTTGGGGTTTGTTCACAAGTGAGGAAAGAATGGGGCGTGAGATTTGCATACGGAATGGTGCAGCGTCTGCAGTATTGCACTCTGTACCGGTCTGTTGTGGTGAAGATGGAGCTGAGCTGTAAGGAAAAACTCTCTGTTTACCGGTCAGTCTATGTTCCTCCCTTAACTTGTGGTAAGGATGCTCTTTGGGTGCCTCCCTAGGGAGATGCTTGGGGCATGTCCGACTGGGAGGAGACTCCGGGGAAGATTCAGGACGCACTGGAGAGACTCAAAAATATGGGTCAAATTTCATGGTAGTCACTGTGCTGTTGAGCATCATGGTGTGTAACACACTAAACAAAGAGCACAGAAAGCTAAGGAGAGGGTTGTCTCAGGATATTAGAAACATTTGTTGACAACCAATTTGAAGTAAAAGCTGATAGGGCTATTCCAAGCAGCTTGATGTTCTTGTGGCTTCGGCTGCAAACGTTGTTTAGAAGTATGGGCCCTGTAAGGTTTGTGCTGTTCATGATTAGTTTTAGGTGGATGCTTAGTTTTGCAGAGCACACTTTGGTAAATTAGAAAGGAGTGCATTAGTTTGGGTGAGACACCGGAGTTTTACTAATCATGGCAGGAGCAGCATCTATAACAATCGGTTCAAGTGACATCAAAGCCAACAACGCTTCTTAACCACGTACCTGATGAAGAAATGTCAGGGTTATCAGCGGACGCATCACTAGCTACATTAATGGAAATTACTAACTTTTTATGGACTTTGTTTTGGATGTGCTGATGTTTGTGGCAAGGTGTATGATGTCACTTCCTGTTTTCTCTGCTGGTAGCTTTTGATCCAACATTTTTACACAGTAGTACACAAGGATTTTTTAATCAGTTGTTTTCTACTATTGCGTTGCGCTTGAGGCACCTTTTAGTCTTTCAACACTTCTTGGTTTTATTCATGTGTTTGAGGTATGCTAGCATTAGCTTAGCATGGTTTCTGGCTCTCTCCTGGCGTCTTCTGTCCTCACTTGCTTTTTGTCATGTAACCTGTCCTGAATGAGGCCTTGCAAGTAAAGTTGGATCAAATCTTCACCTGCCGTCAGTATGGTTCTTTTGAGTAACAAAACAACAAATAAGTCCTGAGAATAGCACTAGCTTTACATTTGCTAGCTGGAGTTAAGCAAAGTGTGAGCTCATGCCAACATTTCCATGTTTCAGGCCCGATGACTCCTGGATTGAGACCCACGGTGCTTCTGCTGCTGCTGATTTGCTGTTGGCAGCTGAACACGGCCAAAGATGGAAAATCTGCAAAGAAAGGGAAGAAAGGAAAGCAAGTGATCTGTCCATCGTACGTAAGAATTTTCTTTCTCTAAATAAAACCACGCAGTCAGAAATGCTGAATGATGTCGGGGTATAAGAAATGCAGTGACTTCATAATATGTTCAATCTTAAAGGGACAGTCTGTGATTCTTCAAATGATGTTCTGCCTAAACATTTTCCAAAGTTTGTATATTATTAACCTTGACATCAGTCGTAAAGCTCATTGGAGGAGAAATAGGTGGGCAAAAGTCTTCATCCAGCCCAGGCGGTTTGGCTGTTTTGAATTCTTTTCAGGTTTATAAATACATTTCTCAAAAACATTTTGCGTGTATGAACGATCTCTACATCAGCTAATATCAAATTTCTAGACTATTAAATGACAAACCAAACACTGGACTTCTGTACTCAAATACGTTTTGCTTCCCATCGGTGAGGCTTTATCAAGTCAGAACACGTCTGGTTTTATTTTTTGCCTGGCTCATGACAGGGATGTTTTGGGCACATGCACGATCATGTGAATTATATTGGAACTGACTGGGAATGGTTTACTGCTGCAGTGTAGGTTTTTGATAGTTGAAATCTGAGACCTCCGCCTCTGTTTAAAGTCGTTTTCCTTCACCTCTCGGGATTTTTGGTCAAGGTCAAGGATGTTTAAATCTAACTAATGTTAAATGAACGTTGAACCGTGTGTGTGAGCTATGAGAGGGCTCTTTCTCTCTCAGAGGGGAGCTCGTTTGATCCTGCATGTACAGCTGGGAGGCCGAGGTCATCATGGACTGTCTGTGAGAGCTGAAAAGCGTGTATTATATAAATTATTCTCACACACTGCCGGAGCAGATCCTCGCTCCAACGGTGCATCTGTGTAGACCTGTGAGTGTGTCTGCTCCTGCAAGTAAAAAACTGGTTAAATGTCTTCGTGTGGCTTCTTTGGGTAATTAAGATGAATAGAGGATATTTTTATCCAACATCGCCCTCCTTTCAAATCATCGGTCTTCTCTGTCTAAAGTATGAACATTTGCTGTGTAGGTGCTCAGCTGAGTCCTGTCTTACCTCCTGTGGGCTTGTTGTTTCGTGTCTCCAGTAAACTGTCTGAACGTTCCTCACTGACTCTACGACACCACGCAGTTGGGTTTGGGACTTTTGACCTTAGGATGAACCGGCCTCAGTCTCAGGGTCCTGTTTGGTTTCAAATGGACCGGGATGTTGTGTTGGGAGAAGATACTTCTGCGTTTCTCTGATACTCCAGCCACATATGAGATGTCAGTGTTTTATCCTTTGCTCTTCTCTGTTCTGTTAGGTGGCATTCCTCTTAGATTTATTTGCTGACTTGACAAAAGGCCAGCTGGAATATCCACAAGTTTGGAGAGCTTTAGTAATGTGTTTCTGTTCCTTACCCTTCTGTCCATGGGGGGATGTTACATTTACCATTGAGACACAGGAGATTGGCCCAAAAGTATTTTAAACGTATTTACAAAAACTCAAAATACTGCAGTTCTGTGCCCATAAAAGAGGTCAACACAACTAAATGTAACTAAGGCACAAACATAGGAAACTAAATCACTAAGTGACCTCATGATGGAGGCAAGAGGGGACCATTCTGACACACAAATTAAATATTAACAACAAAGTATAACTCATCAAAGAAGTGCTAAATAGTAAAGTAAAAAATAAAAATAGTGTATATTTTTGAAATGTTTGTGGAAATCCTTCTACTTGTTTCACTGGATTTTGACCCAAGTGCCTTCTACATACGTGAACCTGTGTTGTTCCCTTGAAGAACCTCTGGGCTCTCTGGTCCTCCATGTAGAGACGTGGCCACAGTCTGTGACACCGGAGATCCCACGGCACAACCATGCTTCATTCTGGAAAAACTCTCATTAAAGTTGAAGTTGTGGAAGGACAGGGGTCCAGCAGGGTCCACATCTGGTTCAGGGTGAAACTGGTCCTGTTGTTAAGGTCATTATCTAGTTTCCTGATGGTTTTCACTGCCTCGGGTGATGGTATATAAGTGAAAAGTGAAGTTTCTCCTGGAACCATCTTCAAATGTTCCAGTTTGTTTGCAAAGTCCATGGAGTTGTGAATGTGATGTGGTGTTTCAAACCTACGGAGCTAAAATATCAGCAAGTCAAACCAGAACAAACAAATTTAAACATCGGAGGAGGTTCAGATTACAACTGTCAAAAACCCACAATGCAGCAGAAGGCCTTCTCCACACAGCAGACGCTTTTGAACTGATGAAGTCTCCTGGATAGAAGTGAAACACGTTCATCTACAGAACAGAGGTCCAGTTTTTTGGGTTTTTTATCTTTTTGGGGACTGCCTAGTAAAGCAGCCACCTATTATTATTATTATTATTATTATTATTATCCACCTGACAAGGGTTTCTTAACTTTACATCTTACTCTTCTTTCAACTTTAACGCGGCCTGAACTGAACCCCCCACAACGGTTATATCAAAACGACCGGCTCGGCACCTACATGTAGAGCTGTCCTTTCTGAGCTGGCCCCGCACCGGGCCGGGCCAAAGTAATGTGCTGGACGAGCGAAACGGGTCGGTGTTGGGCTTTTGATTGAGTCAGTGGACGCACACAGCTGACGATCCAATTGAATCAGCAGCCGTGCGCGGCCGTTTGACCACGCGCTGACCGGCCGGTTGAAAGAGGCAAAAAAAAAAGTCCAGATGGACGACTGTCAGCGACCCACCTGAAGTAACTGGACTCAGCCTCTGCGTCAGAGGACGTGCACGGCCGACAACCCAATTTGGATCATCAGCCGCACATGTCTGTCCTCCAACTGTTAATAACTATTACAATAACTATAACATTAAAATAGCTCAAATAACTATAAGAACTATAATATAACTATAATAGCCATAATAGCTATAATAACTATAATATAAGAACTATAATAATCTGCTGACTTGTTAATGAACAAGAAATTTTATATCTTCTTTTCTTTGAAATACATTTTTAAATCATGTCAAACTGATTTGTTTACAAAAGCAAAGAAGAACAAAAATATCTAAATCTATTGCAGTACTTTACAAAGTCAGGGAATTATTAAATGATAAAGCTCTGTACATGTTGTATACCACAATCATTGTTCCACATTTAATCTATTGCATTGATGTTTGGGGGAAAGCGTGTAAAACATTTACAAAACCTATTTTTATTTGACAGAAAAGAGCTGTAAGAATTATCACCAGAAAGCATTACAGTCACCCATCAAGCACATTATTTTATCAGCTGAACTTATTGAAGTTCCATGATTTAGTAGATTATAGTATTTTATCAGTTATGTATAGGGCTCAAAATAACACATTACCATTAAATATCCAATTAAATTTTGTTAAAAGAGAAAGTTGTTATAATCTTAAGGGGATAGAGATATTTGTCAAACCTAAATTTAGAATTATTTTGAAGGAACGGTCTACCTCAATCCAAGGAATTAGATTATGGAATAATCTGAAGAGTGATGTTAAAAATGCCACATCAATGTCTATGTTTAAGAAAATGATCAAAGTTGATTTGTTAACAAAATATGAAATAGCTTAATGTGCATTTATATGAATTGTTGCTTGAGAAGGAGTTATTTATTTTGTTTTTGTTATTTGAAGATTATTATTGTTTGAATTAATTTTTTGTTAAATTGGGCAGATATAAGATTTTTGATTCTTTCTGCTGCCTTTCATTTTATTTATGATTGTATTTCTTATTGTATATTGAATTGGTTTTTTTTTAATGAATAAATTTTATAATAATAAAATGTATTTTTAAAAAGAAGTAAAAGCTTAATTAAAAAAGTTTTTTTTTTTTTTTTCAGGTTCGGGCCTGTAATCACAATTAATTGGTCGGTTTTGGGTCGGCCTCAGAAAAAATGATATGGGTTCGGGCCGGGTCGGATTTTTTAGGCTCAAATGCAACTCCACCTTGATGTGTGCTCTTACTTTTATTGGCGTTTCGAGTTACCATGACGACGTAATTAGCAAACAAAGACACCATTTTTCTTAGTAATTTTTCATAGCCTGTGGTTACCAGTCAAATATCCAAGATGGCCACCTGAGCTAAAAAAAAGAAAAATACTGTAAATCAGCCATTTTTAGAGATATTAAGCTGAAATTTGCTGTGGTGGTAGCTGAGACCAATGCCCAATAAAAAATGAATCTATAAAAATTCAAGATGGCCACCAGCTCAATGTAAATGGCTTTAACGCAACTATTTTAACACAGAGCTAAAATTTGGCGAGGTTACAGCTGAGAACATTCTCTATCACAAACAAACAAGACACAGAGTCAAGCTTTCATTTAGACATGAGGACAGTTGTTGACCGGAGCGCACCTCCCAGGAAGTTCACTCCAAGCCCAAATCATGCAGTGCACGGAGAAATCACAACTCCCAACATTTGAAACACCAAGTCAGTGAATACTGTTTATTCTAACAAGCTTAAAGTACAAATGTTTGGTCGAGTTGCCTCGCCCAGTTTTTCACTAAAACAACCACATGAAATACATAGACCTTCAGATTCTAGATTCTTCTAATAAATGTGGTGTTTTGTTAGGAAAACCAGTCCACACAAAAATAAACAGAAAACATACAGGAAGAAAATATTTGTTGTCTTTTCATGAAACATGTATCCAGTAATTGATGGAAAAAACAGACTAATATGTTTCTTGTTTTTTTTTTTACATTGAGAAATGGTTCTTCTTTAAATGATTTTTCAACAGACAACTGTCACCAGAAGATCTGGCCCAAGTTCCAGCTAACTCTACCTCTAACATCTTAAATCGTCTGATGGTCAGTTATGATCCAAGGATCAGGCCTAACTTTCAAGGTAAGGCTTTAGTTGAGACTGAGCCCAAACTTTTACTCTGACTGATGACGCCAAATTTATGTTTTAAACTTCTCCATGTTATTGACATTAATTCTGTCCATCCATCCATCTATTCTCTTCCGCTTATCTGGGGTCGGTTCGTGGGGGTAGCAGCCTAAGTAGGGCGGCCCAGACTTCCCTCTCCCCAGCCACTTGGTGCAACACTTCTGGGGGAATTCCAAGGCGTTCCCAGGCCAGCTGAGAAACATAGTCCCTCTAGCGTGTCCTGGGTCTTCCTCTGGGTCTCCTCTCAGTGGGACGTGTCCGGAACACCTCACCAGGGAGGCGTCCTGGAGGCATCCTAACCAGATGCCTGAGTGACCTCAACTGGCTCCTCTTGATGTGGAGAAGCAGCGGCTCTACTCTGAGTCCCTCCCAGATGATCGAGCTTCTCACCCTGTCTCTAAGGGAGAGCCCAGACACCCTGTGGAGAAAACTCATTTTGGCCACTTGTGTCCGAGATCTTGTTCTTTCAGTTACAACCCAGAGCTCGTGACCATAGATGAGGGTAGTAACGGAGATCAACCGGTAAATTGAGAGCTTCACCTTTTGACTCAGCTCTCTCTTCACCACGACAGACCTGTACAGCGCCCGCTTCACTGCCAATGCTGCACCTATCCGCCTATCGATCTCACGCTACATTTTTTCCTCATTTGTAAACAAGACCCTGAGATACTTCAACTCCTCCACTTACGGCAGGACCTCCTCCCTGACCCGGAGAGGGCACTCTACCCTTTTCCGGCTCAAGACCATGGCCTCGGATTTGGAGGAACTGATCCTCATCCCGGCCGCGTCACACTCAACAGGACCACATCATCTGTAAAAAACAGAGAAGCGATCCTAAGGTCACCAAAACAGATCCCCTCAACACCTTGACTGCACCTAGAAATTCTGTCCTTAAAAGTTATGAACAGAATCAGTGACAAAGGGCAACCTTGGTGGAGTCCAACTCTCACTGGGAACAAGCCCGACTTACTGTCGGCAATGTGGACCAAGCTCTAACACCGGTCGTACAGGGACCTAACAGCCCATATCAAAGGGCCTGGTACCCCATACTCCCAGAGTACCCCCCACGGGGCTCCCCGAGGGACGCGGTCAAATGCCTTCACCAAGTCCACAAAGCACATGTAGACTGGTTGGGCAAACTCCCACACACCCTCCAGGACCATGCTGAGGGTGTAGAGCTGATCCAGTGTTCTATGACCAGGACGAAAACCACACTGCTCCTCCTGAATCTGAGGTTCGACTATCCGATGGACCCTCCTCTCCAGAACCCCTGAATAGACCTTACCACGGAGGCTTAAGAGCATGATCCCCCGGTAGTTGGAACACATTCTACGGTCCCCCTTTTTGAATAGGGGGACCACCAACCAGTCTGCCAATCATTGGGAACTGCCCCCGATGTCCATCCAATATTGCAGAGTTGTGTAAGCCAACACAACCCCACAATATCCAGAGCCTTAAGGAACTCTGGGCGAATCTCATCTACCCCTGGGGCCCTGCCACCGAGGAGCTTTTTAACCACCAAGGTGACCTGAGCACCAGAGATTGGAGAGCCCGACCCAAGGTCCCCAGGCTCTGCTTCCTCACTGGAAGACGTGCCAGTGGGATTGAGGAGGTCTTCAAAGTATTCTGCCCACTGACCCATCACATCCCGAGTTGAGGTCAGTAGCATACCACCCCCACTATAAATAGTGTTGGTGGCGTATGTATGGCCTCTCCGAATTCCTCCCACGCCCGAGTTTTTGCCTCAGCGACCCGAGCCACATGTCGCTTGGACTGCCGGTACCCATCAGCTGCTTCTGGGGTCCCACAGGCCAAAAAGGCCCAATAGGACTCTTTCCTCAGCCTGACGGCATCCCTCACCGCCAGTGTCCACCACCGGGTTCAAGGGTTACCACCGCGACAGGCACCGACAATCTTGCGGCCACAGCTCCGATAAGCCGCCTCAACAATAGAGGCACGGAGCATGACCCACTCAGACTCAATGTCCCCCGCCTCCCCCAGAACGTGTTCGAAGTTCTCCCGGAGGTGGGAGTTAAAGCTCTGTCTCACGGGAGATTCTGTCAGACATTCCCATCAGACCCTCACAATATGTTTGGGTCTGCCAGGTCTGACCGGCATCCCCCCCCCATCGGAGCCAACTCACCACCAGGTTGGTAGCTCCTCTCTTCACCCGAGTGTCCAAGACATGCCGCCACAGATCAGATCAGATGAGATGAGAACAAAGTCGATCATTGAACTGCGGCATAGGGTGTCCTGGTGCCAAGAGCACATATGGACACCCTTATGCTTGAACATGGTTTTCGTGATGGACAATCCATGACGAGCACAGAAGTCCAATAACAGAACACTACTCGGGTTCAGATTAGGGGGGCCATTCCTCCCAACCACACCCCTCCAAGTCTCACTGTCATTGCCCACATGAGTGTTGAAGTCTCCCAGTAGAACAAGGGAGTCCCCAGGAGGCGCGCTCTCCAGTACCCCCTCCAAGGACTCCAAAAAGAGTGGGTAATCTGATCTGCTGTTTGGCACATAAGCACAAACAACAGTCAGAACCCGTCCCCCCACACGTAGGCGGAGGGAGGCTACCCTCTCGTTCACCGCGGTGAACCCCAACGTACAGGCACAAAGATGGGGGCCAGCAAGTATGCCCACTCCTGCTTGGCGTCTCTCGCCAGGGACAACTCCAGAGTGGAAGAGTGTCCAACCCCTCTCAAGGAAACTGGTTCTAGAGCCAGAGCCCTGTGTAGAGGTGAGTCCGACTATTTCTAGCCGGAACCTCTCAGCCTCACACACCAGCTCAGGCTCCTTCCCCACCAGAGAGGTGACGTTCCACGTCCCAATAGCCAGCTTCTGTAGCCGAGGATCAGACCACCAGGGTCCCCGCCCTCGGCCACCACCCATCCTACATTGCACCCAAACCTTTTGGCCCCTCCCACAGATGGTGAGCCCATGGGAAGGGGGACCCGTGTTGCCTCTTTGGGCTGTGCCCGGCCAGGCTCCATGGGTAAAAGCCCGGCCACCAGGTACTCACCAACGTGCCCCATCTCCAGGCCCAGCTCCAGAGTGGATAATAATTCTGTGTATGTTAGCAAAATGTCTCAAACCACAGGATGGATTTTAATTCAGCTTTCTGATAATCATTACTCATTAGGGGCGGCTGTGGCTGAGTGGTTAGAACAGTGCAGGAGGTAAGAGTTCAATTCCATCAGCAGTCACATGCTGAAGTGTCCCTGGGCAAGACACTGAACCTCATTACCTCTGATATGTGTCTCCTCAGTGTCTGAATGTGATCAAGCACAGATTAATCTTTGTAAATATATAGTAGAGTGTTGTATGAATGTGCTAATGAGGCACAGATTGTTGTAAAGAGCTTTGAGTGTCTTGATAAAATAGAAAGGAGCTGTATAAGTGCAGTCCATTTACCATTTACATCTACAACAGAGTCACTTTTGAGTTCAATCCAATTTATGATGTTTGCCGCAATCAATTGACCATAGAAAACATATTAATAACTATAATTCAGTTTAACACATATTAAAATACAATTTGTGGAGGCTGGATTGTTCTCTTCAGGTCGAGGGTGAGGTTCTGCCTCTAGTGGAGGAGTTCAAGTATCTCTGGGTTTTGTTCACAGTGAGGGAAGAATGGAGCTTGAGATTGACTGATGGATTGGTGCAGCGTCTGCAGTATTGTGGACTCTGTGTCGTTCCGTTGTGGTGAAGAGGGAGCTGAGCTGTAAGACAAAGCTCTCTGTTTACTGGTCACTCTACGTTCCTGCCCTCACCTCTGGTCATGAACTCTGGGTAGAGACTGAAAGAAAGAGATTGTGGATCCAGAAGGTTGAAATGAGTTTCCTCTGCAGGGTAGCTGGACTGTCCCTTAGAGACAGGCTGAGAAGTTCAGTCATCAGGAGAGACTCGGAGGAGAACCACTCCACATCCAGAGGAGCCAGTTGAGGTGGTTCATCTGGTAAGGATGCTCCCTGGGCACCTCCCTATGGAGGTGCTTCAGGCATGTCCGACTGGGAGGAGACCCCGGGGAAGACCCAGGACACACTGGAGAGACTACGTCTCTGTTGGTCTGGGAACACCTTGTAGTCCTCCCAGAAGAGCTGGAAGAGGCTGTGGAGAGAGATGTCTGGACCTCCCTGCTCAAGATGCTGCCCCCGAGACCTGAGTCCAGAACAAGAGGAAGATGATGGATGGATGGATGGATGGATGGATGGATGGATGGATGGATGGATATATAAATAATAACAACAATAATATAAACTGAAGATGAAACAAACAACATCAGAAGTATTGTTTTAGTTTACCACAAGCCATGTAGGTAACATTCATTCAAGCTTTATTTCTACAGGTTAGTGTCATTGAGCCTCAGGGACTCATCTACAAGAGAGACCTGATTTTAACAAAGAATGATGACAACAGTAGACAATCATAAAAGAAAGAATATAAACTGAGAAGAATAAATGAAAGAAAATGGTATTAAAATGTAACAAAAACAGCTATATTATAAAGCAATGTAGAAAACTAAAAACAGGAACACGTCTGCGTTGGTTTTTCCAGGAACTTACCAGATGTTTGAAGCCACTTAGAGAGGTCAAAGGTCGAGAGCTTCAGATCTTTTTACAAGATATTCCAGGAAACAGGAGCGGAGTAGGAGAAGGTCTTTTTGTCTAGTTCAGTCCTCACTGAGGGAACACTGCAGGTAATGATGTCCTGAGAGCGCACGCTGTAGCTGCACTCACACAGAGACATGTAGGAGGAGATGTATGAAGGCAGCAGACCAAGAAGAGATTTAAAGATGGAAATGATTTTAAGTGATTTGAAATGTAAACATTTAAAGAGAGCAAATATGGAAGAAGGTGCTCTGCTCAAGTCTGACCAAAACTAAACTTTTTTTTTTTTACTTGAATTCAAAACACCTTGTGTTGCTAAAAACTAACACTACACTAACACTGCTTTTCAGCAGCGGTGGCAAAGAAGCTGCTGAGAACGAATGGTGTAAATGGATGGAGATAAAAACAAAGTAATCCTTGAATGAAACATGTTAGAGGCTGCAGAAGACTTGAGCAGAGGTTCTGTGCTTGTAATGAGACAAAGGCTGTGTGTCTGGTGTCACACGAGATCCCCGGATTGGGTATAAAACTAACAACTACAAAATGTATAGTGTTTTAAGTAAGCATTAAATCTGCACTTTTGCAACAAACTACATTAGAATAATGAGAATTGGTAAAAAAAAAAAAACATGATGCAAGAGCAACGTGCAAGATTTTACTACTGTTAAGAAGACATTCAGGAAGTCTGGTGAAATCTTGAACAGTGCCAATCAATGTGCTGATAATCAATATTTAGAGCATGGCACTGCTTTAGGAACTGAACGTTCATGTTGGGTTGACATGACATCAGTGGTGTAGTCTCTGCGATATGCGGGCATACGGAGTACACCCACTAGAAAAGCTCCAGAATTCCAGTATACCCACTACAGTGCCCAGTGACACATGACACGTCATCAGGCACGTCATTGATACGTGAAACTGCAGTTTAACATTTCCATAACATCTATCTGTATGCAGCGCTTGATTATTACATTTGCTTATTGTATAATTCTCTACTTACTACTTAATACTTGAACACATTTTGCTTTGATACTGTTTTATAAATTCTATAACATGTTTTTAATACAAAGCCAATTGTTGTACAAAGTTTGTTGTTCATTTATTCAAATATAAGCATCAGAGAAATTTGGAAATGTTCATTATGCTTAAAAATCAAAATAAAGTGACGATTAGATTGTACTTACAAGTGTACTTTGGTTTTTGAGCACGGTGTACCCATTACAAGAATGTAGACTGCACCACAGCATGACATGCACTTTGTATAACTGATTTTCTTTTGGACTCATCCTGATTCAGCATAGCCTCCTTAGCCAGGCAGCCATCTTGAATTCAATTCAGTTTATTAATACAGCGCCAATTCACAACAAAGTTGTCTCAGGGCACTGAACAGAAACATTCACGTACATAGAAAAAGACAGTTAGTAAAGTTCTCTATATAAGGAAGCAGCAGACACGTGGAATCTTCACTTTGTCGCAGGCGGTAGATAATATTATTAATATTAATAATAATTATTATTATAATAATGTGTTGTAATCATTGTATGTTCCCATACATTAGCAAAATTGGCTCTCTGTATTTGGCCCATCCGCCCCTGGGTGGTGCGGTGGGGGGCTGTTGGGGGTGCCCAGGGGGAGATTGGGGATGGGGTGTGCTGCTCAGAGGCACCACGAGATGTGCAATGACTGGGGATTGAACCTGGGGCTTTCGGGTGCTGGGTCAGCTGCCCTGCCTCTGCTCCATCTCGCCCCCACCCATATGTCAACTGGATAACTTTTTTAAATCTGAGACTTTGGTCCTACAGCCTAATGTGTGTATTTTTGTTTCAGGTATCCCAGTTGAGTCTAGAGTGAACATCTTTATCAACAGCTTTGGGTCCATCCAGGAAACAACCATGGTGACTTTTTGAATGTTTTATATTGTTCTTATCATGCACATCACAACACAAAGTCATATACATGCATGTGTGTATATACATATATATGTATATATATTTGTATATACACACAACACATATATATGTGTGTGTGTGTATATACAAATATATATA
>NC_056513.1:784514-793936 GCF_014905685.2 Nematolebias whitei | reverse complement strand
ATCAGAATCAGAATCAGAATAAACTTTATTATCATTGCACCGAGTTACGAGAACATGTACGTACAGTCGACTGAAGATGGGCGGAGTGCACGAAGCTGCAGCTATAAATAATTAGCGCGGCCTCTTATTCTTATTCAGAATAATATTTCTCTTAGATGAGAAAAGGAAAGAAAACATGGAGAGAGACGGTATAAAAAAAGATCTGTCACTCCGTGTCCTAGACAGGGCACGATTTGAGGCATCAAACAAACCTCCCACAGCAAAGCAACATGAACAGACGTGATACATGAACATGTAGGCCGTGAAGACAGAGAAGTTTTAAGGGAAAGTCGTAGCATAGTCCAGAGCCCCCCCTCAGCCATTGTCCAGATAAGAGGGGACGTTCATCTTCAGCTCAGTTGAGGTTCTGTTACATGTCCACGGCCTTGGAGAAGGGAGGGGTGAGGAAACAGTCAAAGCATCTTTGTTGTTTTCTGAACATTCCAGGAGGAGTTGAGATAAGTCCGGCATCAAGGCCACAGTTTGGGTCAGGCAGAACTCATGAATTGTTGTTTCTGCCTTTAAAGTCTCGCTGGTACATATTCTCTGATGGAAACTCCAAAACAGCCGAATTGATCCTTTACTCCAAAAGTCGAGCTCACAGCTTCTCCAGATTATTCCACCATTCATGAGTGCTGCCAGGGAGAACACAGTCCTGATAACAGCTGCTCCAATTCCCTGTCACAGCTCCACATTCAGTCCGAGCACTGTCAAGCTTCAACACCTCCACACGAATTTGTAGACAACCAGATTCCACCGACCAAACAGTAGATTCTAGTCGTCATCATGAATCCAGTTTGTTCCTTAAAGAGGTCAGAGGGTCCTCCTTACCCTGACTCCTGTCGGGAGAAGTTGATCAATTTTGTTGAGAGACCAGCTGATCCTTCCAATGAGGAGGCATACAGAGAAAAATAAATAAATAAATAAATAAATAAATATATATAACAAAGACTCATTTACAAGTGAGACCTGTTTGGACAGACAAAACAGTGGTAACATGGACACATGTAGGAGTTGGAGGTGAAAAAATTCGTATCAGACTTTGTTTTTTCTTGCCTGAGAAAAAAACCCTCTAATATTAAAAAAACACCTCGCACAAAGAAGCACATAGTGACGTAGACATTCTGCAGAGGGGGGAGATGACGAGAGCGGTGATCATGTCCATAGATGCTCTCCAGGTCACTGTAAGAGTTCTGATAAGGATGGAATTGTCAGCTAATGTCCTCCGGTGAGATCCATAAACATTCTCGAGGGATGTCGAGGAATGGCCAAGAATAACATCTATGAGAATCCAAGAGTCCTGAAGTGATGACACAAAGTTTATTCAGCTGGTTCATCTGGTTATCAGTTGGAAATTCCTCATGGAGGGGGTGGTGAGCGTCAGATCACATGTTCTCCAGGAGAATTCAGATAAGATGGCCTTCAAGACCAGCCAAGGAGCCAAATTCAGATAAACACACAGTTGTTTTGGGGACAGGCAGAACTTCATTTACCTTGAGTCTGTGTTGGTCTACTCAGTTCCGAAATGTCCAAATTACATGAACACATCGATGGAACGTGACTGAGTAAAATCCCTGAGATCTGATCCATTCAGCCCAAAGCATTTGAGTCTGGGTACTCGAGGCATGAACCAAGACATCATAAAGGTAATCAGCACGATCGGGTCCAAATTTGCTGCCGACGACTTCCTTGTTTGTAGAAAAAACCAGCACCAGCTGAATCCAAAAAGCAGGAACCAGTTATCATAAATCCAATTAAATAAGCGTCTTTAAAATCCACCACATGTGGTACATGAAGTTGAATGAAACTGTGTACACAGGTTCCCAGTTGCATCCAACAAAAGTATAAAATGTAAAAGAAAAACAGTGATAAGATATGAACTAAGAACAATGTTTAAAAATACACAACGCACTGAAAGCATAAAAACAATACAGTGAACAGCAGCAGCCGCCAAAAGAAGATGATTTTGTATTCCAGTTTTGTTTAGTGAAACACTGTAGGACATCTTGTTCTTACACCAGAAAGCTAAGAATCACTCTTATGTTTTTACTTTTAAGATTTGTGTGCTCTTCATCCATTTTCTGTTTAAACAGAACAAGAAGTACAACAGTGTTGAAAATATTCATGAATGCTTTCTCTCCACAGGATTACAGAGTTAATATATTTCTTCGTCAGAGATGGAATGACCCTCGTCTACGACTCCCCACCGATTTCAAAAGTGAAGCCCTGACCGTTGACCCCAACATGTTCCAGTGTTTGTGGAAACCAGACCTTTTCTTCGCCAATGAGAAAAATGCCAACTTCCATGATGTCACGCAGGACAACATTCTTCTGTTTATATTCAGGAATGGAGATGTCCTCATCAGCATGAGGTGTGCACTCTCTTTCTAATTTCACTCAACTTTACCAACACACTAGAACTTCATCTGGTGTCATCAACTGGGCCACGCTTCACACACACTGGATGTGTGACCACAGGAAATATCAAATTACATTTCAGCCACCTTCAGGATACTTAGACGTTTCTACTACTTTGCTTGTGTGGGGAATGTTTTACAGGTTAAAAGTCTTGGTGATGAATTGTTGTGAGTGTAATCTGGTTGCACTGAATATTGGTTCTTAGTTTATTGTAAATCGATGATTCAGTGGTTACAAAAAGAATATATGAAGAATACAGACACGGTACAAAGTCATGGCTCATTTGTACAGGCACAACATTCATTCAACCTTTATTTAAACAGGTTAGTCCCATTGAGCCTCTGGGACTCGTGTACAGGAGAGACGTGACTGTAGTGCATGTATCCACATGTTTCGTTAAGAGCGCTGCCACTTCCACCGTCCGGTTTTCTATTTCCTGCGCCGGCGCCACATTCACTGCACTCTGTGTCGAGGAAGGAGGATCAGAAACGAGCGTTTAAAACTCAAATACCCCCGAAGAGAGTTTACGTTTGCTCCTTTCATTTTATGGATAAAAAGCCCACAGAGGTTGTAACGTGGTGGGGGTATGTAGGAGGAGAGCTAGCTTAGCATTAGCAACACGTGCTCCGGTGTAGCTTGGAAAAAAGCGACAGAACGTTGATTCCAACTTGCACTTTTTATTACTTTACGTAGAAAAACCATTCGATGCCAGGTCTCCACGGCACCAAGTCTAATATCATACATGAATATAAATATAGTCCGTATGTCCTTCAGCACTCGTTACTGAGGTCGAGCAGCGCAGCTAACGTGTCACACAGCCCACATGCACCCTGCTGACTTCTGTAATGAGTCATGACATATCAAATAAAGAAGGCGCCCACGTGTGGCGTTGGAAAGGTGCTACAACAGCAATATACATCCTGACCGTTACAAGGTGCACCCCGACCCGGAGCTCTATCTGGGCTATGACCGGCCCCCACGGCTCATCCGAACCACTGTGAGCCAGACGGCTTCCAGCAACATCAACAAAACGACCAAATCTGTTCCCGGTGAGTGAAACTGTAAATGTGGTTTGTCCCCGTTTCACATGTGAATCCTACAGTCTTGAACTTTTACTGAGTGAGGGCGGTGAATGGCGTACGAGCGCTGGCTGGTTGCAGTAAGACGTGTTAGTCTGGATGTTGCTCTGTTGTTCGCAGCCGTGTCAGTTTAAAAGACAAAACAAGGCCATGGTTGGTAATTAACACGAGTCTCATGCTGGCAGAAGCACGTGGCTTCATGTAACTGTCCCAGAACAGCTTTTCATTTAGCAACCAGGTAAACTTCAACACTTCCCAAATACAGGACAAACAACTTATTGTTATTTTGTGCAGGGACGTCCGTAGGATTGAAACATGGGGGGGATTAGCCCCCAGGGCTGTAAAAGTCTCGGCTTTGAGTTCATAAAGAATATGCTGAGTTCTGAGAGGCATTGTATTTATTTATCATTTATTTAAAACGGCTGCAGCTGGAAGAAAACCTCCATTTAAACTCTTGTTAAAAAGAAAAAATGCAACGTAGCACCAACTGATTTTTTAATTTTTTTATTAAAAAAATAAAAGCTAATCACAATATTTTGATAACATTATAACGTAATTTTAGTGGGCTTAAGAATATTTCTGGGGGCTAAAGCCACCAACAGCTCTGTGGACATAAATAATTTTGCATGTGTGAGAGAGACTGTAGGATTAGAAATGTTCCTCATCAAATCTAAAAATCTAAGTGACACTTTACACGTTCTGTTTTGCTAACAGCTAACGTGAGTGATTGTGTTTGTTTTTCAGAGCGCGCTGTGGATTCACCTTCAGTCGTCCCAGTATCTCCACACAACCTCCTGATCCACATCTGCACTGGGCCCACACTAGGGCATTAACAGAGTACTCGAGTAATTACACATCGATTGCTGGGACATCTATCGAGGTTAAAAACGTAACGTCGAGTATCCGTAGTGACGTCATATCATGTGACCACCGTATGACCGTAGGGGGCGGTGTTGCACTGCTGCAGGTCATAGAATATGGTGTAACACCGGGTCCAATGCACCGAACCAGAACCAGCTTCCTCTTGTTTCACAAACAAAAAGCAAAAAATATTCATCTCTAAACCTATAAAACAAATCTATAAACATATTAATCTCTAAAACTAAACTTAATGCGCACCACAGCTGGCGGTGGTGCGGGGTGGTCGACCCCCCCACTGTTAAGTTTCGTTTCTGACGTGCTGCATTTCTTCACGGTTGCAGTTTAATAATAAAAACTAATAGATTAGTTTTTCCTGTGACTTATTTGCAGTATGATAAATGGTAGGAGCAAAATATACACTCCCAATGTTTTGTTGGTCTTTTTTTTGTAAATAATTACCTTTTTTGCAGTTTTATTTATTTATTTATTTTTGTATCTTGAGATCTATGACGTCATCAAATACTCGAGTTCTACTCGGGTTTTATTATGTTAATGTCGAGTTTAAAAATTATATACTCGTTCAACCCCTAGTCCACACACAGTGGGAGGACCCTACACATCATCATCATCATCATCAATACTGCAGCACGTCTCACAGAAAACAGGGCAAGATGACTCGGTGGGATGAAGGTGCATATGACACAGACGCGTTGCTGTACACAGTTATCTCCTAAAGACAAGACTCTGAGGACGTGCTGCTGCAGTCGGCTGAAGAGATCATCGGTGATGCAGAATCATTTCGATTTACAACATGTAGAGTAAATAATGTCCACGTCTCCCTTTTTCATCCTTGTTTCTACACACGTGAATGTTTTAGTTGAAAAGTTTGTCACAGTTCACATAAAATCAACTGAACAATGATTAATTTTTTTATTCATCCACAACCTGACAGGTTCTTCAAAAAGCAACCAATGGTTTTCTCAAAAGGTCAAAGGTCAATTGTGCATTCTTCACATTTTGATGTTTTGGAGGATTGAAAATAAAGAAAATAAAGACTGAAAACTATTTTATGTCGTCAGTTTGTCATTAATGACTCAGCAAGTGTTTAAATGATGCACATTTGACTTGTTTAATATTCAACAGACGTCATATTGAAGTGTGGGCAGTCTTTACATGTGTAAGCTGCTCCTGCATGGAACAGCCTCTGCCTCCACTTTTCTCTTCATCTAATAAATTTCATCTGAGGTTATACACCCCCCACCCCCCCAACACAGGCCCAACAGAGCCAGGACACCCGGGCCCTGGCCAGCAGCCACCAGGGCGGGCCGGCACACACCCGAGCACCCAGCCCCAGACGTCGAGAGCCACCAACGCAGTGGCGGGCAGGGGGACCAGCCACCAGAGGGGAGTGTGACAGGGCCCCACACTAAATGGGGGGCCAAGCTGATCCAGGAGAGGGGACCACCCAAAACCCAACCTGACACATAAACAGGCACGCACGAACACTATCACACATTCCCACCCTCACACACACATTAACACCCACTCATCCAACATAAACACACAAACATGGACGTTCTACACCCACTTGTGCTCCCCATACTCACGCCAGACTCCCAGGTCCAGATAAGATCCCACCAAAGGGGCAACCCGTCTCCAGACCCAGGAGACAGTTCCCTTCGTTCTGGGGTGGAGAAAAGCAGACCGCCCAAACCTCGGCAGCAGCAGCGCAGCCCATCAGCCCGGATGAGGGCCGGGCACCACCCAAATGACCCGAGCCCAGACGCCGGCCCGACCCCATCCAGAGATGGAGCCAGAAAGAGACCATGCAGCCCCCACGAGCCAGACAGACAGAGCAGCCCCAAGGTGAAACATTCCCAACCCACCAGCAAACTCCAGTCTCAACTCCGCAGACCCCCCACAAGCCCCCACACAGAGGGCCATCCCCAACCAGCACAAAAACATCTAAATGTGTCTCCAGACACAGATGCCACAAATCTCCCATCCACACGGGGGACCCCCAAAGGAGAACGCCGACCCCAAAAAGCCAATGAGAACAAAAAGGCCCGGAGCGAGCTCCACAGAGCCCCCACCCAAGGCACCAAGAAGTTCAGTTATCAGGAGAGACTCAGTAGACCTGCTGCCCCTCCACCTCAAGAGGAGCCAGTTGAGGTAGTTCATCTGGTAAAGATGCTCCCTGGGCGCCTCCCTAGGGAGGTGCTTCAGGCATGTCTGACTGTGAGGAGACCCCGGGGAAGACCCAGGACACACTGGAGAGACTATGTCTCTGTTGGTCTGAGAACATCTTGGAGTCCTCCCAGAAGAACTGGAAGAGGCTGTGGAAAGAGATGTCTGGACCTCCCTGCTCAAGATGCTGCCCCAGAAACCTGAGTCCAGAACAAGAGGAAGATGATGGATGGATGGATTGATGGATGGAGGATGGATGGATGGAAGATGGATGGATGGAAGATGGATGGATGGAGGATGGATGGATGGATGGAGGATGGATGGATGGATGGAGGATGGATGGAAGATGGATGGAGGATGGAAGATGGATGGATGGATGGAGAATAGATGGATGGATGGATGGATGGATGGATGGATGGATGGATGGATGGATGGAGAATAGATGGATGGATGGATGGATGAATGGAGGATGGATGGATGGATGGATGGAGGATGGATGGATGGATGGATGGATTATATGATTATTTATTGGTAAATTAAAACATTTTTCTATTTCTATTACTTATTTTTTAATAATTAGGTAAGACTGAATAGAAAGAAGAAAAAAGAAATGTAAGCCTATTGACGGGGCGGACCTTGGAAAAAAGTGCGTGGACTGAGACTGTCCACTCAGCCAAGTCTGACAGGAAGTGACATCATGGTATCGTTCTGTGTTTAAAGTACAAACCGGATTCCAAAGAAGTTGTGACACTAACCAAATTGTGAATAAAAACTGAATGCAATGATGTGGACGTGCCAACATCTAATATTTTATTCAGAATAGAACACAAATCACAGATCAAAAGTTTAAACTGAGAGAATGTATCATTTTAAGGGAAAAATCTGTTGTTTCCAAATTTCACGGCGTCAACAAATCCCAAAATAGTTGTGACAAGTCCATTTTTCCCACTGTGTGGCATCCCCCCTTCTTCTTCCAACACTCAACAGACGTCTGGGGACAGAGGAGACCAGTTTCTCCAGTTTAGAAATAGGAATGCTCTCCCATTCATGTCTAATACAGGCCTCTAACTGTTCAATCGTCTTGGGCCTTCTTTGTGGCACCTTCCTCTTTATGATGCACCAAATGTTCTCTATAGGTGAAAGATCTGGACTGCAGGCTGGCCATTTCAGTACCCGGATCCTTCTCCTACGTAGCCATGATGTTGTGATTGCTGCAGAATGTGGTCTGGCATTATCGTGTTGAAAAATGCAGGGTCTTCCCTGAAAGAGATGATGTCTAGATGGGAGCATATGTTGTTCTAGAACCTGAACATAGCTCTCTGCATTAATGGTGCCTTTCCAGACATGCAAGCTGCCCATGCCACAAGCGCTCATGCAACCCCATACCATCAGTGATGCAGGCTTCTGAACGGAGCGTTGATAACAACTTGGGCTATCCTTGTCCTCTCTGGTCCAGATGACATGGCGTCCCAGTGTTCCATGAAGAACTTCAAATGGTGACTCATCTGACCACAGAACAGTCTTCCATTTTGCCACACTCCATTTTAAATGACCCCTGGCCCAGTGCAAACGTCTGAGCTTGGGGAGCTTGCTTAGAAATGGCTTCCTCTTTGCACTGTAGAGTTTCAGCTGGCAACGGCGGATGGCACGGTGGATTGTGTTCACTGACAATGCTTTCTGGAAGTATTCCTGAGCCCATTCTGTTATTTCCTTGACAGTGGCATTCCTGTTTGAGGTGCAGTGACGTTTAAGGGCCCGGAGATCACGAGCATCCAGTAGAGTTTTACGGCCTTGACCCTTTCGCACAGCGATTGTTCCAGATTCTCTGAATCTTTTGATGATGTTATGCACGGTTGATGATGATAACTTAAAAGTCTTTGCTATTTTACACTGGGTAACACCATTCTGGTATTGCTGCACTATCTTTCTGTGCAACAATGGTGGAATTGGTGATCCTCTTACCATCTTGGCTTCTGAGAGACACTGACACTCTGAGAAGCTCTTTTTATACCCAATCATGTTGTCAATTGACCTAATTAGTGTTAATTGGTCTTCCAGCTGTTCGTTATATGCTCAATTTCCTTTTTCCAGCCACTTATTGCTACTTGTCCCAACTTTTTTGGGATTTGTTGACACTGTGAAATTTTGAATCAACATATTTTCCTTTAAAATGTTACATTTACTCAGATTAAACTTTTGATCTGTCATCTATGTTATATTACGAATAAAATATTGACATTTGCCATCTCCACATCATTGCATTCAGTTTTTATTCACAATTTGTTTAGTGTCCCAACTTTTTTGGAATCCAGTTTGTAGATGAAAGTGTTTAAATGTTTTACAGAATGTTTGAGGTTGTGTCAATCAGAGCTGGTGCGTGCTCCTTGAGTGTAAAGTTCTGGTAACTGTGTTAAAAATCTTTATTGTGCATGCAATGATCCAACAAACAACAATAAATAAATAAATTGTAAAGCAAAGTAACACAGGGTAAAATAATGCTAAATGTACCAGGAGTCACTCCATTTTAACAGTGGACCCTGTGTTGTGGTGTTCATGTTGTCTGTAGGCTGTCAGTGACACTGTCTTGTCCCTTGGACCTTACTCTCTTCCCCATGGACACACAACTCTGTAAGATGCAACTGGAGAGCTGTGAGTATTGAATGTTCCACAGTTTGGCAATGCTGTGTGTGTGTGTGTGTGTGTGTGTGTGTGTGTGTTCATTGTGTGTTAGTCCATTCAGCAGTAAGCATGAGTGAGGGAGGCAGTTGTCATGACGACCTGTGCTTCACTCTCTGTGTTGAAGTGTTTAAAACATCATGTGGTTGATTCTTGATCTAC
>NC_056513.1:777946-784414 GCF_014905685.2 Nematolebias whitei | reverse complement strand
AACAGACCGGACCAAAACAAATCACACCGTGTTAAAGGCAAGCGAATAGAAGTGGGTCTTCAAGCGAGACTTAAAGACTGAGAGTGTGGGAGCCTGCCGGACACTCAGTGGCAACTCATTCCACAGTCGTGGACCTGCAACAGAGAAAGCCCTGTCACCTCTGAGCTTACGACGGGTTTCTGGGACTGAGAGAAGCATCTGGTCTGCTGACCTCAGAGAGCGCGGTGGGACATATGGCTGCAGAAGATCAGTGAGATAGGATGGGGCAGAACGGTTCAGTGATTTAAAAACATACATGAGAATTTTGAAATGGATCCGAAGGTGAATGGGTAGCCAGTGCAGGGAGGCCAAAACTGGCGTGATGTGCTCTCTATAGCCTGTACCAGTTAAAGATCGGGCTGCAGCATTTTGGACCAGTTGTAGACGAGCAATGGAGGACTGACTGATTCCAAACAGAAGTGAATTGCAGTAATCAAGCCTAGATGTTATGAAGGCGTGGACCACTGTCTCGAGGTTCTTTTTGGAGAGTATAGGCTTCAGCTTAGACAGCCGTCTCAGCTGAAAAAAACAGGATTTGACCATCATGTTTACGTGACTGTTGAGTTTTAAGGACGGGTCCATTATCACCCCCAGATTAGTCACCTTTTGTTTCTCTAGCGGGGCTAGAGAGAAAAGGTCAATGTCATGGTTCATGAGTGAGCCACTGGGATGGAACAGCATGACTTCAGACTTCTTCTCATTGAAGCTTAAGAAGTTTAAAGCCATCCAGTCCCGGATGTCAGCCAGGCAGTCAAGAAGAGGCTGAATAGAGCGTGTGCCTCTGTGCCTCAGGGGGAAGTAAATTTGGCAATCATCGGCATAGAAATGAAAGGGTATGTCGTGTTTGCGGAAGATAGCACCTAGTGGCAGCAGGTATAAAGAAAAGAGAAGGGGACCGAGGATGGACCCCTGCGGTACCCCCCACTGGAGTGCGGTCGATGCCGAACTAAGATCTTTGATATTGACACAGAAGGTTCTGTCAGAGAGGTAGGACCCAAACCATTTAAGGGCTGACCCTGTGATGCCCACCCACTGCTCCAGTCTAGAAATGAGGATATTGTGGTCGATGGTGTCAAAAGCAGATGTAAGGTCCAATAGGACAAGCAGCACAGAATCACCTGCGTCTGTGGATATGAAAATGTCATTAAAAACCTTCAGTAGAGCAGTTTCAGTGCTATGGAGAGATTTGAAGCCAGATTGGAATAACTCAAGGATAGCGTGATCCCCCAAAAACTGTTTCAACTGAGACTCCACAATTTTTTCCAGTAGTTTAGAGGTGAATGGGAGTCTGGAGACAGGCCGGAAGTTGGACATGACTGAGGGGTCAAGGTTAGGTTTTTTCAGGAGGGGCTGGACAGCAGCATGTTTAAAAGTCTTTGGCACCACACCTGAGGATAAACTGCTATTCAGAATAGTGAGGATAAAAGGACCCAGGGTAGGAAAAACTTCCTTTAGTAGTCGAGGGGGGACCACATCAAAGGGGGAACCAGATGGCTTCATGCTGCACATTACCTGCTCCAGAGAGGACAGAGAGATGGGCTCAAAGTGGTCAAACACAGCCACACACTGAGATGGGATGGACAGATCATGAGCTGGTGGAGAAATGAGTGCCCGGGTGTTTGCCACTTTTTCTAAAAAGAAATGGAGGAAGTTCTCACACAGCTCAGTTGAGGCTTCCAGAGGTGAAGGCTCACTGAGGTGTAGAACTGAGTTCAGGGTGGAGAAAAGAACTCGGGGGTTGTGGGAGTTGGAGACAATTAAATCAGAAAAGAATTTACATTTGGCAGCTTTGGGATCTCACTGGGCGGGAGCCAGTGAAGCTGTGGCTTCTCTGAGTGCGGCCATCTTGGCACGGCTACACAAGCCTTGTCTGATACATTTGTAAATGGTATTGTATCAATGTTTTTGCAACTATACAGTGCAATACATATTCTCCTATAACTAACGAGTATTTACAGTACATGCAAAAGCTCAGTTTACAGTTTGACTCCACTTACTGATACACAAAAGTTTTTTCTAGTGGTTCTAAATTTGCATATTTTAAACTGTGATTCCTCCTTAACGTATACATTTGCTCCTTAGTCTTAAACAGGTTTTGAATGTTTTCTGGTAATTGTTTATTTTTTGCTTCATAAAGAATTAGAGCTGTCTGTAGTTTAACTATGTCAGTGAACTTTAATAATTTAGATTTTACAAATAATGTATTAGTGCTTTCTAAATATCCCACCTTATGGATTATTCTTATTGCTCTTTTTTGTAGTATTGTTAATGCCTGTAGTGTAGTTTTGTAATTACTGCCCCAGATTCCTGCACAATAACTTAAATAAGGTATACAACCTAATAAAATGCATTGGAACATCTCATTGTGTCAACTCAAAGACAATTATTGTTGGGTTCATTTTCTGTTTTGTCCTTGATCAAGTGCAGATACAGTTTGCTTGCTCCTCTGCTTTGCTAGCTTATTTTTAGGTTAGGGTTAGTTGCCGAAGGACAATAGGAACAAAGAGAAAGACGTTCAGTCAAGTAATGTAGTCTGGCCTGCTTTGGCCTGCAGGCCTGAGGCCTCGTCCATCCCATGCCAGTGAAAGGGTGAACACATTCCAAACCACAACCATAACACAATTTTAAATCTGAACAGATTTGCTCCACTGATGAAGGACAGGATTGTAGTCTGCTGTTCTAGAGAATTTTAACTCTTCAAATAGCAGGGTGAGAACCTTGAGTAACCTTAAAAGTCAATAATTATTTGTTGTGTTTCTAGTGTTTCTAGTGTCACATGATAAAAGAGGACTATCAGCTTAACGATCTATCGTTAGTGTCCTGATGGCCACTTGCTATTCACAGAGGGCTGAGTGATACTAGCAATACTAGTATTGTAAGAGGGGGACAGTTGAACATGGAGGCCTCTGTCTGTTACAAACAATAATATTGTGTTTGCTGTTAGGTCCCAGGAGGACTGTGATCATGGAGGCTGCACAGCTGCAGAAAGAAAAGCTTTGCAGAGAGTGGTGAAGGCTGCACAGAAGATGTTGGAGTCAGTCTCCCCACCATCACAGACATCTACACCTCCAGATGCAGGAAGAGGGCTACCTGCATCATGAAGGACCCCACTCACCCAGCGCACACGCTTTTTTCCCCGCTCCCCTCAGGAAGGAGGTTGAGGAGCATTAAGTGTAGAACCACTAGACTGAGGAACAGCTTCTACCCTGAGGTTGTTAGACTCATGAATCTCTAACCAGAATAATCACTGTGAAAAACCACATCATGTTGCTGCTGATCTGTTTCATGTTGCTGCTGATCTGTTTCATGTTGCTGCTGATCTGTTTCATGCTACTGATGATCTATTTCATGTTGCTGCTGATTTGTTTCATGCTGCTGCTGATCCATTTCATGGTGCTGTTGATATATTTCATGTTGCTGCTGATCCATTTCATGTTGTTGCTGATCTATTTCATGTTGTTGTTGTTGATCAGTTTCATGTTGCTGCTGATCTATTTCATGTTGCTGCTGATCCGTTTCATGTTGCTGCTAATCTGTTTTATGTTGCTGTTGATTTATTTCATGTTGCTGCTGATCTGTTTCATGTTGCTGCTGATCTGTTTCATGTTGCTGCTGATCTGTTTCATGTTGCTGCTGATCTGTTTCAATGTTGATGTGTTCATGCGTGCACATCTGCTCACAGACTCATGTTCATGTTTGTGGTGATGTTCAATGTTTTATGTTATGAGTGCTTAGTGTATATTTAGTTGATGTTTTTCTTAGTTCATATCTTAGATGTTATTACTGTTTTTCTTATACATTTTATTGTTGGATGTAACTGGGACCTTGTGAACATAATCTCATTCCACCACATGTACCACATGTGGTGTGTACAACAAATAAATCTCTGACTCTGATCAGTTCTACATCGAGGAAACTAATGCCCCTTTTCCACCACTCCTCTTCAGCCCGGTTTGGCTCGGGTTGACTCAGATCAGCTTGTTACACGTAGAATTTCCACCGTACTTTCAGGACCGGTTCTGGAGGCGTGTCCAGAATCCAACTCGCCTTACCAGCTCATTCATTCAACCTTTATTTAAACAGATAAATCACATTGAGCCTCGAAGACTCATCTACAAGTGAGACCTGTTTGGACAAACAAAAACGGCGGTTAACTGGAAACGTAGGAGTTGGAGGTGAAAAAAATTCCTATACATTTTTTTTTTCTTGACTGAGAAAAAACCCTCTAATATTAAAAAAAACACCTCGCACAAACGGCACATAGTGACATAAACATTCTGCAAACAGAGACAAGAGCGGTCAGCAACGCTTATAGATGCTCTCCAGGTCACTGTAAGGGTTCTGATAGGATATAATAATCAGTCAATGTCCTCCAGTGAGGTCCATAAACATTCTCAAGGTATGTCGAGGAATGGCCAAGAATAACGTCTATGAGAATCCAAGAGTCCTGAAATGATGACACAAGTTTATTCAGCTGGTTCATCTGGTTATCAGTTGGAAATTCCTCAGGGAGGGGGTGGTGAGCGTCAGATCACATGTTCTCCAGGCGAATTCAGATAAGATGACCTTGAAGGCCAGCCAAGGGAGCCAAATTCAGATAAACACACAGTTGTTTTGGGGACAGGCAGAACTTAATGACATCTGCCTTGAGTCTGTATTCGTCGACTCGGTTCCGAAATGTCCAAATTACATGATCACACCGATGGAACGTGACTGAGTAAAATCCCCAAGATTTGATCCATTCAGCCCAAAGCATTTGAGTCTGGGTACTCGAGACATGAACCAAGCCATCATAAAGGCAAGCAGCGTGATTGGGTCCAAATTTGCTGCCGACAACTTCCTTGATTGTAGATGAAACCAGCAACCAGCCAAATCCAAAAAAGCAGGAACCAGTTGGTGGCAGTAGTGTCCCTTAAGCTATTTACTATCCATCCATCCATCCATCATCTTCCGCTTATTCTGAAGTCGGGTCGTGGGGGCTGCAGCTTGAGCAGGGGGGCCCAGACATCTCTCTATACAGCCTCTTCCAGTTATTCTGTGAGGATTCCAAGGCGTTCCCAGGCCAACCGAGAGACATAGTCTCTCCAGCATGTCCTGGGTCTTCCTTGGGGTCTACTCCCAGTTGGACATGCCCGAAGCACCTGGAGGTGTCCAGGGGGCATCCTTACCAGATGCCTGTACCACCTCAACTGGCTCCTCTTAATGTGGAGGAGTAGTGGTTCTACTCGGAGTCTCTACCAAATTACTGAACTTCTCGCTCTGTCTCTAAGGGAGAGTCCAGCTACCCTGTGGAGAAAACTCATTTCAACCACCTGTATCCGTGATCTCATTCTTTCGCTCACTACCCAGAGTTCATGACCAAAGGTGAGGGTAGGAACATAGACTGCCCAGTAAACAGCCTTACAGCTCAGCTCTCTCTTCACCACAACGGACCGGTACACAGTCTGCAATACTGCAGATGCTGCACCAGTCCATCTGTCAATCTCACACTCCATTCTTCCCTCACTCGTGAACAAAACCCAGAGACACTTGAACTCCTCCACTTGAAGCAGAACCTCACCCTCGACCTGAAGAGAACAATCCACACTTTTCCGGTTGAGGACAATGACCTCAGATTTGGAGGTGCTGATTCTCATCCCAGCTGCTTCACACTCGGCTGCGAACCGCTCCAGTGAAAGCTGGAGATCACGGCACAATGACGCCAACAGGACCACATCATCTGCAAAGAGCAGAGATGGAATTCTGAGGCCACCAAACCGGAAACCCTCCGTCAGCTGGCTAGCCACCACTAAACGTATTAGAAGAAGACCCTGAAAAGACACACAACCAAATGGAGGATCTTGTAGCTTTATTGAACGTTCTGCTCAGTCTGTGGCTTTTTGTCAAACGTCAAAGTGAAGAGACCCAGAAAAGTATGCAGGCAACCAAGCAAAATGCTCTGGAGAAGAACAGGAGTGTGTTGGACATGATTAGAGGACGAGTGATGGTAAGCTAATGCTAATCTGCTATAGAGTCGAGTGTAAAATATGTCCCAGTAAATGTCGATTAAATACGGTTTAGTAAAACATGTTGTGAGTTTCAGATGATTCTCCAGCAAAATAATCTCAGCAGACCTACAGTCTGTCTACGTCCAGCTCTGGAACAACAACGAGCCATAAAGATGAAAGAGGCTGTTACCTTCCTCCCATGTCTCATTTCAGTGTTGTGTTTCAGATGTTGACAATAAAGATGTATTAAAAATATCTTGACTTTTGTTATGACCCTTTAGTTATTTACCAAACACTGTAAATGGAAAATGTGGATTTAACTCATAATCATGACTGGAAACATGTTTCATATTCAGGGTGAGAATTTATTTAGAAGTGTCTGGTAAATTAAAAAGAATACAGATTATTAAAATGATCCAATTAAACCGTGTATATATACTGT
>NC_056513.1:775138-777846 GCF_014905685.2 Nematolebias whitei | reverse complement strand
TATATATATATATATATATATATATCTGCTAATGAACTTTTAATGTACTTTAGTTCACTATTAAGAGTGAGAGTTCTATGATGAGTTAAACTGAAAGCAGTCTGCTCCTCAGATAAATAATGATAAATAATGTTAAATTATTATTTTTAAATAAGAATGTTTCTGTTCAGTCCCCGAGACGACTTCTGTTGCGAGTTGGTGCTATAGAAATAAACTGAACTGAATTAAATTTGAAGAACCAGATTCTACAAAAACATCTGTATTTATTCTTTTTTAGTTTTTCTTCATCATTTGATGTATTTACACTCATTGTGTCCACTTTTATTGTTCAGTTTAGATATGTGGTTTTGTTTCTTGTTCACAGATTATTTTATTTTAGCTTTGATTTAAAGTTTAATTCTTGTTTTGTGATTTTACATCTGTGGGTTAGAATAAAGTTGAACTGAAGGCTGTATCTCTTCTTTAAACATGTCTGAGGAAAATATTCCTGACAGATCCAATAATTTTGTGTCATTTTATGATTTTTCAGCTGAGTTAACTTTAACAGATTATTTAATAGTCACTAAAGTGAATACAGGATGTCATGATAAAGTGGGCATCATTTAATTATTTTTAATCTTCACCGATTAAAAAAAACATTATTTTTATTCATAAAATGTAAAAAAAAAAACGTTTCCACCCTTGTCCCGGTCCACCGGTCTGCCAGGGCTTGGAATCCGGCCTTAGTGAGCACATGAGTTCGGGGTCCAGGCCCCGGCCTCATGTGCTTCAACGGGTCGGCAGCTCGTATGATCCTCCACGGTGACTGAATTTTGTCGTTGGTCACCAAACACAAAAAACGCCTGCACTTCAGCATTAAACACGTTGTTACCATACCATACCATGCCACTTTATTTATAGAGCACTTAAAACAGCTACAAGGCCAACCAAAGTGCTGTACAGACAGAACAACAGGTAACACACAAAGCAAAACACAAAATGAGGTAAATCAGAATATAGACATAAAAACGATGCAGATAATGACGACAAACCAGTGTGGAGCATACAGGATCAAACACAGATCATCTGGTGTTGAAAGATACTGAATAGTAGTGAGTTTTTAAACAGGACTTGAAAACAGAGAGGGAGGGGGCCTGTCTGACAGGTAGAGGTAACTCGTTCCAAAGTCTTGGTCCTGCTACAGAGAAGGCCCTGTCACCTTGTTGTCATTATTGTTTTTAAAATCTTTAAAATAGATCCAGCTGCTCCTCTGAATTCCAAGTAATTGCAAATGGCGGATCGGTGAACAGTTTCTGAAAGATCCAGTGACTCCACCCCCTAACTAATCAGTGACCGACAGTGTTCTGACGTCACGTTTGGGTGCCGACTCAGCTCGAATGGTCTCACCAGAGAAGCAGGGACAAAAAAGGGGCTGAATCAGCTAAAAACGACGGTGGAAAAGCGCTCAAACCGTAACGAACTGAGCCGAGTCGGGCTGAAGGAGAGCAGTGGAAAAGGGGCATAAACAGCCACTGATCAAAAAGATGGCCCAGCACAGAAGAGCAACATCACCAGGCCAGGATTCTGTGGTCTACACTCATGCGCAGGCCAGCGGTCACTCTTTCAGAGATGAAGATGTTCACATCCTTGATAGAGTCGAATGTTGGTTCAAGAAAGGAATAATGTAAGCCATCTTTGTAAAGAGATCCCGCCGCATCATGAAACAGGAGCAGAGGCCTCCGTGTCCTATTGTCCCCCTTTTACAGTGCCGCTATTGTGAGTATCACTGAACCTTCTGTGAATAGCAAGCGGCACTAATGGGTTGTTAGGCTGATGGTCCTCCTTTATCATGTGAACAGCTAGTTCTGGATGTCAGCAACAAACTGGTTGATCCACCATGAGAAGGTGTTATTTATAAGACCGAGTTTGCTGCAGCTCCTCAGACTGAGGAAGTTTTTTGGCTAAAAGACGAAACATTTCAACAACAAAAAAAAATCTGTCCATAAGACCTGACACAACCTTGTTAGACTTCTGCACTATAGTTTAAACAGTACTTGAGTGTTGAATAATGTACATAATAAAAATTGTACATGGATATAAATTGATGAGAACTGCAAAATGTTTTTTTGTGTAATTACCTAATGGTACTCTCGCAGCTGAAGCATCAGGATTGATCCAAAATGACAGCCAGGACAAAACAACAATCAATAGAGTTGGAGCATAGACCCCCATCATGTAGAATCCAACCTGCCGACGCAATGTAAAAATCACCTCAACACAGGTGTAGTATCCTGAAAACAAACATCAAAAGATAGTTAATTTATTACTCTAGGTATCAACCATTAATTCAAATCTAAAAAACAAGAAAAAACTATCAGAAATTATACAGGAGTGGAGGATGTACTTGTTTTCATTCATTCAACCTTTATTTCTACAGGTTAGTCTCATTAAGCCCCGAGGACACATTTACAAGAGAGACCTGATTTAACAAAGAATGATGACAACAGTGGACAATTGTATAAAACATATAAATTGAAAATAAATTAAAGAAAACTATATTAAAAAGCAAAGCAAAAACAGCTAGATTATAAGGTGAATATAGAAAACTAAAAACAGGAACATGTCTGCATTGGACCCTGCCAGGAGTCCAACAGATTCTTAAAGCCACTTAGAGAGGTCAGAGGTCGAGAGCTTCAGATGTTTTTACAAGATGTTCCAGGAAACAGGAG
>NC_056513.1:773436-775038 GCF_014905685.2 Nematolebias whitei | reverse complement strand
ATACATACATACATACATACATACATACATACATACATACATACATACATACATACATACATACATACATACATACATACATACATACATACATACATACATACATACATACATACATACATACATACATACATACATACATACATACATACATACATACATACATACATACATACATACATACATGTATGTACGTTTGTTCTGCAGTCAAACAATAAAAAGGATCATTTTCTCAACTGACTTTTTTATTACTTCCTATAAAAACATCAGTTTGCAAACATTTTTGCAATATTTGGTAGCATTGCTTTCAGGTGATTTGGATGGAATATTTTGGCTATCCTTCCAGAAGCTAGCTAGCTAGCTAGTTATCAATCAATCAATCAGTCAATCAATCCATCCATCATTTTCCTTTCTAGTTTGCAGAGGAGCTGGTTCCTATCTCTGCCTGTGTGAGAGGCAGGGACACCCTGGACAGGTCTCAAGTCTATCACAGGACCACACAAATGAAACAACCAACTATACTCACACTCACACATACAGTACATGTACCTAGGAGTAGTTTAGTTACCAATTAAGCTAACATGCATGTTTTAGTATCCTGATGCATGCTCAATAATCCAGGCAGACCCAGGTAGAAACATAAGTACCTGGAGAAAACCCATGCATGCTCTAACCACTTCTGTGCCATGTTCTTGTCTATGTTTTAATTGACCAATTACTGTAATCTCATTCAGTTTAGGTTACAAGGTAATGCATTTACAGGTCAACTTTTATGAGATGATTTAACTTGTTTTCATTAGAATATACATTTGAAAACTATAAGAATAGACTAGACATAGACATGTTTCATATTTGATTTGGCAAATAGACAGTGATACTTAAAATGTGCATCTGTAAATCATAAAGTACTGATATTTAAGAACTTACAAACCTGTTCCTTGGTAATACTTTGTGCAGTTTCCATATTTTATGTCCTCTTGTTTGATGTCAAACTGTGGGAGGGCAATTTCATCCATTTGCACTGGGTCTGACTGCCACATGAACACAAGATCACTGGTGGTATAGCCAACTGCAAAATAAAACTTCCAGTTGTTATTCATCTGAAAACATTTTCTGCAAGATCCTAAACTGTATTTTCATACAGAAAAAACATTTGTACACGAGCTCTTGGGGGGCGCTGGAGGGTTGTTCACTCAGGGCATCAAACAGGCTCGGACCACCCTGACTGCAGTAACAGTGGCCATTACCAAAATGGTCCATCTGTACTTGTCATTTTGACTAAATAGACCTGAGTAAGGGCTAAAAGTTGTCAAAAACCATAAATAAAAGGTACAGAATGTCATATAATAGTATGTAATTTAATATTAGAATGTATATAAAATTGTAAAAACACCAGAAAGCTGTGCGTGGTATGGATATAGTCACAGAAAAGATAACGGAAAACTTCAACATTTCAGCAGATTTGATTTAATTTACCTCAGTGTGACTGTGATGCAACCAAAACTGAACAGGATGATGCTCAGAGGCAGGTTGTTTCACACTTTAGGAGCAACAGCGGGGGGGGGGGGGGGGGCGCCCTCCTCAAACCTAGGTGAACCTCTG
>NC_056513.1:771681-773336 GCF_014905685.2 Nematolebias whitei | reverse complement strand
TAAGGAGTTTACTGCTTGGTGGGGAAACAGTTTACTGGAACTCCTCTGACTGACGAAGCCCTCCGGATAGAGGGCGAACGTCTCTATAAAAAAGAAACTGTCCAGATGACCCGACTGAGAATTATTGGATTTACTGTAGTATTTTTGTATGTTACCGGTACTTACTGTAGTATTCTGCTGTGGTTGACTGCTGGTCACATGGCTTCAGGAAGGAATTATGGGTAAAATTTATTTTGAGGTGGGTCGTTCAACCCTGTGCTGTGCACTGTCATCTACAGGCCCCTAAATATAATAAGGACTTCTTGAACGACTTTTCTGATTTCCTGACTGGAATAATGATAAACTATGATCGAGTCCTTATTGTTGGGGATTTTAACATACATGTATGCTGTCCAGAGAAACCGCTGGTGAAGGATTCTCTCAGCCTCACTGACACTTTGGACCTGGTTCAGTGGGTGTCTGGTCCCACGCATGAACATGGACACACGTTGGACCTGGTTCTCTCTCACGGCTTGTCTGTGAACGACCTGGAACTATATGATAATGTGATTTCTGACCATCGGCCTGTTTTATTTGATGTTGGTTTGTCCTGTGCTCCAGTTAAATCCTGCGCTCCTGCCCAGCAACGTAGAGTTTTTAACCCTTCCACTGCTGGTCAATTCTCTGCTGCCTTTGAGCAGCTCTGTGCTCCCTCTGACTCTGCTGCTGACACCGAACAGCTGAGCTCCTGGATTGACTCCTCCTGTCAAACCATTCTGGACTCGGATGTTATTTTAGTGATTAGTGTGTTCTTGTTAGCCTAGTTTATGTTCATTCATTCATTCAACCTTTATTTCTACAGGTTAGTCTCATTGAGCCTCAGGGACTCATTTACAAGAGAGACCTGATTTAAACAGAATGATGACAACAGTGGACAATCATAAAGGATAACAACAAAGTCCATGCTCAATAATCCAGGTATACAATCCAACATTTTTCAGTCAGGTCATCTGGACAGTTTATTTTTTTGTGCTGAAACATTTCACCTTCCATCCAGAAGGCTTCATCAGTCCAGGACAAAAAGGTCCTAGCACAAAAAAAATAAAATAATAATGTCCAGATGACCTGACTGAAAAATGTTGGATTTTATACATGGATTATTGAGCATGGACTTATTGAGCAGTTTGACACGACTGTCAACAAGGAAGAGGGCCGGCAATGGAGGAGGGGGCGTACCAAAGAGACCATCTTTGCACCAACATAACTGGTTTGTTCCACTTTGGCGTAAGCTGTTGGGGGAAGAATCAGTTTTGTGTTGTGTGTTTCCTTGACTGATGAAGCCTTCTGGATGGAAGGTGAAATGTTTCAGCACAAAAAAGAAACTGTCCAGATGAGCTGACTGAAAAATGTTGGAATCATAAAGGATGCTTACAAATTGAGATTATTTTAACAAGTGAAAATAAAATGGTGTTTAAAGAAAATGTATCAAAAAACAACTAGAATGTGTTCATTGTGTGTTCATTGTGTGTACATTGTGTGTTAGTTTGTGTTCATTGTGTGTTAGTTTGTGTTCATTGTGTGTTCATTGTGTGTACATTGTGTGTTAGTTTGTGTTCATTGTGTGTTCATTGTGTGTTAGTTTGTGTTCATTGTGTATTAGTTTGTGTTCATTGTGT
>NC_056513.1:769788-771581 GCF_014905685.2 Nematolebias whitei | reverse complement strand
CTTGCCTTTAACACGGTGTGATTTGTTTTGGTCCGGTCTGTTCTCTACTCTGTTGGCCATTTTAGTTAGCTTCTGCTGCTATTTGTATATGTATTTCTATTTTATGTTTTCCTGTCTGCTGTGCATGTTTGGTTCTTTTGTACAGCACTTTGGTTGGCCTTGTTGCTGTTTTAAGTGCTATATAAATAAATTGGTATGGTATGGTATGGTATCCCAAATTTCAAGAATTTGAAATTGACTCCGAGTCTTACTCCGCATGCTTTAAGCCTGTGAATTATAGCCGAACTGAACCGATGAGAACGAGAGAGGATTTACCATGTAAAACAGCAGCGATCTTCAACAATCTTAAAACTACGCTCGACAGACGACAGCTCTTAAAGACATCTGAGTGGAGACAGCAGCGTTCAAACGGAAAGAGGAGGTGCTGTACCTGGGGGAGGAAGAGGAAGCCAGTCAGGTGTGTTAGTGAGGCTGAAAGCTAACGCTAAGGCTGGCAGACTCCCGATACCCTCTCTCTTTCTGTCAAACGTCCACTCTTTGGATAACAAGATGAATCTGCTTCGATTGAAAGTGGGTGCCTCTGAGGAGATGAGGAAATGTGCTGTACTCTGTCTGATGGAAACATGGCTTAACATCGACATGCTGGACACAGCCTTTCAGCTGCATGACAAACCTTTTTTTTTGAGCGTACTGTTGCAGCAAGCTAATGGGCAAGACACTCAGAGGGTGAGTGTACCATACCATACCATACCACTTTATTTATAAAGCACTTAAAACACCAACAAGGCCAACCAAAGTGCTGAGTGTGCGTCTATGAAACAAAGGTTGGTGCACAAACTGTACTCTGATAAACAGCTCATGCTTCAAGGCTTTGGAGCAACTAACTGTGAAGTATCTACCACATTATTTACCCTGCGAGTTTACAGCAGTGTTCATAATAGCTGTTTACATAGCCCCGGATGCTAATGCTAAAGATGCCCTGCAGGAGCTACATGATAATATTAGCTCACTGTAAAACAAGCATCCTGAGGTATTTTACGTGTTGGCTGGTGATTTTAACCACGTAAATCTGAGGGACTTTCTGCCAAGATTTTATCAACATGTGGCCATTCCTACACGAGGAAACAACATGCTGGACCGTGTTTACACCAACATACGAGACGCATACAAAGCCGTCCCCCGCACTCACCTTGGGCTCTCTGACCACATCTCCATCTTTATGGCCCATGTTTATCCCCCCCCCCCCCCCCCCCCCCCCCCCCCCCACCCCCCCCCCCCCCCCCCCCCCCCCACACACACACACACACCCACCCAGCTGAGACACTCCAGACCAACACAAAGAAACATCAGGGGGTGGGTGAAGAACAGTTACTCCATACTGAAGGACTGTTTTGCATGTACAGACTGGCAGGTCTTAACAGAAGTCAAGACAAAGTCACTTTATTGTCAAAACTGCAAAATGTACAGGACTTACACAGGATTGAAATTTCATTACTCTCAGACCCCTGGTGCAACAATAGCCATTAAACATTAAAACATTTAATAAACATTAGCAGAAAATGAAATCATAAAAGTATGATACTGTCCTAAATTGTAAGTATAGCAATATAAAAATATAAAAAAGTATATCTATAAAATGAAGGTCCAGACATTAGCATTTCTAGTAAAGTGACATAGCAGCATATGAATGTTCACAGTATATTTATGAAGTCTTTGATAATGGTATAGAGGTAAAGTGACATATGCAATAAGGTCAGTAATATATGTATATATATATATATATGTATACTATG
>NC_056513.1:767311-769688 GCF_014905685.2 Nematolebias whitei | reverse complement strand
GGCGAGCTGGTCTGGGAAGCTCAGTCCTCACCTCCTTCTACAGGTGTGCAGTGGAGAGCATCCTGTGCTCCAGCATCAACGTGTGGCATGGAGGCTGCACAGCTGCAGAAAGAAAAGCTTTGCAGAGAGTGGTGAAGGCTGCACAGAAGATGTTGGAGTCAGTCTCCCCACCATCACAGACATCTACACCTCCAGATGCAGGAAGAGGGCCACCTGCATCATGAAGGACCCCATTCACCCAGCACACACACTTTTTGCCCCACTCCCCTCAGGAAGGAGGTTGAGGAGCATTAAGTGTAGAACCACTAGACTGAGGAACAGCTTCTACCCTGAGGCTGTTAGACTCATGAATCTCTAACTAGAATAATCACTGTGAAAAACCACATCATGTTGCTGCTGATCTGTTTCATGTTGTTGCTGATCTGTTTCATGCTGCTGCTGATCTGTTTCAATGTTGCTGCTGATCTGTTTCAATGTTGATGTGTTCATGCGTGCACATCTGCTCACAGACTCATGTTCATGTTTGTGCTGATGTTCAATGTTTTATGTTATGAGTGCTTAGTGTATATTTAGTTGATGTTTTTCTTAGTTCATATCTTAGATGTTATTACTGTTTTTCTTATACATTTTATTGTTGGGTGGAACTGGGACCTTGTGGACATAATTTCGCTCCACCACATGTACCACATGAGGTGCGAATGACAATAAAGAAACTCTGACTCTGACTTTAAGCCTGTCAGTGAGTCTTGTCCTTTGTCTCGTCGTCGTTGGGTATTGTCCTGTCCTGCCAGCCTGATCTGTTCCTCGTTCCCTGTTTTTGTAAGTTGCTGCCACGTCAGCCATTTTGATTTATTATTAAAGAGTATTTATTTTTGTATTCTTGAGCCCCGACTCTTTCCCTGCTCAACTGGGTTCACTCCTGCCCTGACCTGTCTGAAACTGTTTCCCTTTTGACAGCCTTTTGGCATTTTGGGGAGAGTCCTACCAATATCAACAAAAAAAACCTTTCAGGTTTCAGATTAATCGGCTCAAAGTGATTCCCCATAAAACACATAAAACTTGTAGGCTATATGATTTGTGTGTTGGGTGTGTGTGTGTGGATGTGCAAGACTAAGCACTGACCTGCACCACGGCGTATTCCACCAATGATGAAAACCCAAAGAGCAGACAGGCAATCAGCCAGATGTCGATGGCCTTCACATATGAGACCTTTGGAAGTTCTGAAGCCAAGGACATACTTTCACTGGACAAAGAGAGTACGGATAAAATACCTAGAAAAAAATAGTTATCACAATTATTTATTTTAACTGGTCAAACTGACTAATTTTCATGAAATTATATTAGCAATAACTGTTACATGTAAAGAAAAATATGTTTGATGATGATTAGTCAATACAACACACCTGAATTATGTACTGTACATGTAGCAACAGAAGATCAACCCTAAGTTTTCTAACTTATACAACACTGATGAAAAAAACAGCATTTTCTCCACTAGAATCATGCTCGTCATAAAAACATACCTAATTCAAGAAAATAAATCATAAACCAGGCTATTGTCAAAATAAAACTAAAATATTGTGACTTTAAACTCCCTTCTTCTGACTTGTTCAAATTATTATATTCATCAAATCTGTAACAAAGGAAGGTGAATAAAGGTCAAGGTCAAGGTTTTCTTTATTGTCATTTGCATCTCATGTGGTACATGTGGTGCTGGAACTAAATTGTGCACACAGGGTCCCAGTTACATCCAACAAAAGTACTAATTGTAAAAAAAATCAGTAATAAGATCTAAGATATGAACCAATAAATACACTAAACTAAGAAAACGCTAAACACTTGTGCACAAACAATACGCTGAACAACACCAGCACGAACGAGTCTGTGTGAGCAGATGAGTATGAATGAACATAGCAGCATGAAATAAATGAGCAGCATGAGATCAGCAGCATGGATAATCAGCAGCACAGATCAACAATCAAGTGACATCACAGTGATTTTTCACAGTGATTATTCTGGTTAGAGATTCATGAGTCTAACAGCCTCAGGGTAGAAGCTGTTCCTCAGTCTAGTGGTTCTACACTTAATGCTCCTTAACCTCCTTCCTGAGGGGAGTGGGGCAAAAAGTGTGTGTGCTGGGTGAGTGGGGTCCTTCATGATGCAGGTGGCCCTCTTCCTGCATCTGGAGGTGTAGATGTCTGTGATGGTGGGGAGACTGACTCCAACATCTTCTGTGCAGCCTTCACCACTCTCTGCAAAGCTTTTCTTTCTGCAGCTGTGCAGCCTCCATGCCACACGTTGATGCTGGAGCACAGGATGCTCTCCACTGAACACCTGTAGAAGGAGGTGAGGACTGAGCTTCCCAGACCAGCTCGCC
>NC_056513.1:757260-767211 GCF_014905685.2 Nematolebias whitei | reverse complement strand
ACACCTGTAGAAGGAGGTGAGGACTGAGCTTCCCAGACCAGCTCGCCTCAGCCGTCTGAGGAAGTAGAGTCTCTGATGAGCTTTCTTGATCAGGCTGGTGGTGTTGTTGCTCCAGCTGAGGTTGTCATTCATGTGTACACCCAAGTACTTGTAGCTGGAGACCACTTCCACCACAGATCCTCTTATGTTCAGGGGGGTGTAGATGTTTTTGTTCCTTCTGAAGTCCACAATCATCTCCTTTGTCTTTTTCACATTGATGTGAAGGGTATTCTCTCTGCACCAGCTCTCCAGGTGTTCCACCTCTTGCCTGTAGCTGGACTCATCATTGTTTGTGATGCATCCCACCACCGCTGTATCATCTGCAAACTTTACAATGTGACAGCCTGGATGGGTAGCTGCACAATCATACGCGAGCAGAGCAAACAGGAGGGGGCTCAACACACATCCCTGAGGAGAGCCAGTGCTGAGGGTTATGGTGGAGGAGGAGAAGTTTTGGATCCTCACTAACTGTGGTCTATAAATAATAATAATAAATACACAGATAAGACAGGACGTGATCACAAACAGCTGAGAACAGAAGGAGAAATCAATCAGGATTAATGACACAAGGGTGCACAGACAGAGAAGGCTCACAAGATGGCGCCATCCCCACAGAAATGAACTCTTATTTAGATTGGATGGGCTATGCTTTAGAAACAACATCATCGCAGAGGAGCTCAGAGTAAAGGCGCTGCTCCTCCTCATCAAAAGGACTCAGCTGAGGTGGTTTGAGCATCTGATTGGACCCCCTCCTGGATGTCTCTCTTGGAAAGCTTTCTGATCATGACCCAATGGAAACCCCAAGTAAGACCTAGAACTCAGTGGATGGATTATATATCCTCTCTAGCCAGAGAATGACTAGGTCCCCTGAGAAAAGCAGAAGCGTGTCTAACTTAGTGAAGAGTATTTGAATGGGTTTTGGTGTTTAAGCAATTGTGGAAAAAATAATAATTTCAGTTTTGAAGAGTTTGTTTCAGGAGACAAACAAAAGGTTTTGGATTGTCTGCAATTAATCAAGCCAAAGAAGTTTCAAGTTATTATTTTATTTAGCTCCACATACATAACAACATTTTCTTGTTCAGATTTTTGCATTTTTGCATTTGGACATTTGATGACCCTGGAACAATAATAAATAAAATAGAGTAAAATAAAATAAGTCTTTAACAGACTTTCACAAACATCCTGACATCTTATACTTGTATTGTGATATACATTATTCAGGTATCTGTTCTGACAAAAAATATGTGGAAATTTGTTCAATAAATAAATAACCGATAACTGAATTAATTCTTTATGTATTTCCACTGGCATAGCATATGAATATCTGAATGCTTGTTGAATCATGCAGGATTATTTGATAGGGTTCTTAGTTACTTCAATATTTCATAGCTGCAACCCTAGTTTTAGTTTTATGACTGTCTTGCATGCATGGCACTTGTAATAAACCTGCATAGTTTTAATACTGTATAACTGTCTTGTTTCCACTGTTGAAATTTCCATTGGTTTTCTTCCCCTTCTAATCATTTTTGTTCTGACATTTTAGGTGATACTGAACAGTCCCAAACTGATTGAACAAGAAAAAGCTAAAATGGTCACAAAGGAAAAAGCTTTGAAAGAGAATGAAGCAAAGAAGCCTTCAAACAAATCCAGTACAGTCAATGGGACTGGTGGAACACCCATACATGTCAACACTCTACAGGTGACTGCAATGTGGGAGAGAATAAAGTGGTGTTTCAACCTGAAACCTGTGACCATGCAAACACTGCACATGCAATGCATGCAGCTGAGCTCGGCTTCAGGATTTCCAGATAAAGATGAAAACATTTTTTTAATCCCCTCCTTTTCTGTGCACATGTTCATCAAACACAACACCCACCTCATCTGACAACACCCTCACTCAGCACATATGACAGTTTGGGTCAAAATACAATCATTTTAAAGCAACAGTACAATGGTTCATCATTTTTTATCTGGCAACTAATTTCTTACTTTTTGGATTGGCTAAACGTATCAAAAAGGTCTAGCTAAAAACTCAATGTAGCAAAAGTCTAGTCAGGAGTAAAAAAAGACTAACAATAAGCTAAAAGTAATTTAAAAAAGGTAAAAATAAATATATTAAAAACACAACTGGATTTCTTTTCTGAAGCTGAAGATGTTTCACTTCTGATCTGGGAGGCTTTATCGATTCAAAAATGTCGAGTGTTTGGAGTTCCAGGTTTTGTAGAACTGCATGAGAGTCCTGGTTATGATTCACCTGCAGACTAGACTGCAACTACTCGTCCTGCACAAAGGAGGCTCATGAGGATCTTTGCCTGGCTCACAAGAGGTGTTTTAGTCATCGGTGGGAAGATTTGAATGGAAGTGGAACTAACTGGGAATCGGGTGTAATGCTACATGCTTTTCATTTCTACGCCGACGACTGCCAAATCTACTTCCCCCTCAGACTCAACGGTACTCGCTCTATTCAACCGTTACTGGACTGCCTGGCTGACATCAGAGATTGGATGGCTTTAAATTTCTTGAGTTTCAACGAGAAGAAATCTGAAGTTATGCTGTTTCCTCCCAATGACACAATCACCAACCACTGCATCGACCTATCCGTTCTGTCACCGTTAGTGAAACAAAGAGTCACTAATCTAGGAGTGATACTTGACCCTTCTCTGAAACTCAACAATCATGTAAATATGATTGTTAAATCCTGCTTTTTCCAGCTGAGGCGACTGTCTAAGCTGAAGCCCATATTGTCCAAAAATAACCTGGAGACAGTAATTCATGCATTCATTACATCCAGGCTCGACTATTGCAACTCACTCCTTCTTGGTATCAGTCAGACCTCCATAGCTAGACTCCAACTGGTCCAAAATGCAGCAGCCCGGTTTTTGACCAGCACAAGCAAAAGAGAGCACATTACTCCTGTTTTGGCCTCCCTACACTGGCTTCCGGTTCACCTTCGAATCAAATTCAAAATACTCTTGTATGTCTATAAATCACTAAACAGCTCTGCCCCCTCCTATCTTACTGATGTGCTCCAGCCGTATGTCCCACCACGTTCTCTCAGATCAGCAGACCAGTTGCTCCTAACAGTCCCAGGAACTCGTCTCAAGCGCAGAGGTGACAGGGCCTTCTCTGTAGCAGGACCAAGACTTTGGAATGAGTTACCTCTGCTCGTTAGACAGGCCCCCTCCCTCACAGTTTTTAAATCTCTCTTAAAAACACACTTCTATTCCCTGGCTTTCTGCACTGTGTGACCTGTGCTGAGTCTGTGTGCATCACACTGTGTTGGTCATGTTGCAGTTGTTGTTGTTATCCATTATTGTTTTTGTTGGTTTCTACTTTTTGGTGTCCTGTTATGTAATCTGTTGCTGTGTGCTTGTTCTGTTTGTCCCTGTACAGCACTTTGGTGTGCTTTGTCACTGTTTAAAGTGCTTTATGAATAAATTGTTATGGTATGGTATGGTACATTGTAAGTTTTAAAAGTTTTAATCTGAGACCTCCTCCTCTGTTTGGAGTTGATTTTCTTGTTTGACTTAAGTAACTTCCTTCATTTTGTGCGTGAGGTTGAGAGGTACTGACTAGATATAGTTGGACTCACCTCGACACACAGCATGGGCTCTGGAACCAATCACCTTGAGAGGGGCTGGACCTTATTCCACTCTGGGGTTGCCCATGGTGAGAGTCGTCGAGCGTCTGTGGCTCTACTTTTAGCACCTCCAACTTGGTGCCTGTGTGTTGGAGTTTTCCCCAGTAGATGAGAGGGTGGCTTCCCTGCACTGGGACGAGCTCTGACTGTTGTTTGTGCCTACACCAAATTGCAGTTCAGAGTATCTGGCCTTCTTGGAGTCCTTGGTGGGGGTTCTGGAAGGTGCGCCAACTGAGGTCTTCTTTATTCTGCTGTGGAACTTCAATGTGACATATTCTGTCCCTCTGTCTGCTTTCTTTGTGTTTTGTGTCTTTATTTCCCTTTTTTGCTCCTTTTAGTGTCATTCTGTTTCTGATGTTTTGACTCTGTGTTCTCTGTCATTTCTCACTCACTCTTCAGCCTGTCTCCCCAGTCACTAATCATTCACACCACTTTCCAACCAGAATCATCCCAGGTACACTCATCATTTCTCTTTCCCCCAGCCTTATTTAAACCTCTCTTCCTCTCTACTCAAACATGCACTCATTGTTCTCTCAACCACAGAAAACCTGGTCCTCCTCTGTTTCTGCCTGCTTCTGTTTTTGCCCGATGATCTGTTCTGTCCCGTCTGTTGATCTTATGACCCATTCTGCCCAGTTCTTCACACCTCATTTTGTAAGATTTTACTGCCTCGGCAGCTTTTTGTTTTGTTGTTCAAATAAATTATTTTTATTTAAACTCCTGCTCTCCTCGCCTGCCTGCCAATGGGTCTAAAAACTGAGGATTGTGTTAGAATAAGCAGACCAGATCCAGCAGGAAGCTTGTTCTTTGCAGAGCTCTATCTGGAGGACTGTTCAAAGCTCCACAAAGTAATAAGCACTTACACCAACGCCATGTCCTCAATCGGTGACATGTGGGTGAGGATGGACGCTATCCAGGACCTGGTGAGGACTGGCCTATGTACCGGGGATGTACGAACTGTTTGACAAAGTGTGGACAGAGAGATGTTTACGCTCGCTTTTCCAGCTGTCTGCTGCTCCATCCCACAGTCTACTCAGTTACTTCCCAGAGTCCATAAGAATTGCCCCACCTCCAACCTCACTTCCATGTTGCTCAGTGGGTGTTGTGGATGACAATCTGATGCCATGTTCCTCAGTGGGTGTCAAGGACAACAGCCCACCTTCTTGTTCTCCTCCTCGCCGTTGCAGAAAGAAGAGTTGACGATGGACTCAAGCCGGGTCCACCAAACCTGAAGCCTTCTATCAGCCTGAGTTGGCCATGTCTCCAGAGGTCCTCACGTCCACTTTGGTCCTCAATTCTCCTGAGGTCCCCACTTCTTCTGGGATCCTCAAGTCTTAAGGGATCCTCTTGGCTACGCCCCCACAGACCCTGAAGTGGCTTCACTCCCTGCAGATCCTGAAGTGGCTTCATCCCCCATAGATCCTGAAATGGCTTTGCCCCCCCGTAGACCCTAAAGTGTCTTTGCCCCCTGCAAACCCTGAAGTGGCAGCGCCCCCTGCATACCCTGAAGTGGCTGCGCCCCCTGCAGACCCTGAAGTGGCTGCGTCCCCTGCAGACCCTGAAGTGGCTGCACCTCCTACAGATTCTGAAATGACTGCTCCCACTACTGCCACGTTGTCAATGTCTGCTGCAGCGCTTCTGTTTCCCTCGCATGCTACAAAGCTTCTCTTCCCCTCACCTGCTGCAGAGCTTCTGGTCCCATCGCCTGCTGCAGAACTTCAGGCCCCCTTGCCTGCTGCAGAACTTCAGGCCCCCTCTCTTGCTGCAGAACTTCTGGCCCCCTTGCCTGCTGCTGCAGAACTTCAGACCCCCACTGCTGCAGATCTACTGGTCTTATGTCTGCTCCAGCTCTACTGGTTTCTATGTCTGCTCCAGCTCTACTGGTTTCTATGTCTGCTCCAGCTCTTATAGTCCCTACGTCTGCTCCAGCTCTTATAGTCCCTACGTCTGCTCCAGCTCTTATGGTTCTTACGTCTGCTCCAGCCCTTATGATTCCTACGTCACCTACAAACCTTCTGGTCCCATCACCTGCTGCAGACCTTCTGGTCCCATCGCCTGCTGTAGACCTTCTTGTCCCATCTCCTGCTGCAGACTTTCTGGTTCCATCACCGGCTGCAGACCCTCTGGTCCCATCACTGGTTGCAGACCCCTCCTCTGACATGCCAGCTGTAGACCCTTCTCCTGACCTGCCGGCTACAGACCACTCTCCTGACCAGCTGGCTGCAGACCATCTCCTGACCCACCAGCTACAGACCACTCTGGTCTGATCTGTACCTGAGTGGTGTTCGGTTTTTGGATTTCTGTGCTTGTCATAGTTTTTCCATCACGAACAGCATGTTCAAACATAAGGGTGTCCATAAGTGTACTTGGCACCAGGATGCCCTAGGTCGTAGGTCAATGATTGCCTTTATAGTTGTGTCATTTGATTTGTGGCAGGTTGTTTTGGACACTTGGGTGAAGAGAAGAGTTGAGCTGTCAACTGATCACCACCTGGTAGTGAGTTGGGTCAGATGGTGGGAGAAGATGTTGGACAAACCAGGCAGACCCAAATATTTAGTGATGTTTGCTGGGAATACCTGGTAGAAGAACCTGTCACAAAGATCTTCAACTCACACCTCCAAGAAAGCTTTACCCACATCCCAACTGAGGTGGGGGACATTTAGTCAGAGTGGACCATTATCTGCACATCAATTTGTTGAGACGGCTGCCTTGAGTTGTAGCAGAAAGGTTGTTGGTGCTTTTCATAGTGGCCATCCTTGAACTCGGTGTTGGACACCCTGGGTTAGGGAGGCTTTCAAGCTGAAGAAAGAGTCCTATAAATGTTTGTTGGCCGGTGGGACTCCGTAGGCAGCTGAGGAGTACCAGAGGGCCAAATGGTCCGCAGCCTTGGCTGTTGCAGAGGCAAAAGCTTGGATGTGGGAGGAGTTCTGTGTGGTCTTAGATAGAGACTCTTGGTTAGCTCCGAGGAGATTCTGGCAAACCAGCAGTCGTCGGAGGATGGGAGAACACTGCTTTACTAACACTTTTTTCAGTGTCTCTTCAGAAAGTGGGGTGCTGTTGATGTCAATGAGTAATGTTGTTGGGAGGTGGAAGGAATGATCTCTGACCTTCACAATCCCACCGGCACATCTTCCATGGAGGAAGCTGAATCGGGGTTCTTCGGGGTTGGTCTGTCTATAACCGTGGCTGATGTCGCTGAGGTAGTTAAAAAGCTCCACAGCAGCAGGGCTCTGGGGGTGGATGAGATGTGCCCTGATTTCCTAAAGGCTTTGGATGTTGTGGGGCTGTCTTGGTTGACACACCATTGCAATATGGCATGGACATCGGGGGGCAGTGCCACTGGATTGGCAGACTGGGATGGTCGTTCCCCCTTACAAAGAGGGAGACCAGAGTGTGTGCTCCAATTATAGGAGCATCACTCTCCAGTCTCCCTGGTAAGGTCTATTCAGGGGTACTGGAGAAGCAAGTCCAATCATTGGTCGAACCTCAGATCCAGAAGGAACAATGTGGGTTCCGTCCAGGCCGTGGAACACTGGATCAGCTCTTTACCCTCACTAGGGTCCTTGAGGGGTCATGGGAGTTTGCTCATCCTGCCTACATGTGTTTTGTGGACTTGGAGAAGGCATTCGACCGTGTTCCTTGGGGACAAGGAAGGAGGCCGGCACCGGAGGAGAGGGCGTGCCAAAGAGACCATATTAGCACCAACATAACTGGTTTGTTCCACTTTGGAGTAAGCTGTTGGGGGAAGAATCAGTTTTGTGTTGTGCGTTTCCTTGACTGATGAAGCCTTCTGGATGGAAGGTGAAACGTTTCAGCACAAAAAAAAGAAACTGTCCAGATGACCTGACTGAAAAATGTTGGATAAGGGACAATCATTTGAGGACCAGGATGTTGACGCTTTAGACAGAGAAGACTGATGGTTGAAGAGGAGGGTGGAGGAAACCATTTATGTTAATCGAGAAAAAACAACTTTTAAACAGAGGAGCCAAGGAGCCTCCATGGTGCAGGGTGAGTAGTTCCAGTTTAATCTGCAGGTAGGTAGGTACATAAGCAGGTCTCTCATGCAGTTCTATAAAGCTTGCGGTCTCCACACCAGACGTTTGAATTGATAAAGCCTGAGAAGCAAAATGTCTTCAGCTTCAAAATAGAAGTCCAGTTGTTTTTTTATTTTGTTTGTTTGTTTGTTTTTACTTTTTTTTTTACTCATTATGACCTGGATGACTGAGAATCTTCACCAGGCTAAAGGTCATGAAATACATTTAATACATTTCTTAGGGAAAATTTTTGGTTATAAAGTTTTTAAAATGGCAAAAGTTACAAATATCATCACTCCCATCTCTTGAATGCAGAAGTATTTAGATTGCAAAAAATAAAATGAAATAAAACATGTGAAAACCCCCCCCCCCCCCCCCCCAATAAAAAAATAAAATAAAAATAAATCCATGGTGTAAATTGATAGCAGCCACAGAATTAAAGATACTTTTACGTTGGAAGTTTTCTGTTCAAGGGTCTGAGACAAACTGGGTGTGTATATATCTTTGACAACTTCCTGTTCGACAGTTAATGCAGCATTTTATCACAGAAAAAGGTGATCAAAGTGGAAACGCGTGCTCTTTCATGTCTTTCTGGACTCTTCACCAGAAACTTTCTTTTTCTTTTTTAACAGGTGGTTGAAAACCGCTGTAAGAAAGTTTGCACCTCCAAATCAGACCTTCGTTCCAATGACTTCAGCATCGTTGGATCTTTGCCTCGAGACTTTGAACTTTCCAACTTTGACTGTTATGGTAAACCAGTTGAAGTTTCAGGGGCCATCAAGTTACAAAACAAAGTGAACGCGAAGCCCCCGCCGCCCAAACCTGTCATACCAGCTGCTGCTAAACGCATTGATCTCTATGCAAGAGCCCTTTTTCCCTTCTCATTCCTGTTCTTCAACGTTGTTTACTGGTCAGTCTATCTGTGAGGAACAGTGACGGCACGACATTAAGGTGATTTGCATCCTGATAGAAGAAAAGACTCCACTGACCCTAAAAAGAACTGAAAATGAAATAGCCAGTCCAAAGCTCTGCTTTGAAACTTCATAAGTATGCTGATCATATGACATTTTAGAACTCAGAACTGCTGTGTCCTACAGAGTAACTATACATGAACTTGAAAACTTGACGGTTTGTTTAGTTCTCCATTATGCTCGTGGATTTGGGAAGCGCTGCATGTGAGTATGTTAGAGGGCTTTGTGCTTCATGTAAACTGTGCTGTGCTAGCACTGATATCACTATGCTATTATCGGGAGCCCTTTTTGTAATATGTAAAGAAATATCTAATTGATAATGCTGTCATCAAGAAAAGGAATAACAAAAGTCATAATAAATAAATACAACATCTGTATTTCCATGACGTTCTTTTGTATTTAAAAGGTTTGAAGCTGTGGTAAATGGGCAATAGTCAGGGTACTTTCTGGACAGTCTATGAAAAGGTTACGGTGTAGAACAGTCATGCACATATTGGCACCAATGTCCATTAGAAATAACCGTTTAACCTAACATACAGATATTTCAGCTGTGGGGTGAGTACCTGCAGAAATTCTACAAATACTCTGAAGAATATGCAAATTCTACACAAAGGAACCAAGTGGGAGTTGAACCCAGACTTCTTGCCATTTTTACTGTGAATAGTGTTAACCATTGCTTCATCATTCAGGTTCAGTGGCATCACCAAGTATTTAGACCCATTCACTTGTATTTTCAGATTACTGTATGTAGTATTTTTACAAACTGTAAATTTAATGTAACATTAGGTTACAGTCTGTTGTTACACGTTTAAAGTAGTATTGCTATTTTATCTAGACACTGTACCTCATACTGATATAGTGAAAACAGAACTATGCACAATAAAAAAACATGACATATAACCATTCCATCATTAGGTAGACTCTTTGTTCAGAGTTAAGCAGCAGTTCCAGTCCTGAGTTTTAGGTTTGATGCAACAAGATTTGCATGCCTGCATTCAGGAATGTTCTGCCGTTCTTCTTCTTCTTCTTTGGACTGTTCCTTTCTCAGCGGTCACCACAGCAAGTTGTTCTCTTCCTTGTCACCCTGTCCTCTGTGTCCTCACTCCAACTACCTCCATGTCCTCTTTAACTGCACCCATATATCGCCATTTTGACCTTTGTCTTTTTGCTGGTCGTTGCATCTCCAACATTTTACTACTAATATCCCCACTGTCCCTCCCCTGGACACGTCCAAACCACTGTCCCTCCCCTGGACACGTCCAAACCA
>NC_056513.1:751821-757250 GCF_014905685.2 Nematolebias whitei | reverse complement strand
CCAAACCACTGTCCCTCCCCTGGACACGTCCAAACCACTGTCCCTCCCCTGGACACGTCCAAACCACTGTCCCTCCTCTGGACATGTCCAAACCACTGTCCCTCCTCTGCATGTAAATGGTAAATGGACTGCACCTATACAGCTCCTTTCTAACTGATCAAGATACTCAAAGCTCTTTACAACAATCTGTGTCTCATTTACACATTCATACAGCTCTATACTAGATCTCTACAATGAATAATCAGAGCTGTATCACATTTATACACTGATGGGACACACATTGGAGGCAATGAGAGGTTCAGTGTCTTGCCCATAGACACTTCGGCATGTGACGGCTGGTGGAATAGAACCCCCAACTCTTGCTTTTTAATCTATTTATTTTTAATTTGATTAATTCTTGTCATTCCAAACGGAAACGTCTGGTTGGATGTGAACCGTCAGTAACGGGTCTTTTTTGGGTCTATCCAGACTTGGTTGATAGGGTTCAGTACAAGGCTCTGGCTGGTCCACTCTAGGAGAGTGGCCCTCAAATGGCAACCTGCGCTCCATATCTGGCTAGTGCGCTGCCTATTTCTGGACTCCAAGCCACCTATTTGCTGATCGTGGCTTGCAGTCAGGGCAGCACAGTGGAGCAACTGGTAGAGCTGCTGCTTCTCAGTGAGCAGGTCCCTGGTTCAAACCCCGGTCCAGGGGCCTTTCTGGGTGGAGTTTGCATGTTCTCTCCGTGCATGCATGGGTTTTCTCCGGGTGCTCCAGTTTCCTCCCAATTTTTATCATTTTATTTTCCTTTTTAAAATACTCGTGATTTTAAAATTGAAAATAAAATGATAATTAAAAAGATAACTCACAGGAAAAGTAGCAAAAAGCAGCTAAGTTGTCAGATGGTGTAGAAAACTAAAAACAGGAACATGTCTACATTATGATTGTAACGTTTGTCTTCAGGTTTTTACATTTTATCATATCTGTTACAAACAAAACTTTTATCCTGAAGGTATTTTATTCGTCCCAGGGTTTGGACTTTCTCTGCGTGAGTCCAGTGTTTTTTCAGAACTATTCCCCCAAGGTTGCTCATATTTTAATACCCCAAGGTCGTTGGGTCGTGGAGGAGGTTTGTCGATTATTCATAAATCAAGTTTGGACTGTAAGCAGCTGTCCCTCCCGACTGCGTTTTCTACCTTGAACTGAGCACGTTTGAGTTGGGCTGTGCTCCTCCGCTTCTGTGCGCCGTCATCTACCGGCCTCCCAGGTATAATAAGGACTTCATACGGGACTTTTCTGACGTCTTGGGTGATTTTATATCCAAATATGAGCAAGTTTAAATTCTTGGAGACTTTAATATTCACGTGTGTTGCACTGGAAAGCTGCTGGTGAAGGATTTCTTGGATGTAGTGGATGCTTTGCAGTGACGGGCCCAACCTATGAACGTACACACACCCTGGACCTTGTTTTATCTTATGGTTTATCTATTTGTAACTTGGAAATTGGTTATGCATTGTTTTCAGACCACATGCCAGTTTTATTTGATTTTATTCCTGTTTCTAAACCTGTTAAGTCCTGTGCTCCTGCTCAACGCTGCCGTGTTTTTAACTCGTCCTCTGCTGCTCATTTCTCCACTGTCTTTAATCGTTCAGAGTCACAGCTCTCTGTGTCTCTCAGCACTGAGGAGCTTTCCTTAGATCTTGATTCTTTATGCAATACTCTATTGAATGATGTGGCCCTGATTAAAACCAGGTGATCAAAGCCAAGATCAGATGACTTCATGAGATTCTTTATAAATAAAATTATTTCAATTAGAGAGAAAATTCAAACCATCCTTCCTTCTACTATCTCTAGTCCCCTGTCAAATGAGGCAACTTTAATAACGTCACTAGAGCCTGATTTATGTTTGGACAGTTTTTGTCCTGTTGAGCTCTGAATTGTCAGAAATAATAACTTCATCCAAACCATCCACAAGCCTGCTAGATCCCATCCACATGCCTACTAGATCCCATCCACATGCCTGCTAGATCCCATCCCAACCAGACTGTTTAAAGAGGTATTTCCCCTAATTAATGTCCACATTTTGGATCTACTTAATTTGTCTTTAATGGATGGTTATGTACCACAGAGCTTTAAGGTTGCTGTAATTAAACCTTTACTTAAGAAGTCTGATCTTGATTCAGAAATTCTGGCCAACTATAGATCTATATCTAATCTAACTTTCATCTCAAAAATTCTAGAGAAAATAGTTGCAGGTCAGTTGCGTGAACATCTACAAAGAAATAATCTGTTTGAAGAGTTTCAGTCAGGGTTTAGAGCTCATCATAGCACAGAATCTGCACTGGTGAAAGTCACTAATGATATTCTCATGGCCTCAGACAATGGACTTGTGTCTCTACTGGTCCTGTTAGACCTCAGTGCTGCATTTGATACAGTTGATCACAATATTTTACTACAGAGGCAATATATGACTGAATTAATCAATATATGACTGAATTAATAATTGTCTGACTGAATTAATCAATAGCTAACTGAATTAATCGTCTGACTGAATTAATCAATGTCTGACTGATTTAAACAATATCTGACAGAATTAATCAATATCTGACTGAATTAATCAGCTGACTGAATTAATCGTCTGACTGAATTAATCAATGTCTGACTGATTTAATCAATGCCTGACTGAATTAATCAATATCTGACTGAATTAATCAATAGCTGACTGAATTAATCAATATCTGACTGATTTAACCAATATCTGACTGAATTAATCAATATCTGACTGAATTAATCAATAGCTGACTGAATTAATCAATATCTGACTGATTTAAACAATATCTGACAGAATTAATCAATATCTGACTGAATTAATCGTCTGACTGAATTATTCAATATCTGACAGAATTAATCAATATCTGACTGAATTAATCAATATCTGACAGATTTAATCAATATCTGACTGAATTAATCAATGTCTGACTGATTTAAACAATATCTGACTGAATTAATCGTCTGACTGAATTATTCAATATCTGACAGAATTAATCAATATCTGACTGAATTATTCAATATCTGACAGAATTAATCAATAGCTGACTGAATTAATCAATATCTGACTGAATTAATCAATAGCTGACTGAATTAATCAATAGCTGACTGAATTAATCAATATCTGACAGAATTAATCAATATCTGACTGAATTAATCAATATCTGACTGAATTAATCAATATCTGACAGAATTAATCGTCTGACTGAATTAATCAATAGCTGACTGATTTAAACAATATCTGACTGAATTAATCAATATCTGACAGAATTAATCGTCTGACTGAATTATTCAATATCTGACAGAATTAATCAATATCTGACTGAATTAATCAATATCTGACTGAATTAATCAATATCTGACTGAATTAATCAATGTCTGACTGAATTAATCAATGTCTGACTGATTTAAACAATATCTGACAGAATTAATCAATATCTGACAGAATTAATCAATATCTGACTGAATTAATCAATGTCTGACTGAATTAATCAATATCTGACAGAATTAATCAATATCTGACTGAATTATTCAATATCTGACAGAATTAATCAATATCTGACTGAATTAATCAATGTCTGACTGAATTAATCAATATCTGACAGAATTAATCAATATCTGACTGAATTAATCAATGTCTGACTGATTTAAACAATATCTGACTGAATTAATCGTCTGACTGAATTATTCAATATCTGACTGAATTATTCAATATCTGACAGAATTAATCAATATCTGACTGAATTAATCGTCTGACTGAATTATTCAATATCTGACTGAATTATTCAATATCTGACAGAATTAATCAATGTCTGACTGATTTAAACAATATCTGACTGAAATATTCAATATCTGACTGAATTAATCAATATCTGACTGAATTATTCAATATCTGACAGAATTAATCAATATCTGACTGAATTATTCAATATCTGACAGAATTAATCAATATCTGACAGAATTAATCAATATCTGACTGAATTATTCAATATCTGACTGAATTAATCAATATCTGACTGAATTATTCAATATCTGACTGATTTAAACAATATCTGACTGAATTAATCAATGTCTGACTGATTTAAACAATATCTGACAGAATTAATCAATATCTGACTGAATTATTCAATATCTGACAGAATTAATCAATATCTGACAGAATTAATCAATATCTGACTGAATTAATCAATATCTGACTGAATTAATCAATATCTGACAGAATTAATCAATATCTGACTGAATTAATCAATGTCTGACTGAATTAATCAATATCTGACTGAATTAATCAATATCTGACTGAATTAATCAATATCTGACTGAATTAATCAATATCTGACTGAATTAATCAATATCTGACAGAATTAATCAATGTCTGACTGAATTAATCAATATCTGACAGAATTAATCAATATCTGACAGAATTAATCAATATCTGACTGAATTAATCAATATCTGACTGAATTAATCAATATCTGACAGAATTAATCAATATCTGACTGAATTAATCAATATCTGACTGAATTAATCAATATCTGACTGAATTAATCAATATCTGACTGAATTATTCAATATCTGACAGAATTAATCAATATCTGACTGAATTAATCAATAGCTGAAGAATTGACAGTTTCAGCCTTTTTTCTGTCTCTTGCTCTGAGCGGCCATCTTGGATGATCCAACATGATCCAGGTCCATCAGAACCGGTCCGGTCCTCTGGACTGGAGCAGAACCGTCCTGAGTCACCTGTTATTGATCTGGATTATCGATCAGCTTCAGGACATCCAATGAATCTTTCTGAGAGATTCTTAAGATCCAGTTATTTCGGTAAAAAAAAAAAAAAAAAAACACGCACGCGCACGTGCGCACACGCTCCGCCTTCGCCTCGGTGATCCAGTTTCCACGGATCTTTCGGAAGCGCTCGGGTTTCTTCGGACTTCCTCGGTTTGAAGCTTCGCAGTTGTGGAGACAGGTGTGGCACGCGCAGCCCCGCGCGCCCATGAACGAGCTTTAGCCTGAATCTGGTTCTCAGCAGCAGAAGCCGGCTGTGATGGCGGTGCTGCTCTGGTTCTGACGTGGATCGGGCCCGAACCTCACCATGAAGCTGCTCGTCGCGCTCGCGCTCGTGTTCGGAGGAGGATGGAGCGGAACTCCGAGCGTGCAGATCGGTAGGTCCGACCATCTTTGCTCCTTGATGCCTTCATCCACGGCCCGTTTGGTCGGTTCTGTGGGCCTCCTGGTCCTGAGGAGGAGGAGGAGGAGGAGAGGCCCTCAGACACTCGGGTACCGTTCGGTTCGGTTTTAAGGTTGGATGAGAAACCATCAGCCCTCAGAGAGGCTAATAACAGGTGAGATCCAGATCCTCTGAGTCCTGCAGGATCCTCTGAGTCCAGCAGGATCCTCTG
>NC_056513.1:750385-751811 GCF_014905685.2 Nematolebias whitei | reverse complement strand
TCTGAGTCCAGCAGGATCCTCTGAGTCCAGCAGGATCCTCTGAGTCCTGCAGGATCCTCTGAGTCCTGATCATTTAGGATTCACCCCCTCAACATTTCAGACATATCAACATGATGACCTGCAGGGATGACTCCTATCCATCATCCATCCATCATCATCCATCATCATCCATCATCATCCATCCATACCAGGCTGGACTATTAGCAGGAGGGGGTCTTAGGGGTCCAGAGTGTTGGTCTCCTTTAATGAAAGTGTTTCAAAGCCCTCGTCATGTCAGAGTTGACTTTAATTCAGAGAGTTTTTGATTGTCATTCGCACCACATCAGGGTCCCAGTTACATCCAACAATAAAAAGTAGAAGGAAATCTGTAATAAGATCAAAGATATGAACTAAGACAAACATCAACTGAATATACACGAAGCACTGATGGTATAAAAACAATAAGCACAATAACCCCCACCCTCTGCAGCTCTGCTCCACACCGAGGCTCAGTGTCTGAGGTTGAGTCATGAAGAACATCTGGAGTAAAATCAGTGGCCAGGTCTTAGTTCTCTGTGGTGACCCTGAAGAAGGAGCAGCTGAAAGAAGAACATTCTTGTACTGAGTTTCAAGGGGACATTTTAGTTTTAAAGGATTTAACTTTGGGTTCTGTTAATTGATCTTGGCTTATTCGTTACATTTTACTGAACTTGTCAATTCAACCTTTATTTACTTAGTCTCATTCCTGCGTGCTAACACACGCAACGTGTGTGTTCCTGTGAGCTAACACACGCAACGAGTGTGTTCCTGTGTGCTAACACACGCAACGAGTGTGTTCCTGTGAGCTAACACACGCAACGAGTGTGTTCCTGTGTGCTAAAACACACGCAACGTGTGTGTTCCTGTGAGCTAAAACACACACGTTGTGTGTGTTCCTGTGAGCTAACACACGCAACGAGTGTGTTCCTGTGTGCTAAAACACACGCAACGAGTGTGTTCCTGTGAGCTAACACACGCAACGAGTGTGTTCCTGTGTGCTAACACACGCAACGAGTGTGTTCCTGTGAGCTAACACACGCAACGTGTGTGTTCCTGTGTGCTAAAACACACGCAACGTGTGTGTTCCTGTGTGCTAAAACACACACGTTGTGTGTGTTCCTGTGAGCTAACACACGCAACGTGTGTGTTCCTGTGTGCTAACACAGGAACACACACAACGTGCAACGTGTGTGTTCCTGTGTGCTAAAACACGCAACGTGTGTGTTCCTGTGTGCTAAAACACACACGTTGTGTGTGTTCCTGTGTGCTAAAACACGCAAAGTGTGTGTTCCTGTGTGCTAAAAACACAGAACGTGTGTTCCAGTGTGCTAAAACACACGCAAGGTATGTATTCCTGTGTACTAACACACGCAACGTGTGTGTTCCTGTGTGCTAACACACGCAACGT
>NC_056513.1:749930-750375 GCF_014905685.2 Nematolebias whitei | reverse complement strand
CCTGTGTGCTAACACACGCAACGTGTGTGTTCCTGTGTGCTAACACATGCAACGTGTGTGTTCCTGTGTGCTAACACACACACACAACGTGTGTGTTCCTGTGTGCTAAAACACGCAACGTGTGTGTTCCTATGTGCTACAACACGCAACATGTGTGTTCCTGCGTGCTACAACACACAACGTGTGTGTTCCTGCGTGCTAACCCACACAACGTGTGTGTTCCTGCGTGCTAAAACATGCAACGTTTGTGTTCCTGTGTGCTAAAACACGCAACGTGTGTGTTCATGCGTGCTAAAACACGCAACGTCTGTGTTCCTGCGTGCTAAAACACGCAACGTGTGTGTTCCTGTGTGCTAAAACACACAACGTGTGTGTTCATGTGTGCTAAAACACACAACGTGTGTTCCTGTGTGCTAAAACACGCAACGTGTGTGTTCATGTGTGC
>NC_056513.1:749420-749830 GCF_014905685.2 Nematolebias whitei | reverse complement strand
CCTGTGTGCTAACACACGCAACGTGTGTGTTCCTGTGTGCTAACACATGCAACGTGTGTGTTCCTGTGTGCTAACACACACACACAACGTGTGTGTTCCTGTGTGCTAAAACACGCAACGTGTGTGTTCCTATGTGCTACAACACGCAACATGTGTGTTCCTGCGTGCTACAACACACAACGTGTGTGTTCCTGCGTGCTAACCCACACAACGTGTGTGTTCCTGCGTGCTAAAACATGCAACGTTTGTGTTCCTGTGTGCTAAAACACGCAACGTGTGTGTTCATGCGTGCTAAAACACGCAACGTCTGTGTTCCTGCGTGCTAAAACACGCAACGTGTGTGTTCCTGTGTGCTAAAACACACAACGTGTGTGTTCATGTGTGCTAAAACACACAACGTGTGTTCCTGT
>NC_056513.1:748449-749410 GCF_014905685.2 Nematolebias whitei | reverse complement strand
TGTGTGTTCATGTGTGCTAAAACACACAACGTGTGTGTTCCTGTGTGCTAAAACACACAACGTGTGTGTTCCAGTGTGCTAAAACGTGCAACGTGTGTGTTCCTGTGTGCTAAAACACACAACGTGTGTGTTCATGTGTGCTAAAACACGCAACGTGTGTGTTCCTGCGTGCTAAAACACACAAGGTGTGTGTTCCTGCGTGCTAACACACGCAACGTGTGTGTTCCTGTGTGCTAAAACACGCAACGTGTGTGTTCCTGTGTGCTAAAACACGCAACGTGTGTGTTCCTGTCACGGTCCACATTATAAAACAAGCTATGATGAAAGTACAGTAAGATTTCTTTAGTTTGCTCTGAAACTCCAGGCCTGTCATATTCTGAATGTAGAGCTAAATAAAAACATTGTGAAATTAGAACAGAGCTGCTGTCACTGCACACATCAGGATTTTATATTTATTTGAGTCTATTTTTATCATCCTAATTATTATTGATTAGTTCATTGTTACAGGATGGAAGCACGTTATAAAAGGTTTATGAAATGACTGAGAAATAGTCATGAAAGATCTTATGTTTCAGCCAAAGGACCTGAGTGGCAAACTGATGACAAAAAGTTGTGGCTGAGTGGTTAGAACAGTCATCCTCCAATGGGAGAGTTGGGGGTTTGATTCCAGCAGCAGTCAAAATTTGAAATGTCCCTGGGCAAGACACTGAACCCCTAATTGTCTCTGATGTGTGTCCCATTGCTGTATGAATGTGTGTTTAGTCGAATGTTGTATGAATGTGTGTGTGTAGTAGAGTGCTGTATGAATGTGTGTGAGTAGTAGATGGCTGTATGAATGTTTGTGTAGTAGAGAGCTGTATGAATGTTTGTGTAGTAGAGTGCTATATGAATGTGTGTAGTAGATAGCTGTATGAATGTGTGTGTAGTAGATAGCTGCATGAATGTGTGTAGTAGATAGCTG
>NC_056513.1:745082-748349 GCF_014905685.2 Nematolebias whitei | reverse complement strand
TGAATGTGTGTTTAGTAGAGTGCTGTCTGAATGTGTGTAGTAGAGTGCTGTATGAATGTGTGTAGTAGAGTGCTGTCTGAATGTGTGTAGTAGAGTGCTGTATGAATGTGTGTAGTAGATTGCTGTATGAATGTGTGTAGTAAAGTGCTGTAGGAATGTATTTAGTAGTAGATTGCTGTATGAATATGTGTGTGGAGGTAAATGAGTGCACAGGATGTGTAGTAAAGAGCTTTAAGTATCTGGGTGAGATAAAGGAGCTGCATCAGTACAGTCCATTTGATGATAGTGACCTTGTTTTCAAAGCTCTTTGTTAGAACTCATCAGACACAGCAGCGACTGATTTTGTTTTGGTTCTGACAGTTTTCTTGCGTGTTCTGATCTATGGCTTCTCTGCTCAAGGCAGAAAATATGACCCCATTCTGCCAGCCCTACTACCACTGCTGCAGCTGAGGTGAGGTATACTGTAGAGCTTTTATTTCTCAGTTTGTATATCATTTATTAGGAATGTGGGCCTGTGCATCAGAGCAGTGGTTGGAGCTTTGGCCTTACAAGAGGAAGGTTCTAGTAACACTTCCTGGTCTGGGCTTTGTCTGTGTGGATTTGGGTTTTCTCCAGGTATTCCAATCTCTTCTCAAGCCCAACAGATGCACATTAAAGTGTCCCTGGATGTGAGTGAGTCTCTGTGAAGGACCTGCAGCCTGTACAGGTCGTACCCGCGTCGCTCTGTGACTGCAGCTTCCCTGCAACCTGGAAAAGACTAACTCGAACAAAGAAAATGGATTAATAGGAATGGAATAAATAATTTGATTGCTTTATTTCCATTTTCATTGATCAGCATTTGACAATGTTTAAATTTTGTGAAGCATAAAAATGTAAATACAATGCATCCATCCATTATCTTTCGCTTGTTCCGATGTCGGGTCGCGGAGGCAGCAGCTTGAGCAAGGAAGCCCAGACATCTCTTTCCACAGCCTCTTCCAGCTCTTCTGGGAGGATTCCAAGGCATTCCCAGGCCAACCGAGAGACAGTTTCTCCAGCGTGTCCCGAATCTTCCCCAGGGTCTCCTCCCAGTCGGACATGCCCAAAGCACCTCCCTAGGGAGGCATCCATGGGGCATCCTTACCAGATGCCCAAACCACCTCAACTGGCTCCTCTCGACGTGGAAGAGCAGCGGTTCTACTCCGAGTCTCTCCCGGATAACCGAACTTCTCACCCTATCTCTAAGGGAGAGTCCAGCTACCCTGTATAGGAAACTAATTTCTACTGCCTGTATCCCCGATCTCATTCTTTCAGTCACTACCCAGAGTTCATGACTATAGGTGAGGGTAGGAATGTAGACCGACCGGTAAACAGAGAGTTTTGCCTTACAGCTCAGCTCTCTCTTCACCACAACAGACCGGTACAGAGTCCACAATACTGCAGAAGCTGCACCAATCCGTCTATCTCATGCTCCATTATTCCCTCACACTTGAACAAAACCCAGAGATACTTGAACTTCTCCACTTGAGGCAGAACCTCACCCTCGATCTGGAGAGAGCAATCCACCCTTTTCCGGTTGGGGACCATGGCCTCAGATTTGGAGATGCTGATTCTCATCCCAGCCGCTTCACACTCGGCTGCGAACTGCTCCAGTGAGAGCTGAATATCACGGCACAATGATGACAACAGGACCACATCATCTGCAAAGAACAGAGATGGAATCCTGAGGCCACCAAACTGGAAACACTCCACCCACTGGCTGCACTGAGAAATTCTGTCCATAAAAGTTATGAACAGAATCGGTGACAACGGGCAGCCCCGGCAGAGTCCAACTCCCACCCTGAAGTGGTCCGACTTACTGCCAGCAATGCGAACCAAGTTCTCGCACAGCTTGTATAGGGACTGAACAGCCCGTAGTAATGGGCCCCAAATCTTATATTCACGGAGCACCCCCACAGTGTACCCCGAGGAACACAGTCGAAAGCCTTCTCCAAATCCACAAAACACATGTAGGCAGGATGGACAAACTCCCATGATCCCTCGAGGACCCTAGTGAGGGTAAAGAGCTGATCCAGTGTTCCATGGCCAGGACAGAACCCACATTGTTCCTTCTGGATCTGAGGTTCGACCAACGATTGGACTCGCTTCTCCAGTACCCCTGACTATACCTTACCAGGGAGGCTGAGGAGAGTGATGCCCCTATAATTGAAGCACATCCTCCGTTCCCCTTTTTGAAGATGGGAACCACCATCCCAGTCTGCCAATCCAATGGCACTGCCCCTGATGCCCACGTGACATTGCAAAGGCGTGTCAACCAAGACAGCCCCACAACATTCAGAGCCTTAAGAAAATCAGGGTGAAACTCATCCACTCCCGGAGCCGCCTCGGAGCTTTTTAACTACCTCGGTGATCTCAGCCATGATTATGGACAGATCAACCCCAAAGTCCCCCGACTCAGCTTCCTCCATGGAAGACGTGCTGGTGGGATTGAGAAGGTCTGAGAAGTATTCCTTCCACCTCCGGACAACATCACTCGTTGAGGTCAACAGCAGCCCACCTGTACTGAATACAGTGTTAGTAAAGTGCTGCTTTCCCCTCCTCAGCTGTCTGATGGTTTGCCAGTATCTCCTCGGAACCAACTGAGATCTTTATCCAAGGTCTCACCGAACTCCTCCCACATCCAAGCTTTTGCCTCAGAAACAGCCAAGGTTGCACACCGCTTGGCCTTCCGGTACTCCTCAGCTGCCTCTGGAGTCCCACTGGCCAACAACGCCTGATAGGACTCCTTCTTCAGCTTGACAGCCTCCATAACCCGGGGTATAAATACAAGAATAACTGTAATGTTCTACTAGAGGACAAGAATAACTGTAATATCCTACTAGAGGACAAACTGACCTAATTTCCTTAAATGAATTGTTAAAATTGAATAGTTTTCATTTGATACTATTTCTATCTTAACATGTGATTCTTGCCCTGCCATTGTGTATCTGTTCCTACCAAACCCAGCCGGTTGAAGCAGATGGTCCTCTTGTCCTGATCCTGGTTCTGCTAAAGGTTTCTTCTTCCTGAGGGAGTTTTTCTTTCCACTGTCGCCTTCATGCTTGTTCAAGATGAGAGTTCTGTGATGGAGTTAAACTCAAAGCTGCTCCTCAGATCAATAATGTTAAATTACAGGTGCTTGTCATAAAATTAGAATATCATGAAGAAGTTGATTTATTTCAGTAATTCCATTCAAAAAGTGAAACTTGTGTGTGTGTGTATATATATATATATATATATATATATATA
>NC_056513.1:743751-744982 GCF_014905685.2 Nematolebias whitei | reverse complement strand
AACTTGTGTGTGTGTGTATATATATATATATATATATATATATATATGGGTTGAACGACTACATAATTTTTAAACTCGACATTAACATAATAAAACTCGAGTAGAACTCGAGTAGTTGATGATGTCACAGGATCTCAAGATGAGAAAATAAATAAAAAATAAAACCGCAAAAAAAACGTAATTTATTATTTACAAAAAAAAGACCAACAAAACATTGGGAGCGTATATTATGCTCCTACCATTTATCATACTGCAAATAAGTCACAGGAAAACCAAAACGTTTAGTTATTATTATCAAGCTGCAAAACTGAAAGAAACATGCAGCACGTCAAAAACGAAACTAAAAACAGTGGGGTGGTCGACCACCCCGCACCACCACCAGCTGTGGTGCGCATTAGGTTTAATTTTAGAGATTTTTGTTTTCTTTTTGTTTATGAAACGACGTCAGAGGAAGCTGGTTCTGGTTCGGTCATTGGACCTGGTGTTACACCATATTCTGTGACCTGCAACAGTGCATGCAACACCATCCCCTACGGTTACAATATACAGTGGTCACAGAATATGGTGTAACACCGGTTCGCAACGAGCTCCAAACAGTCAGGAAGTTGATTCATTTTCTGTTTCCTTACGGTAGTTGAACCAGAAGATTAATCTTTAGTGAAATATTTCCAGACAGTTGATGCGTTTCTACCTGTTTGTCAAGACTGTGTCTGCTCCACTCAGTCCATCTGCTGGGAGGAATCCATTTAGTAGCTTTTACTAGTAACCTGATGCGGATCATGTGACACGTGACGCAATGACGTCACTGCGAATACTCAACGTGAAATTTAAAAACTCGATAGATGTTCTAGGAATCGACATGTTAAAGCCCTACATATACATATATATATATATATATATATATATGTATATGTATATATATATATATATATACATACATACATATCTCTTATATATATATCTCTCTACAAGAGAGCTGTCTCTCTTGTAAATGAGTCCTCGAGGCTCAATGGGATTTACCTGTCTAAATAAAGGTTGATTGATATATATACATATATATATATATATATATACATATATATAATTATATAATAATTATAATAATTATAACTGACACCCTGTGATGGACTTGTGACCTGTCCAGGGTGCACCCCACCCCTCGCACAGTGATTGCCAGAAATGGGCCCCCGCGACCCAAAATGGAAGAAGCGGGTAAAAGATAATGGCTGGA
>NC_056513.1:739596-743651 GCF_014905685.2 Nematolebias whitei | reverse complement strand
CCCCCGCGACCCAAAATGGAAGAAGCGGGTAAAAGATAATGGCTGGATGGATTATAACTGACAACTAATGAAAACCCCAAATTCAGTATGTCTGAAAATTAGAATATTACTTATTATTAATGTGCTTGGACACAGAGCTCTATGAACAGCCAGCCTCTTTAGCAATGACCTTTTGTGTCTTGTCCTCCTTGTGCAAGGTGTCAATGGTCTTCTTCTGGACAACTGTCAGTCAGCAGTCTTCCCCATGATTGTGTAGCTACAGAACTAGACTGAGACCATTTAAAAGCCTTTGCAGGTGTTTTGAGTTAATTAGCTGATTAGAGTGCAGCACCAGGTGTCTTCAATATTGAACCTGTTCACAATATTCTAATTTTCTGAGATACTGAATTTGGGGTTTTCCTTATCAGTTATAATCATCAACATTAAAAGAAATAAACATTTGAAATATATCAGTCTGTGTGTAATGAATGAATATAATATACAAGTTTCACTTTTTGAATGGAATTACTGAAATAAATCAACTTTTTCCATGATGTTCTCATTTTTTGACCAGCACCTGTAGGAAGGTTTCTGTTCAGTGCCCTGAGACGACTTCTGTTGTGACTTGGAGTTTTATAAATAAACTGAATTGAAAAAATGAATTGAGAAACAGATCCTGTCTAACTCTGAATGTTAGGAAACATCTTGTAACTGTGACTTTCCTTCCCTCCATTGACTACGGTGACATTCATTCCACCTTTATTTCTACAGGTAGATCCCATTGAGCCTCGAGGACTCATTTACAAGAGAGACCTGATTTAACAACAAATGATGACAACAATGGACAGTTATAAAAAGTCATACAATTTTTTTTGTTTGTTTTTTTACAAATAGGATGGCAAAAAAAAAAGAAAGTAACAAAAAACAGCTAGATTCTAAGGCGAATGTAGAAAACTAAAAACAGGAACATGTCTGCGTTGGTCCCTGCCAGGAGTCCAACAGACATTATTTACATGGACGCTCCTACAAGAACCCTGCAGATGTTGGATGCTGCAGATGTTGGATGCTGTCTATCATGGTGCACTAAGATTCATAACTGGCTGTAACTGTCGTACCCACCACTGCACCCAGTATTCACTGGTTAACTGGTCACCATTAACTTCACACAGACTCTCCCACTGGTACATTTTCATCTTTAAATCACTTCCTGGTCTGCTGCCTTCATACATCTCCTCCTACATGTCTCTGTGTGAGTGCAGCTACAGCATGCGCTCTCAGGACATCATTACCTGCAGTGTTCCCTCAGTGAGGACTGAACTAGGCAAAAGGACCTTCTCCTACTCCGCTCCTGTTTCCTGGAATATCTTGTAAAAACATCTGAAGCTCTCGACCTTTGACCTCTCTAAGTGGCTTCAAACATCTGTTAAATTCCTGCAGATGTTCCTGTTGTTTTTTTTTACATCACCTTACAATCTAGATGTTTTTGATTGTTTTTAATACCAATTACTTGTTCAATTGATATCCTTTTTATATGATTGTTCACTGTTGTCATCACTCTTTGTTAAACCGGTGTCTCTTGTAGATGAGTCCCCGAGGCTCGTTGAGACTAACCTGCAGAAATAAAGGTTGAGTGAATGTTCAGTATTGTAAGTCTTGATGTCATCAGCAGGTAATGATTTATTCAGCCTCAGTTTCTCTGACTGGTCCAACATTTCTTAACGTGACATTTAAAATGTACTCGGAATAAAAACAGAACCAAGTTGAGTCCTGTTTTTACCAGTGTGTCTTGTCTCATGGTCCCGCCTGTCTCCCCTCTCTCTGTTGGCCTCAGGTGGTTTGTTTCCCCGGGGGGCTGATCAGGAGTACAGTGCGTTCAGATTTGGCATGGTTCAGTTCGGAATGACAGATTTCAGACTGACTCCACATATAGATAACCTGGAGGTGGCCAACAGCTTTGCTGTCACTAACTGCTGTAAGTATTCTTTTATTGTGCAAAATTAAAAAAAAAAAATTCAATATAAAAATGTTCGTTTGAATGTTCATCTCCCTGCCTACTGCAGCATGCACTGTGTATTCCACATGCACAATATATCATGTCCTGATGTTCTCATGTCAGGGTTCATGTTCTGTTTTGACTCATGTTCGTGCTGCTGTTCTGCATATTGTTTTCATGCTGTTTGAGCTTAGTGTATATTTAGTTGGTGTTTTTCTTATTCATATCTTAGATGTTATCACTGTTTTTATTTTACATTTTATTGTTGGCTGTAACTGGGACCCTGAGAACATATTCTCATTCCACCACGTGTACCACATGAGGTGGAATGAGAATAAACAGTCTGACTCTGATATACAGAGAATATTAACAACCTTCAATCATCCTTCAATCAAGATCTGTGGTTTGTTAGAGTTTATTTGTATTTTAGTGTTTCTTTTAAGGTTTTCTGTGATTCTTGTGTTGTGTGTGTGTGTTGTATACATATATATATAGGTCCTTCTCACAAAATGAGCATATTGTGATAAAGGTCATTATTTTCCATAATGTAATGATAAAAATGAAACTTTCATATATTTCAGATTCATTGCACACCAACTGAAATATTTCAGGTCTTTAATTGTTTTAATACTGATGATTATGGCATACAGCTCATGAAAACCCAAAATGCCTGTCCCAAAAAATTAGCATATTTCATCCCACCAATGAAAGACGAGAGTGTTTTTAATACAAAAAACACCAACCTTCAAATAATCATGTTCAGTTATGCACTCAATACTTGGTCGGGAATCCTTTTGCATGAATGACTGCTTCAGTGCGGCGTGGCATGGAGGCAATCAGCCTGTGGCACTGCTGAGGTGTTCTGGAGGCCCAGGATGCTTCGATAGCGGCCTTAAGCTCATCCAGAGTGTTGGGTCTTGGTCTCTCAACTTTCTCTTCACAATATCCCACAGGTTCTCTATGGGGTTCAGGTCAGGAGAGTTGGCAGGCCAATTGAGCACAGTAATACCATGGTCAGTAAACCAGTTACCAGTGGTTTTGGCACTGTGAGCAGGTGCCAGGTCGTGCTGAAAAATGAAATCTTCATCTCCATAAAGCTTTTCAGCAGATGGAAGCATGAAGTGCTCCAAAATCTCCTGATAGCTGCTGCATTGACCCTGCCCTTGATAAAACACAGTGGACCAACACCAGCAGCTGACATGGCACCCCAGATCATCACTGACTGTGGGTGCTTCACACTGGACTTCTGGCATTTTGGCATTTCCTTCTCCCCAGTCTTCCTCCAGACTCTGGCACCTTGATTTCTGAATGACATGCAAAATGTGCTTTCATCTGAAAAAAGTACTTTGGACCACTGAGCAACAGTCCAGTGCTGCTTCTCTGTAGCCCAGGTCAGGCACTTCTGACGCTGTTTCTGGTTCAAAGGTGGCTTGACCTGGGGAATGCAGCACCTGTAGCCCATTTCCTGCACACACCTGTGCACAGTGGCTCTGGATGTTTCTACTCCAGACTCAGTCCACTGCTTCTGCAGGTCCCCCAAGGTCTGGAATCGGCCCTTCTCCACAATCCTCCTCAGGGTCCGGTCACCTCTTCTCGTTGTGCAGCGTTTTCTGCCACACTTTTCCCTTCCCACAGACTTCCCACTGAGGTGCCTTGATACAGCACTCTGGGAACAGCCTATTCCTTCAGCCATTTCTTTCTGTGTCTTACCCTCTTGCTTGAGGGTGTCAATGATGGCCTTCTGGACAGCAGTCAGGTCGGCAGTCTTACCCATGATTGTGGTTTTGAGTAATGAACAAGGCTGGGAGTTTTTAAAAGCCTCAGGAATCTTTTGCAGGTGTTTAGAGTTACGTCGTTGATTCAGATGGTTAGGTTAATAGCTTGTTTAGAGAACCTTTTCATGATATGCTAATTTTTTGGGACAGGCATTTTGGGTTTTCATGAGCTGTATGCCATAATCATCAGGATTAAAACAATTAAAGACCTGAAATATTTCAGTTGGTGTGCAATGAATCTGAAATATATGAAAGTTTCATTTTTATCATTACATTATGGAAAATAATGACCTTTATCACAATATGCT